>NW_006160032.1:2425904-2430765 GCF_000334495.1 Tupaia belangeri chinensis
GGGGTGGGGGTTGGGGTGGAGGCGGGGCTGGTGTAACTTCTCGCATTTTCTCTCTGTTTCTCTCTGGCAAGCACGTGCACCCTGTAGCAAAAATCTCTCTCAAAAAATAAATAAATAAATAAAACAGAAAAGTCATGCCATGACTTTTTCACTTCAAAGTAAGGTTTCTAGGAAAAAATTGAAGTGACTAATCCAAACATGGGTGCAAATGATCCCCCACGAGGACCAGAGGTTCTTTTCTGCTGTATTTGTGTACTTAAATTCCCTCCAGACAGCAAAATTCAGCATTCAAAAACAAATTCATCATATAGCACCTTAAAAAGTTATAGATTCCCTTTCAAATTTCCTATCTGATGACTTCTAACTCATTTAACACCTCAAAAACTATTAGTCTTCTTCACCTTCCCTTCTGTGAAATGTTTTAATCAAAAAAGGTTTTAAAAATTTTTTACTAGTGGTTCAGATATCTGGATGAATGATCTGCCTCCTTTGCTGATTTGTGAATGCTTTCTTTTTTAGAGATATTTGCCATGTGCTCACCAGAAAGAGAGAGAGACAGAGAGAGAGAATTCACCCCCCCCCCCAAGGGGAATGGCCATACCACTATGCCATCTTCTCAATTGTCCTGAGATCTTGGGCATGTATGCACACCTGCCCTGTGTGAATTTCTAGCCACTGGGTCTGGGACACAAACAGCAGTCGGCCATGTGGGAGTCCAGCAATGTAACCACTATACCACCTGCTGACCCCTGTGAATGCATTTGTTATATGCACCTATTCAGTCGTCTATATTCACTTATGCTTATAGTTTCTGTTCACTGAGAAGTTACCAATTAATGAAGTAGTATAATCTTTTACTTTCTTCTTCTCCACTTATCTTTTCTTCAATTAACATGTACTCATCACTAGAAAAGTTAAATATAGATCCACATTATAAACCTCTCATAAACATATCCAGTAAAATCTACGATTCCCATTAATTTATGCATACATTTCAAAACATGAAATGTATTTTGCTCGTCTGGCCCTGCTTTACTTGTAGAGGGACACAGTAATGAATAAGATTCAGGGTCTACCTATAAAAATCAATTGTTCACTGTAAGAGAAAACTACTAAACAAATGATTAAATAAAATATGATAAGGTGGACATGTTATTCTATGGGAATATATTGCAAAATCTTCTGAATCTGTCTTTGGGAGTAGAGAGAAGGAATTCTGGAGGAACTGAATGTTAAGCTACCATTAATATGAATTATCTGGTAAAAACTTGAGTGAAATATTTCTTATTGAAAAAAATATGAAGAGAATTGAATGCAAATAGAGGACCAATCTGTATCTTTTTTCCCTTCATGGAAAACTGTGGAAGCTGCTAAACACATACTGAACTTCAATGCCCTCTCATCCTGTCTTTCTAACAGTAACCAGAGTTTGATTTTACCTCCCTCCCATAGGCAAAGTAACCTACTGAAAGATGACTCCACCTCAAACTCCTGGGGTTAGCATTTATTTGTTTAAGGCAATTAGCACTCTCCAGCTCTCTAGCTTGTGAGATAAGCAATCAATTACAATGAAGTTTATTTGAACTCTCCTATGAGGTGATGTGGAAATGTGATGACTAGAAATTCTTTAATGATTTTCCACTATTATAAAAAGTCTATATCCTTTAGACAATTAGTTTCAGTCATAGAGTGCAGACACTCGATATATATTAAGTGGGGACATACAATGCCTATCTTTCATAGCAAGGCTTGCTTCACTCAGCAGTAAGTCTTCCATATTCACCCACTTCCTGTCAAAAGCCAGGGTTTTGCTGTTTTTTATGGATGAATAGTATTCCATTGAGTATTATCTGTTGAAGGTATTTCGTAGTTTTATCAAAAGTACTAGGGAGAAATGTTCACCTGTTGAAATATCCATTTTGTAAGACAAATAATAATGTGATTGAATGTATGGAAGAAAATGAAATGAAAAAAATAAAAATGTAAAAAAAAGAAATAATTCTCAAGTGTATGACATCCAAAATTATCTCAAAAAAAAAAAAAAAAAAAGTCTACCAGGGCCAGTATGTGGTGTAATGGTTAAGGCACTGAACTTTTATATGGCTGAGTGTGATTTGAGTCCTGAACCTGGCTGCTTGAAAAACTCAAGCCAGGCAAGAGCTTGTGCGTGCCCAAAATTTTAGAGGGGAATGGAGGAGAAAGGATTGAGGTATGGCCATCCCCCTAGGGGGTAATTTCTCACTGTCTTTCTTTCTGGTGAATGCATGCACCCTGTAGCAAAAATCATTCGAAAGAAAGAGAGAGAGAGAGAGAGAGAGAGAGAGAAATCAAGCAAGAAAGCTACCCATTGGATGAATCTGGCAATGAAAATAGGAAATAGAAGTTAATGTATCTATAGTCCCAGCCTTTTAATCAAATGAAATTTGAAGATAGACGTGCTTTTGGATTTCCAGCCATGTGATTCAAAACAATTTCTTTTATTGGTTTGTCTTTTGGATTCTCTGTGAAGCAAATTGTGAGAATGGGTTGAGCCTATTAGAAGCTAATCAAGAAATGTTCATGAGGAGCCAGCAGTTAGCGTAATGGCTATGTCGCTGAACTCCGATGTAGTCGACCACAGTTCAAGTCCCAGATCCAGTGGCTTAAAATCACGCCAGGCGCATGTGCATGCTTGCCCAAGATCCAGAGAGGAGAATGGAGGAGAAGGGATTGTGGCGTGGCCATCCCCTCTGCAGGGTGATTTCTTGCTTTCTGTCTCTATGTCTCTCTCTGTCTTTCTGGCTAGCGTACACAACCTATGGGGGAAAAAAAAAAAACTCTCCAACAACAACAAATGTTCATGGAATAGACACCTATTTATGGGAAATGAGTCAGGATAAGTCAGAGAAATTGGGCTGCAATGCACTCTCAACAGAAGCTTTAGCCAAACCTTCTTAGTTAAGGCAAGAAGACTGGACATTTATAATCCTGCATCAACTGGATGTGAACTGCACTAGGAAGCTGTTGCACACCATATTGACCACTAGGTTGTTGAATCCAGCGTGTTTGGTTTTCTGTTACTGTAATATCTCTACTGATACAAGGAGATACTGTGAATTGGAAAACAGAGTATATATGTATGAGAAGTCTTCAAAAAGTTCATGGGAAATGCATATTATGAAAAAATTATGCATGAATTTTTAAAATGTTTTGCACGAAATAAACTTACACTAAATTGTTAAATCACGTCTGAATAGGATATAGTTTTGTCTGAGTAGAATATAGTTTTAATAAAAGACATCGGTTTGAAGTGGGCCCCTATCAAAGCAACATGAATTCTGTTAAAATATAAATAAGAACAAACACCAAATTTATGATGAAGCTTAGGTGAAAGATGGTGAAATTATTGATGCTTTAAGAAAAGTTTATGGGGACAGTTCTCAAAAAAATCAGCAGTTTACAAGTGAATCACTGGTTTAAAAAAGGACAAGCCAATACTGAAGATGACACTTGTTACAGTAGACTATCCACATCAATTTTTGAGGAAAATATTAATCTTGTTTGTGCCCTAATTGAAGAGAACGGACAATTAACAGCAGAAACGATAGTCAACACCATAGACACCTCAATTGCCTCAGCTTATACTAATCTGACCAAAAAATTAAAGTTGGTGTCTGATGGGTGCCCAAACTGTCATGATCACATCAGCTACAGACAAGAGCAGAGCTTTCGGTAGAAATTGGAAATTAAGTAGGATCAAGATCCTGACTTTGAAGAGAGATAGCATAGGGCTTTACCAGTAAGATCTTAACGACAAAAGACTGAAAGCAAGAGGTGGGAATGAGCGGGTCAAAGCAAAAGTGAACCAGTCAAGAGCAATGATCACGGCAACAAGTTTCAGGAGGGCTCAGCAATTTTGTTTAGTTTTTGGAAGGGAAAAGGACAATAGCATCTCCTTACTATTAGTGTTTTGGGAAAGTTAGTTGAAATTTTAGCAGAAAAAGCCCTGGGGGAAACTTCACCAGAAAGTCCTTCTTCATAACAACAATGCTGCTCATTCTTCTCATCAAATAAGAGCAACTTCTGTGATATTTTGATTAGAAATTATTAAGTATCCAGGGACCAGCAGTTAGCATAATGGCTATGTCGCTGAACTCCCATGTAGTTGACGCAGTTCGAGTACTAGACCCAGTGTCTTAAAACTCATGCCAGGCGCGTGTGCGTGAGTGCCCAGGATCCCAAGAGGAGAATGGAGGAGAAGGGATTGTGGCATGGCCAGCCCCCCTGGGGGTTGATTTCTCACTTTCTGTCTCTCTGTCTAAAATGTTTGCAACATAATTAATTGAGATTCTTTCTGCCTTAGTTCTCTGCCTGTCTGGTGAGCACACGCGCCCTATAGCAAAAACCTCTCAAAAATAAAAATTATTAAGCATCCATCTTACAATCTTGATTAGGCTCCTTCTGATTTCTTTTTGTTGCCCAATTTAAAACACATATTTAAAGAGAAGCTGTTTGTCTTCAGACAATAATGTAATAAAAGGACTGCAATGACAGTTAAATTCCTGGCCTTCAGTTCTTAGGTTTGGACTAAATGGCTAGTATTATCTGTTGTAAAAGTATCTTGAATGTAACAAAGCTTATGTTAAATACTATAGTTTAGTGCTGGCCCTGTAGGACAGTGGTTAATCTCTGTACATGAAAAGCTGGATTCCATGCAGCTGACCACAGTTTGAGTCTTGAGCCAGGTAACTTGAAAAGCATGTTATGTGCATGCCTGATATTCTGATAGAAGGGAGAAATGGAGAAAAAGGAGGTGCAGGGTGACTGTGCCCTGTTGGGGGGGAGGGGTGCTTCCTCTCTCTCTCTCTCTCTCTCTCTCTCT
>NW_006160032.1:2431112-2480345 GCF_000334495.1 Tupaia belangeri chinensis
CTTTTTGGCTGGCGTACACAACCTATGGGGGAAAAAAAAAAAACTCTCCAACAACAACAAATGTTCATGGAATAGACACCTATTTATGGGAAATGAGTCAGGATAAGTCAGAGAAATTGGGCTGCAATGCACTCTCAACAGAAGCTTTAGCCAAACCTTCTTAGTTAAGGCAAGAAGACTGGACATTTATAATCCTGCATCAACTGGATGTGAACTGCACTAGGAAGCTGTTGCACACCATATTGACCACTAGGTTGTTGAATCCAGCGTGTTTGGTTTTCTGTTACTGTAATATCTCTACTGATACAAGGAGATACTGTGAATTGGAAAACAGAGTATATATGTATGAGAAGTCTTCAAAAAGTTCATGGGAAATGCATATTATGAAAAAATTATGCATGAATTTTTAAAATGTTTTGCACGAAATAAACTTACACTAAATTGTTAAATCACGTCTGAATAGGATATAGTTTTGTCTGAGTAGAATATAGTTTTAATAAAAGACATCGGTTTGAAGTGGGCCCCTATCAAAGCAACATGAATTCTGTTAAAATATAAATAAGAACAAACACCAAATTTATGATGAAGCTTAGGTGAAAGATGGTGAAATTATTGATGCTTTAAGAAAAGTTTATGGGGACAGTTCTCAAAAAAATCAGCAGTTTACAAGTGAATCACTGGTTTAAAAAAGGACAAGCCAATACTGAAGATGACACTTGTTACAGTAGACTATCCACATCAATTTTTGAGGAAAATATTAATCTTGTTTGTGCCCTAATTGAAGAGAACGGACAATTAACAGCAGAAACGATAGTCAACACCATAGACACCTCAATTGCCTCAGCTTATACTAATCTGACCAAAAAATTAAAGTTGGTGTCTGATGGGTGCCCAAACTGTCATGATCACATCAGCTACAGACAAGAGCAGAGCTTTCGGTAGAAATTGGAAATTAAGTAGGATCAAGATCCTGACTTTGAAGAGAGATAGCATAGGGCTTTACCAGTAAGATCTTAACGACAAAAGACTGAAAGCAAGAGGTGGGAATGAGCGGGTCAAAGCAAAAGTGAACCAGTCAAGAGCAATGATCACGGCAACAAGTTTCAGGAGGGCTCAGCAATTTTGTTTAGTTTTTGGAAGGGAAAAGGACAATAGCATCTCCTTACTATTAGTGTTTTGGGAAAGTTAGTTGAAATTTTAGCAGAAAAAGCCCTGGGGGAAACTTCACCAGAAAGTCCTTCTTCATAACAACAATGCTGCTCATTCTTCTCATCAAATAAGAGCAACTTCTGTGATATTTTGATTAGAAATTATTAAGTATCCAGGGACCAGCAGTTAGCATAATGGCTATGTCGCTGAACTCCCATGTAGTTGACGCAGTTCGAGTACTAGACCCAGTGTCTTAAAACTCATGCCAGGCGCGTGTGCGTGAGTGCCCAGGATCCCAAGAGGAGAATGGAGGAGAAGGGATTGTGGCATGGCCAGCCCCCCTGGGGGTTGATTTCTCACTTTCTGTCTCTCTGTCTAAAATGTTTGCAACATAATTAATTGAGATTCTTTCTGCCTTAGTTCTCTGCCTGTCTGGTGAGCACACGCGCCCTATAGCAAAAACCTCTCAAAAATAAAAATTATTAAGCATCCATCTTACAATCTTGATTAGGCTCCTTCTGATTTCTTTTTGTTGCCCAATTTAAAACACATATTTAAAGAGAAGCTGTTTGTCTTCAGACAATAATGTAATAAAAGGACTGCAATGACAGTTAAATTCCTGGCCTTCAGTTCTTAGGTTTGGACTAAATGGCTAGTATTATCTGTTGTAAAAGTATCTTGAATGTAACAAAGCTTATGTTAAATACTATAGTTTAGTGCTGGCCCTGTAGGACAGTGGTTAATCTCTGTACATGAAAAGCTGGATTCCATGCAGCTGACCACAGTTTGAGTCTTGAGCCAGGTAACTTGAAAAGCATGTTATGTGCATGCCTGATATTCTGATAGAAGGGAGAAATGGAGAAAAAGGAGGTGCAGGGTGACTGTGCCCTGTTGGGGGGGAGGGGTGCTTCCTCTCTCTCTCTCTCTCTCTCTCTCTCTCTCTCTCTCTGGTGAGCGCATGTGCCCTCTGGCAATAAAGTAAAAGAAAGTTTAGTATTCCTTTTTAAAATATTTGTCTTTTAATTTCATTTCCACATTTTGAAGTGTCCTCATATGTCCTGTGTGACTTGACACCATATTATCAAGGTACATCAGGTATCTCTTGTGTGAAGGGACAGGCTAAAAGCATAGACTTAGGGGTCATACTGCCAGGAGTCTCATCCCATCTCATCCTGGCTGTGCTGCTCACCCTCCCTGTGCCATGATTTCTTCTTTAAAACGGAAATAGTACAAAACCTCATAGAATGTTAAGGCTATTAATTAACTATGTGAAACACTATACCTGGAACACAGTTAAGTTTTCTATAAGCATCTACCATTATTACTTCTATGTTACACATTTAACATTTTCTATGGTATATTTGCCCTAAGAAGTTTCAGGAAAATGTTAGCATAATGAGTAATTAACTAATAATCACATTTAAAGTTTCATTCCAAGGTTATGTCTAAGAGATTTTAATTAATCACATGATAAAACATTAACTTTAATTCAAATATTCAACTCCACTAATTTTTAGATGTTGCAAAGTTTGATATGGATATAGAATCACTGGTAAGGTGAATTTGAAGGAAGTGGAGGCTGAGAGGGGAAAAGACATGAACCTCCAATGTCCACTTTTCAAGTGTGAATGTCTAGTGTTGTCTGAGGCAAAGTGTTGACCTAATTGTTTAATGATACTTAAAATACCACCTAATGAATATATTACTAACATGTTCACTGTATTGACAGGTAGGGAGAGAAATAAAAGGAATTTGCATGTGGGTAAGTTGTATTTTTAAAAGAAGTCATAAAGAAATTCCTTGCATGTGTATTAAAACCCCTGACAGTACTAATTTAAAGTTAGCACTTTATCAAAAATTTGTCAGATAGTGAGATATCTATACATAAATAGTAATATATGTATACATACAAATCACATTGCTAACATAATTCATAACTGACATTGTACTACAAACGACAAGTTGACCACATCAGTAAGTTAATAAGAACACATATTTTTTGTTACTAATAAGAGATGATATGTGAAGTTTTTATATACTATGCTTGTCTAAAATGTTTGCAACATAATTAATTGAGATTCTTTCTGCCTTAGTTCTTATTTTAAAGATAAAAATTTCTCCTAAAAAAAAGATCATTATTATAGTTTCTAGATCTGGAAGGGATTAAGTCTCCTAGCTTCTTAATTTTTAAAAATTTGATTTAAATTTGACTTTGGTATAAAATATAATTGTCAGAAGGAGATGCTGCAGAAAGTTCTTTGAACAAGATTAATGCAATTCTATATTTATTATTCCTGCCTTAAGCATAAAATCCAGAACTCCATGATGACATGTACTATCTCAGAACACTACTTTTTAATACATCTATTTTGAGTTATTTCAAAGTTTTCAAAGTAAAAGTATTAAAGTAGGAATCTGATTCAAAGTGAAAGTCTCAGAAGTTAAGAATCTAAATCATTTTCTTAGAAGGCAAAGATCAGAAATGGTATGGATAAACTTGGATTCGGCTCAAGATGTCTCTTGAGTTTTCTAAAACAAATGTTATTTAATTAATAAAATACTGGGCTTCACAGCCCACTATAATAATAAAGCACATTTTATGTTCCAGTTTTTATCCTTCTTTTGAAACTTATTTGGGGTAATTATGTTGCTTGGTATCTTCTTTCCTTGAAGTTAGATTTTAGCTTGTTTTCTTCTTAATTGCTATATTAGTTGAAATTCTTTTGGTTGCAAGTAACAAATTTGTGCTCAAAGAAAAAGTATACAATTTATCAGAATAATGCAGGCTACTCAATCAAAGGTAGAAAAGTGTAGTTCATCCAAAATGGAGTGAGCAAAGTCCTAGAATGGCAGAAACAAAGGGATCTTTGTTTCTGATCCTATGTGTGCCTGTCTCTGCTTTTCTATTGAAAATATTCTAACTTCAGCCTCTACACACAAGCTTTCTCTGTATCCATGTCCTAGTTTTGGGGAAACAGATTCTCATCACGACATAGAATCTCTAAATTTGAATTCTAAATCCTAGGTATAGAGAATGTGATTGATCCAGTACTGACACGTTGTCCACCCTGAACCCAGTGGACTATGATCAAGGCTGGTAAGGAATGATTTCTGCTTCCTATTCAGCAAGAGTTTGACAAATCAGCATTGAAGCAGAAGACATGAGCATAGTAGATGTGGATAATAGGAGAGGGAAACAGGAATGTAGGTAATAAACAGTTCTACATATAGGAGGCATAAACCTAACGAACACACATACCAACACCACCAACACCTACCCTGACAATGTCAGTTGGTTATATAATTTAATTTCCAAACATTTATTTCCTTCTTTTTTAAAAAAAATTTGCCTAAGGGAGTATGTGCTAGCCAGGGAGAGACATAGAGATAGGGAGAGGAGAAAGCATCCCCCATGGGGAATGGTCACAGCAAAATCCTTTCCCAATTTTTCTCTCTACTTGGGATTTGGACCATTCATGCACATATGCCTGGCATGTTTTTCAAGGTTTTGGGTTTGGGATTCAAACCATTTGGTTGGCCATGTGTAATCCAGCTGTCTAAACCACTATATCATGGGCTCGCCCTCCAAGAATTTGTTGAATTAGTTCATGTTTATAATGAATGGTTACCCACATATGTGTACTACTGAAGTATAAATGCTCATTCATGTCAATAATTCTTCATGGATTTTAAGATGATAAATTTTACTATACCTTATCATTTATTCTATATAAGAGTTCTAAAATTGTTAACATAAATTCTATATATTGCTTTAAATCATTAACAGATAACATTCATGTATATAAAAAGGAATTTAAAATAATTAAGAAGAGATAGTTTTATGGCCACTGGCAACAAACTATAATTAAGAAGATTAAAAAAAACTGTTGAAAATAGTATACTTAATGTTATTTATAGTAGACATGAGGTTAGTTTTTATCTGTTTTTTATGGATGTTTTAAACATTTTTTTTTCCTAATTTGAATCAGAGTCTCTGCCATACATCATCCACATTTTACTTGAAAGAAACTCCATTTTTCCTTATTAGAAGGAGAAGAGCAAATACCCAACCTGGAATTGTTCAAATTCCTTTTCACCTCCTGAGACAATCAAAATGCTTCCAGGATCTCAGCTACAGGCAGAATGTTGCCAAATGAAAATGTCCACAGGATTCTACTTTCTAATTCCAGCTGTTGGCCTTGAGGAGACAGCTCCGATCCAAACCTCCCATTGCCTAACCTGTAGTTTCTCATTCGAAAGGAATTGTGGGTCAAAAGTGAAGCCCACCCTCAGTGATAACAAAGATACGATAGACCCTGGGTGATTGAATCACAGGCCTTATATTAGAAATTATAACAGCTCCCCCAATTACTCCATTTGAATTTTGAATCAAGAAAAAAAATAGTGTTTTTTAAATTTTTTTCTTTTCACATTAAGTGTCCAAGACCAATTGTATCTTAACAGCTTCCTTTATAATGTCATCAAATAAGGAACAAGCTTCTTGCTCAGTAGTTGTCCAAGGATGAGAGATACTTCTCAAAAATGAAATTCTAAGTCCTAGTAACAGGAAAAAATATGATCATGTAGGGTACTTTATTTTGGTTTCTTTCCTGACACCTGCAAATAATTTTGAATAGCATTTTAATCTAATTTGAATGAAGTGTTTTGTCCTTTTTAAAAAATAAACACATTTAACACCTGAAAATATCATCTTGTCCTCTGGTTGACACAGTGCCTCAGCTCTGCGGGTAAGGTAAGAATGTTGAGTGACTCACGTATGATGTTTGCATCTTATCAATTCTGACTTTACCTCAGTAAATGAAGAAAATTTGAGCGAATGTTTGACTGTATCAAAAAAATTAAACTCTACCATCTAGACAATGAACATCCCCCCAAATAGAGTTATTTTTATTTTCCTTTCTTTTATTTTTATTTTAATTCGCTATAGGGCCAGTGTACTCACTAGAGAGGGACAGAAAAGAAAAGTGAGAAAGCACCCCACCATGCCACAGTTCCTTCTCTATTTCTTCTTTTTGGATTTTGGACAGGTATGCACATGTACATGTACCCAGCATATTCTTCAAGCCACCAAGTCCAATACTTGAACCACTCAGTTGGCCATGGAGGATGACTTGCCTCAACCATCATAGCACTGTCTGGCCCCTGAATTAGTTTTTCTAACTATAAACTATCTCATCATGGTATGTGAAAGCAAATAGTATATTGGACAAATTCCTGTTTTCCTAACACCAACATCTTGTCAATAGAAATACCTAAAGCCAAGCCAGGTTGGTTTATGTAAGCAAGTCCAAGAAGGTGATAAAATTCAAGACAGCTTGCACAAGAACAGGAATAAATGAATAAATGAAGCCCTATAAATCTCAGGGAATACAAAGTTGGAAGGTCAAAAGAACATAAAGGAAACCCAGTCAAAATTCCTTCCATTTACAAATAAAGAAACTGAAACATTTAGGGCCACTGAAAGCAACCCCAAATCAGAGCTTTTCCTGAGCCTCCTAGTTCCTCCTATGTTCTGTGTTTCTCTAATTCATTCCTGTTTTGGTTACAACTGTATAAAGATTAGTGGAAAAGTTAAAGTACTAAATCTCTCTAATGGTCAAAATCTTTTAGTTGTCTTAGATGACATGTTCTCATGTTCTTCTAAATAGAAATCACACCCAAAAGTAGTAGAATGCTTTTCTTGGCACTGAGTAAAAGTTACCAGGTAGTACAGTGCATACTATTATTTTCCAAAGTGAAGTGAGACTAACTAGGAATTTAGGGAGAAAGAGAACAAAACAGACTTCCAGGCTCCTCGTATGGTTAGATTAAACTATTTCCATTACTTGTGACTTCCTTTTCTCCGATTTTAGTTAGATAATATTTAATAGTAATATTAAAGGATGGACTTGATGATCATGAACAAACTAACTGCTTCTTTGAACTGTATGAAAAGGCAGTTTGATAAGCGGAATCCTCGTGATGATACTTCAAACTTCTTTAGTGATGGGTTTGTAAAAATACCAATTTATCTTCCACTTTTTATAGTATGAGTAACAACTAAGTCAAATTTGTCTAATTCAGCATAAGCCAACATTGTAATGAGATTCCATTTTCTAGACCACTCTCTATGAATTGCTTTTCATTTTAGCTAAGTTCTGTTAGAATAACATCATTGTATTGCTAAGTTTGTGCCCACCTCTTTAAATTAAAAAATAAAAATAAAATCAGTTATGTTAACATGCATGACTATTCATTTTTAAGAGCTATAAATCAAAAATGAGCTTCTAGTAGATTAAACATTTGACTCCACTACAGAGATTATAGACTTCAGTGATCAGCTTCAAAAAATCAATGAGCATTTTACTAACATCGCTACTAGTCTTATTAATTGAAACAATCCTGAACATTTATGAACCAGAAAAACCTATTGAAAACCTGCCAAGCCTTTATATGGCATCCTATGAGCTAGACACACAGGTTGTCTTATTCTAATCGTGACTGTTTTAAAATAAAAGCATTCTCCAGATGTACTAAAGGAAATAGTAATCAAACCCAAGCCTCGCCATCTCTAATATATGCTACTCCACTTGGAGTTTTTTCCTTTGAATTCTTAATTAAAAAAGAAAAAAAAAAACTTTTAATGAGAGGCAGTCAGAGTGTGAAGCTGTCAGCTCTACCCTTGTCCTTGATGCATACCAAAAAAAGGAGAGATTTCACTTTTAAAAGAAGCTCCAGTTTCTTGAGACATTTGTATTCAAACATGACTCTCTCTTTCTCCTTCTTTCTCCTGGGAGAATAGCTCTACTCTTCAAATGAAAAAGAAATAATAAAACACATCAGGAACAGCAGACCTCAGACCTAACGCTTCTCTCCTTGTCTTGGAATGTTATTTCCATATAGAAAGCTACTCTAATGGGACACTTGTAAATGGCAGGGAATTTAGCCCTTGTGGAGTCCTCTCCAGAAATTGGATTTTTGCTTAAGCAAACAGCAAACCATGCAGCGGGGGGGAAAGCTATTTATTTGGCTGCCTGTTGAAGAGCCTTACAAAAATACAATTCGGTCTGCTCTGACCGTCGAGTCAATCGGCATACATTGGAAAACAAAATCCAGTTACTTGTATAAGGTATCAGGCAAGCTCTTTCACATAACAGTTAATCTCAGATGCACTTTAATGATATTTTTCTTGATTACCCTTTTCTTACATGTAACAGCTTTTGCAGTTTACTTTCACATTAAGGAAGGGTAAAAGGCTTAGACAAGCTGCCAACTTCTACTCAGTCTTTTGAGAGATTATTTAGAATCTTTGCTATTCAAATACAAGCAAATGTAGACTAAAGAAAGTTAATCTTCCATTTACGACATTTAATCATGTCATTCAAAATGCCTTATGACAACAAGTTTACCTTCTTAAATCAGATTTAGTTTTGAGAAGGTTCTTATGATTTATATAAGAAATATTTCACAGTCTTTTCATTTGCTTCTTAATTTAAGCATCAGACATCCTTCTACACAGTGCACAGTGACACTTTTCTTAAGAAGGTACCTTCCCCTCTCCTCCACTCCCACTCCCATCCCATCCAAGATCTCTTCTGTCTCTGAAGTGCCATTCTTCAGGATAAGAGGAAATATCTCCATGGGTAGATCTTCTTTTAAGAATAAAAAAAATAAAAGTAATTCTTAAGAGGTGACAGTTCTACTAATTTAAGCCTTGTGACTATTCCCTTACTCTTTCTGACATTTTTGGGTGTCCTTTGAAGAGACTAGACTTCTTGTGCTGTATATCTCAAAAACAACTTTTCTACATGAAGATGATTTCCGTCTTTCTGCTAACAAGTATTATAGTTAAATATCAATGAGAAAAATGACATCTTCTATTTTTTTCTGCTGCTCACCTCTCAGCCGATGAGAACTTGATATTTCACTGTGACCAGCATTCTATACCCTGAAAGAGAACATTGAACAATGACAGTTTTCTAGTCAGCTATGTTCATGACTTAAAAAGTAGAAGAGCCAATTATCTCTCATAATTCTGGGAATGATTTACTTAAGCCACGATCCTTGTGATTGAAAAGAGTTGGGATCCAGATCATTGAGCAGTATCAGATATAATAAACATATGTAACAATATATTCCAGTCATATATTTTATATAAACATGCTGCTTATATGGTAGACACATTTATTGATTAGATGATAAGTACATTTTAAGTACTCAACATTAATGATAACATCTAAAAACTTTATATAGATATTTTATAATACTTTGTAACACCAGGATATCATATCTCATTTTTAAACATTGAAATGGTTATATAAAAAAGCTTCCAAAACTTCATGGAAAATGGAAATAAAGTATGCATTTAATTTGTTGCACAATTTTTTTAAATCCATGCATAGTTTTTTTAATAATATACATTTTCATGAACTTTTTAAAGACCTCTCATGTGTAGTCATAGTAAATATGCAAACACCACTATAGGGATGCATTGGAATGTATACATATTTAACATTATAAAATGAGCCATAGTTTGAATGAAATTAGGAAAAAACGGTTTAATCTACTTTCTTTTTTTCATAAAAAATAAATAATATCAAGCCTGTTTTCACATAATGATTAAGAAATTTCCACAAATTATGTTACTAACTGTATTTCCAAATTAAAAATACTTTATTTCAAGCTATGTCAAATATAATAATTATTATCCTTGTTTTTGAAATTGCAATTTTATTTCTAAGACAAACTACAAATAGCAATTAACTTCAGAAATCTGTGATAATAAACCAATACATGTACATTTGCTTAGAAATGTTTATACTTAATTCATAGTTGTTCATAGTATATATATTTTACAAAACAAAATAGTATAAGAAAATTAAAATCTCATGTGCTTCCATTTCACTAATCATAAAAATATGCTAATTAAAGCTTCAAAAAATAATATGACATGTCCACCTGTATTGTTGAAATTAAAAGAAAGTCAAGTTTAGAAAAGGACATGGAGGAATAAGAATTCTATTGGTGGTAGCAAAAATTGGTGAAAAACGCTTTGAAAATTCTTTTAACAGTGTTAACTAAAGCAAATCATAGTTGTCCCTGTAACTCTATAACTCCAATTCCTAGCCTTGTAATCAATAGAGATGCAGAAATATATACACTAGAATACATGAACATTGAGCTCTTCATAGCAACACTATTTGTAATAGCTAAAAATAGGAAGCTCCCAAATGTTCATCAATTAGAGAACAGAAATATATAAGGTGTTATAGTTTGGAAATATTTTTTTGCCTCCAAAGTTTCACGTTTTGGAATTTGATCCCCAATGTAATGGCATTGGAAAGTGGTGAGATATAAGGAATGGTGACTAGATTATGGAGACATTGGCCTAATAATAGATAAACACTTCTTGAGAGATTAAGTGAGTTCTAGTATTCTTAAGTGGTTAGTTCTCACATAAAACTAAAGAAAGATAGCTGCTTCCAGATCGTGCTCTCTGCTTTCTGTACAGGCCTACCATTTTCTCTCCTTCTACTGTAACATGGGCTGACCTAATGTGAGACCTATTCTCTTGAACTTTCCAACCACCAGAATCACAAATCAAATAAACCTCTATTTCTTTATAAATCACCCAGTGTCAGGTATTTCTGTTTGCAAAGCAATACCAGATTAATATTCAAGGGTACTTCAAAACATTCATAGAAAATGGAGTTAAAAGTATGAGTATATTTAATGCAAAAAAAACATTTTAAATGCATGCATATTTTCTCATAATATGCATTTTTCCACAAACTTTGTGAAGACCCCTGGTATTATAATATATTTATACTACAAAATATAGTAGAGCAATGGAAATGAATTACAATTTCACATAACAACATGGACACACTTTATGAATATAATACAGCACCAAAATAACCAGACACAAAAGAGTACATATTGCACATTCTATTTATATAAAATTCAGAAACAAGCAAAACTAATCCATGATGTTGCAAGTACGGATACGGCCTTTTTTTTTTGCAATATTCTTTAGAAAACTGTGACTAAGAGGGCACAGACTGGCTTTTGGAGTTCATCAAGCTTCATATTTAGGATTTAGGCAATTTATCTAATAATTTACTACAATATTTACAAAAGAACACCACATATACTCCAACAAAAATTACTTTTGTAAATTTATTTGCAGTCATTTACAATGCACATTTTTCACTTGGAAATAATGGCTTATGTAAATTGTATTTATTTTTTAAATCTAGTCATATAATGTGTATTTTAAAGAACAACACGTCTTTTTAAAAATTTTATAACAGGGAACACATACATGTGCATGCTTGTGAGAAAGAGGGGAAAAAAGGAAGTGAGGAACTACCTTGGCAGGGATTTGTCACACCTTGATCCTCCCGCCAGTCCTCCAGTTCATTAGGATCTTGAGCGTGTGCACACCCAGTATGCTCCAGTTTAACTAAACTGGGGACTCGAACCAAGTTGGCCATGTGGCTTTCAGACTGTGATTCAGTACACTACCCACTGTACCTCAAGGCTGGGCTGAAAACACTTCTTTCAATGGCCATGTAGTGTTTGTTGAACTGAATAATTTAAAACCATTTAAAATAATTTCTTCCTTTCTGAGTATGGTTTATTTATTGTCACATTGCATTTTTGAAATATTCTACATTTGATACTCCCATTGGTTGTTAGGGACAAAACAACGAACATTTAAATATTTGCCAAATGATCAAAATAACCTCATTAGTATTTTAAATTGTATTATTTTGATGTAGTTTAACATTTCAATAAGCTTAATGGATAATTGTATTGTTTTCTTTAGCTAATTTCCATACATAATCTATTTCCACTTCAGTTAAGGGAATTTCTCTTTCTTGCTTGCCCTTTTTCTCATAACATTTTTTAAAAAGTTTATTTATTCTTTTTATGAGAGAGAGCCAGATAAAGAAAAGAGTGGGAGAGATAAGTACTCCTAACAGGATCCTCATACCATAATTCTCCCCAACTTCAGTGAGCCTAACAACTGGCATTTGTGCACATGTTCAGAGCGTGTGCAAGGAGATTCCAGACATGAAACCTGGCCCTTTTCTGTGTGGTTCCAGAATCACAAAGTGCTACGTTATTGCTCTGCTGCTGCCCCCCGCCCACCGTTTTCCTTTTCTTAATTTGAAGTGTTATTTACTGTAAATTATTAGATTGTCAGAAAAGTCATGATGCATTTTTGCATGGAAAAAAATATGTCATGATTTTTCTGACAGCCCAATACAATGATGTATTAATTTTTGAACATATTTTTTAAAGTTCTTTATTGCTCTTTTAGTTTGTGTATTTTGTTTACTATATTTGTTTGCCACCAGAGAGAGACAAAGAAAAAGAAAAATTGAGAAATTCACCCCTTGTGGGGATGGCTGCACCATAATCCCTTCTCCATTTTCCTCTTGGGATTTTTGAGCATGCATGCACACATACCTGGTGTATTTTTTAGGTCACCTGGTCTGGGACTCAAACCACACTTCAGCCATCTGTGAATCAGCACCCTAACCACTGTTCCACCTGCTGGCCCCAATCTGCATTTCTTGTAAGTGTAGGGGTTTAAGATATGTATTTATTAATCTGAGGTTTTCCTTTAAGACTCCTTTATCTGGAATTCATTTTGGCAACATTTTCAATATTTTTATCAGTTATAGTAATTTCCCAATTACATGCGACTTCAATCAAGGTGTTCTGGACACATAATGATCACAAAGTAAAAGTTTATTGGATTTAAGAACAAAATTTTTTTTAAAATAATGAATTAAAAGCCTCATTAGAATTTTATACAGGACCAAATAGAGTTCTGATTCAGAAGTATAGAGTTTAGGTTTCACTGAGCATTGCATGATGACATTTTAATAATGAAATCATATTTAAGGTTTGGAAGCAAACTTTAGCATTTATTGAATTATACAAATCACAAGATGATTGAATTCATTATGAAATTCTTCAAGTTTTTCTTTGCTTGCATTTAAAGCATACGACTTTGAATTATAAATAACACTCCAGGAATGACCTTTGGCTTTATACAGGTTTAGATTTTAATTTCAAATAGTGTCATTAGGAATCCATGTCTTTTTTTTTTTTCTTTTTCTCTTCCATTTTTTTTTTTTGAGTGCTTTTTGCTGTACACCCCGTGCTCCAGACAGAGAGACATAAAGCGAGAAATCACCCTCCCCCCCAGGGAGGATGGCCACACCACAATCCCTTCTTCTCCATTCTCCTCTTGGGATCTTGGGCACACACGTACACGCACCAAGCATGAGTTTAAGCCCCCTGGTCCAGGACTTGAACCGTGTTCAACTGCATGGGAGTCCAGTGACATAGCCATTACACCAACTGCTGTTC
Organism: Tupaia belangeri chinensis; assembly: GCF_000334495.1. Classification (NCBI taxonomy): domain Eukaryota; kingdom Metazoa; phylum Chordata; class Mammalia; order Scandentia; family Tupaiidae; genus Tupaia; species Tupaia belangeri. The sequence goes on from NW_006160032.1 coordinate 2,444,652, forward strand.
TCCCATATCTTTCTCTTAGCTTTGCTTTTCCTTCCTTTGGCTTGATTCTTAGGTAGATTCTTAGGTAGATTCTTCCCATAGGATACTAAGACATGTGACAGAAGGTCCAGACATACATTCATGTAACTAAGTGACCTCAGAAGAAAGACAATCTCCTCCCCTGTAGTTTAAGCCTAAGTCTTAGAGATTGTTTGGTTCTTCCATTTGTGTTTCTTTCCTATACTAGCCAATTGCTGTTGGCTAAGAGATGCAGATTTTCATTGTTCATACCTGATTCCAATGTCCACAACAATAGCTAGAAAATAAGACCCAACACTGAGAGTTGAGAGTTGAGCAAAATGGTTCCTTGAAGGAAAACTATGGTGCTATTACATGAAGAGTAAATGGATTTGGAGCATGCTAAATGAAAGCTAAGTAAGGATAAGTTCATACAAACTTAGAAATGGACTCATATATCACAACTCCAGAGAATTTGTTCTGGATTGCCATATATCTTTTGATCAAGGCTCTCATGATACAATACCAGTTGTAAATCCACCTACTATATCCTCATCAATGCATGCTTCTTGATCATGTCCTATATGAATATAATAAAATATGTTTTCAAAAGCTTTTTAAATTCTGTGTTTACTACATGATTTAAGTCTGGGATAGGTGGCTTAACACCAGGTGCATATGCATGCATGCCCAAAATACTAAAAGGAAAAGGAGAAGAGATTGCAGTATGACCATCCCCCATAAAAGAGTGCTTTCTCTCCCTCTCTCTCTCTCTCTCTCTCTCGTTAGTGCAATGACTCACTGGCAAATTAAAAAATAATGATAAAATAAGTCTTGGAGCCAGCATTCTGTTATGGGACACTATTTAAGGATTTTTAAATTAAAAAAAATGCTATTTGCCAACAGTATAAGTTCTTTCAAGACCCTGGAACACAACTCAGCTGCAGACTGAACTCATTTAGATAGGCTTTTATAAATAATTTAGTCACTTAATTGGTCTTCATTCATTGTTCTATACTTTTCCATATTTTTTTGGAGAGGTTTTTGCCATTGTGCAAAAATGACATATGTGATATGTCTGTCATAAAGCTAACAGGGACCTGACTAAAATTTGAATTCAGATCTTGGAATCCTACATCAATAACTTTTTCTTCGAGTCTGTAGACTCAAACAAACCCCTTATCTATAGATTATGACATCTGAGTGGGGGAATCTGGAACATAGCCAAGTCTAGTTATATCAAATATGGTTTTATAAAATCAGAGAAAAAACTTATAGCATAATCCATTATTTCAGATGAGAAAGTGAATTTAAGAGTTTTGAGAGACTTATAAAAATAATATCTGAAGGTACACATAGGAAAGGTTCTAGTGAAGGACAAATTAGGAGCTCATTGAAAAAGAACTCTGCAAAAGGACAGAAAATGATCACAACTGTCGGGGATGAACAAAAATGATTAATTTGTAAAAACAGTAATAAGAAGACAGAAACAAAATTAAGTTCAGAATTAAGCAGATGGATAATCCTAAAAGTCTGAATCTGCAGTTTTCTAAAATTTAGCATAAAAACAACAATTAGGCAAAGAACAAATGTCTAATGAAGTGCAAATGGTATATATAGTCAAATCCTATTTTTGTTCAATATTACTTGTCAAGAAAATGAATTTTGGATTAGAAAATACAGAACACTGAATGAAGGGGACCAGTAGTTGGTGTAATAGCTACGTCACTGGACTCTCATGTGGTTGACCATGGTTCAAGTCCCAAACCCTGTGGCTTAAACTCATGCTAGGCATGTGTGTGTGCATGCCCAAGATCCCAAGCAGAGAATGAAGGAGAAGGGATTGCAGCTTGGCCATCCCCCCTGGGGGATTATTTCTCATTTTCTGTCTCTCTGTCTCTCTCTGTCTTTTTGGCAAGCGCACGCACCCTATGACAGAAACCTCTCCAAAAATAAAAATAAAACCAAAAATCTGTGAATAATAAATTAAGGTAGAGATAGAAGAAGAAAAGAAATAAGAGAAAGAACTTTTCCTTGTATTTATTTCTCCAGCTAGTTCTATATTGCTCAGAGTAGAAGTTGGTCTGCCACTTACCCTGTGTTTTCAGCCAATACCTTTTTGGTATATGCTGTTTTTATTATCTTTAAAATGTCTTTATTTTTCTGAGTTTCAAAGTAGCGCACTCACATTATAAAATGTGCTTAGACATTTCAGAATTATAACTCATAGAAATGCAAAGATGTCTACTATCTCACTCCCAGAGAGAATCATTGTTAATGACAGCTAACAAATCCTATGTATATTTTGCTAGATTTTTTTCTATATATTGACTAATGAACAGACATAGAAACAAGACCATGAATAGCAACATGTTTATTTGCTTTAATACATCTTGAATATCTTTCCATATCAATATTTGCTAATTCTTTTTAATAGAATGAATTCTTGCTGCCAGTGGAATGAAATAAACTGTCACAGATACTTACTTGGAAGGTTGAATTGTTACACTCCTGTGTCTCCCACCCTATGCCAAGTTAGTGTAGTGTCTTATGGTATATGTGCACAAAATAATTTCTGGTTCTCTGTTGTCTATCCTGAGCTTCCTTTTTGGGTTGAGACACACATAGTCAGCAATAACCAATGACTGTGGACCCACTAAATAGAAGCAATTTCTTGTATTCTGAACTAATACTTTTTCTTTTATTTTGGAGAGGTTTTTGATATAGGGCATGTGTGTTCACTGTAGAAAGAAAGACAGACACAATGAGAAGGAAAGTGAGAAATCACTCCTCCCAAGGAGGATGGCCATACCACATTTCCTCCCCTATTCTCTTCCTGGTGTCTTGGGCATGTATGCACACATGCCAGGTGTAATTTTCAAGCCATTGGATCTGACACTCGAACTGCATTCGGCCATATGGGAGTCCAGCAATGTAACTGCTACGTCATCTGCTGATTCCCCAAACTAGTACTTAACACTGCTAATTTTATAGGCCTACTTGTGGCTCCCTCACACAGTAATTGACCAGGCCCCCCCCCCCCCATGTTTTCTTTTGTTTGTTTGATTTATTTTGTTTTATTTATTTATTTAAAAAAATTTTTTAGAGGTTTTTGCTATAGGACACATGTACTCGCCAAAAAGACAGAGAGAGACAGAAAGCAAGAAATCACTCCCCAGGGGGATGGCCATGCCGCAATCTTTTCTCCTCTATTCTTGGCTGCATGGGAGTCCAGTGACACAGCCATTACACCAACTGATAGTCCTATTTTGTTTTATTTTTAATGGAGAGGACACATGCATGTGTGTGGGGGTGGAAGGGAAGCATCCCCCTCCCCAATTGGACCTGGTCATGCTGCAATCCTTTTTTCTCTCATTCTCTATCTTTTCAAGATTCTGGGTTTGGGTGTTCACGACCCACATCAAGCAAACAATGGCAGACATAGATCCACAGTAGGCAGATCCAGCTGTTCTATGGCAAGAGGATAAGATGCAAGAAGAAACCCAATCCTGATTTTGAAGGTGGTAGGACCCAGTTATGCAGTGTTGGTCCCATACAGGAAGACTTCAGATTCGGATCCTAGGTCAACCTGAACCCATCAGGAGCTCCTAGGCACCTGCAATCCTGGCTGTCTGGAAGGCTGGGGAAGGAGATATGCAGTGTGACAAGACCCTTTCAAAGGTACCACCCTCTATTTTCATCTCAAAAAGATTCAACAAGACTCAGTGCTCTCTGTGCTGAAAGAAATATATCTCATGGAAAATTACTCAGTTGATTTTTCCCTAAATTGAGATCATTTTCCCCTCAACAATGAAGATAACCAATTCAAAGTTATAAAGATGTATTTGTTCTTTTTTTCTCTTTCTTGCTCTGCCTCCCCCTCTCCTATAATAAGCCGATTTTTTACTTCAACAAACCATGCAACTTCAAAGTCTAAGGCTGTTGGTCTCAGAGGCTCTGTTCAGCCTCAAAGGTCACAGATACTTCCATCCTGTCCAAGCTTTTACGGATCAGCTTCTTTGTAGGATTCCATTGCTTTGATCTTTGATGGATTACTGGCCGGATCAGGATTTCCATGGAAGCAGATTTGAGAGCTTTTTGCTGTGGGGAGAAATTTTGGCAAGGTGTTCTTTGAAAACTTATTAGATATAGAAGAACATATCTACAATCAATAAAATACTATTTAATATACTGCTGGCCTCAGCAAACATTATCTCTATTATAATTTGATAATAATTGATCTCCATATATCCAGAGATAAAATATAGTATAGATGATCGTCATTGTTAGTTTAATTGATATAAAAGCACAGCATTTTACATAGTACTTCTGGACTCAGTAGAATAACTATTACTTATCTTTATGATATCAAGTTTGCACATGTGGCTTTTGTGTATTGAGTTTGCAAATTCCTTTATACTAAAAAAGTGAATTCAGTCCTTCTGAAATACATGTGTTTGCTTCAGTCAAAAAAATAAAAAGGACATTTTATTTAACTTCAAGTTGCATTTTTTCCTCCTGTAATTCTAGTGCTGTAATGTTTTAATTTTCTTGTGGTCTTTTGATTTGTTTTCAGTAGAGCAGAAAAACTTGCTTTTTTGTATATTATTCTAGTTTGAAAAACATAATGAAAAATTCATTTCATTTATTTTTCATTGTTTTATATTAAACACCCTCTTGTGGATTTGCATTTAGTAGTTTAAAACAGATTAGCAGAATAGAAACAATTACAAAAAGATTCTTTCATTTTCAACTTTCCTTAAATCACTTATATCTCTGCCTTATACATTTGATACAGTGGTAGGAAACTCTGATATGCTTTACACTTTAGAGTTAAAGCAGGAAACATTTTAATGGTGGAAATGGAAAACACTCTCCAAAGATTTCTGTCCTGTTGTGGTATTTAAGTACTGATTCAATTAGAGATAAGTGAATATTCACCAGGAGGAAAAACCTTTATTAAGTTTAACCAAGAGGCAGGTGATGATTAATTCCTTGACTTCTTTCTTTCCTGCTTGATATTAAATTGACTCAAGTGTGTTATAGAAAAATGAAGCCGTCAACTGGATTTCCCTTCCTCTAACGGAAACTATGGGGGAAAAAAGGTGATATTCTCTAACTAAAAATCATGATTTTGATCTGTTTATAGTATTTACTAGTAATGTGAGGGTCATGAGGAGGGAAAGGCAGATAAATCACAAGAATTCACTGAGAATGATTATTAAGTTCAGGGTTAAATCTGTGAACAGCTGGTATTTTTTCCAGCACTTATCATATGAAAAATAGAACATCGTATACACACACACACACACACACACGCACACGCACACACGCATGCACATAGTTGTCGGGAAAGTCACGATGTATTTTTCTGGTTTTCTATCCAAAATGCATCATGTTTTTCCCGACCCAATATATCTTTTTAAAGCATGTATGGTGAAATCCAAATGTAAGTATGACAGTAAGTGAAGTTGTCTCTAATGAGGAGAATTATATTTTTTCTCTGTTTCCACTAGTTTCTCCAGTTCCTTTTCCATAGATGCAGGATTATACTAGGTATTCTAACTTAGCCTGTAGGACTGTGTTTCTGTAGACCTCAAGGAAGCATACATATTATGTGCTCCATTAAAAAGAAAGCCAGAGGTTACTAGATAGCAAGTTACTCATTTTGCTCAAGTCACTTCTTATTTATTTATTTATTTATTTATTTCGTTTTGACCAGAGAGGGATAGAGTGAGAAAGAAAGTGAGAAAGCAAGCACTTGGGTTCAGGACTCAAACCGTGGTCAGCAATGTGGGCGTCTAGTGCCCTTAACTGTCATGCCACCTCAAGTCACTATTTTTATGAGCCTGTTCAACTCTTTTTTTTTGAGAGGTTTTTGCTATAGGGCACGTGTGCTCGTCAGACAGACAGAGACAGAGAGATAGAAAGGGAGAAATCACCCCTCAGGGGGGATGGCCATGCCATAATCCCTTCTGCTCCATTCTCCTCTCGGGATCTTGGGCATGCACGCACACATGCCCAGCATGAGATTTTTAAGCCACCAGGTCCGGGATGCGAACTACAGTCAACTACATGGGAATCCAGTGGCATAGCCATTACGCTAACTGCTGGTCCCAGCCTGTTCAACTCTTTAAGAAGAGCAAATTGTATTTTTTAGATGTCCTAGGGTTTGGCAGATTTACCTAATAACAATAATAATAATAATAAATATTTATAGAATACTTAATATACTCTAGGCCCCTTCGCTAAGTGTCAAACATATCATTTATTTAAACTTTACAGTAACTTTATATGATTGATATAATTTTATATTCACATTTACAAGTGAGGAACTAAAATATAGAAAATTATAAACATTTTCCAAGGATACAAGAATAGTAAATGATAGAATAGAGATTCAAACCTAAGAAACATAATTATAGATTCTGGATTTTTTCCCCCATAGGGTGTGTGTGCTCACTAGAGAGAGACAGAGAGAAGATGAGAAACCACTTCCCAGGGGAAATAGCAATGTTATAATCCCTTTCTTCTATTTTTCTCTCAGAAGTTTCAACACACACCTGGCCTGAGTTTCAAGCTGCAGGAAGCAGGACTCAAACGTGGTTGGCCATGTGGGAGTCCAGCATCTTAACCACGCTACCACCTACTGGCCCCTAGATTGAGTTTTTTTAACTACTAGGTAGAAAGGCCTTCCCTAGCCACTCCATATAAAATAGATTCACTCCTTTTCCCTATTACCACCGGATTAACTTTCTATATCCTCTTATCTAGTCTCCTTTTCTCCGCAACTCTTATAAGCCCTTACATACATTATATACTAATGGTTTCTTTATTTACTTTATCCTCTACTTGAGTATTTATCCTTCTCGGTAGGGACGTTGTTTCTTTGGTTCTTGGTTATATCCCAAGTTTCTAAAAGAGTAACTTGCTGAAGCAGGTCCTCAATAAATATTAAGTGAGTTGTGAATGTGAGTCCTTGGGAAGCCCAAGCTGAGAAGAAAATGAGATGGTTTTGAAATGATTCAAGACTTTAAAAAATAGTGGAACTTAGATAAAGAGATGACTAAATGAGAAGAGAATGAAGGAATTCTAGGACTAATGTCCTCGGTGTGGTAAGCAAGTGGGTTCACACCACATACAAGCATTGATCATGAGCTAGCGCTAAGAAATATGTCTGATCATTGCTGTCACAGACTAAAACCCTATTTCTAGGGCAAGCATTATAGACATTATGGAAATCCCTTTGCTTGTACAAGATCTGAAAGTGATGCTATCATCTTAAGTCTTGTCTGTTTATGTGGCCAGCTCTAGTTTAGATAAATTCTTTTCTGCTTTGAAGAAAGAGCTCCCTAACATCAGAGGCTATACCTTCTGCAACAAAGATTTCTTATTTTCCACTCACTTAAATTGGAGAAATCAAATACTTAATTTTCAGTCTGCTCTGGTTCTTACAGTCTTCTTTTGCAAGTGGACTGATATTCTTGCAGGAATAGATTGGGGTCGTGCTTCTTCTTTCTACAAAGCAAGTTAGAAATATCCATGGCAACAGACCATTACTATAAGATCAATCTACAGATTTAAAGATTGACCACTAGTCAGTTATTTTGCTTCCCACAATTCCTCTTCAAGGTATTGATAGGCATTTGAAGAAAGACAAAAGAGAATATCTTGGTCTCTGTTCTCAAAAATGTTGTAGTTTAAGGGACTAAATAGTTGGGACCAGCAGATGGTTAGGTCGCTAGACTCTCACACAGTCAATGTGGTTCAAGTCTCAGACTCAGTGACTTGAAACTCATGCCATGTACATGTGCATGCACGCCCAAAATTCCAAGAGGAAAATGGAGAAGAAAGGGTTGTGGTGTGGCCATTCTCGGGGGTGAGGAGGGTTCTTGCTTTCTGTCTCTCTGGTGAGTGCACATGCCTTATAGCAAAAGTTTCTCTGTATTAAAAGAAAAAAAAAAGTGATGCAGTGGTAATATGTGATGTTCTGTGAGGCAATTCCACATAGGAAGGTTCCTAGTTCAAGTCTGGAGATCTCCCTGAGTATGTCAGCTGCCTGTTTGCCCATGGTCCAGAGCTGGTTAAAGGCTAGGAAGGGATTACAATATTGAGATCTTGTTGGGGTCTGTCTGTTTGTATCTTTCTGTCTCATGGGAGAAATAAGTAAAAAAAAATATGCAAAAGAAATGGTGTCATAGTTTAAATATTAAATTATATCAGCAATGTATAAATAAGTAACTTTATAACAGGATAGAACATAATATTATGGACCTACTCAGTATAAGGAATTTTATTTGACTCAACCACTACAATTCCAAAGAAATCTTTCGTACATCCCTATAGTTTGAGTTACACTTTAAGATGGGTTAGAAATTAGTAAGTAGAAAATGAGAAGGATTGTATCTCAAGTGAGAGAGAGGAAGAGTATAGTATGAGTGTGTGGGCATTTTTCGGCATGGTTTAGCAATGGCCGCATTCTCTCTAGACTGTAACCAATACAAAGGCAGGATCCTTCTCTATTTTGTATACCACCAAACTGGTACTATGTGCATTGCACAAATTAACAGCTTTCACTAATTAAGTTTTCAATTAACGGCTGTTGAAAATATTAACAAGAAAGTGAATTTTAAATGTATAAGAAATACATGAGAATATTGAGTAGCCATGTTTCCTCTAAGCAGAGACAATCACCAATAATTTATGATAACAATATTTGTTGAGTCTTTATTATGTGCCAGGCACTGATTCAGACACTCATCTTCAGAAATTTCCAGTATGGGAATTTTTTTATTCTCTCCATTTTATAGTGGAGGAAAATAAAACAAAGAAAAGTTAAATAACTTTTGATCAAAGTCACATAGCAATTATAGGTGAAGAACAATCTACCTACACATTTGTGCTTTTAGTCCTATACCGCATGACCTTTTGTAGAGAAAACTTGAAATGTAAATTTAAAACATTTTTACAACTGTTGGATGCCAAGGTAAAAGAACTTGAGTTGTGTATGTGTTTGTGTGTGTGTGTGTGTGTGTGTGTGTGTGTGTTTCTCAATCTTGATGGAGGACATAAACAGAAATCTATAAAAAATGTGCAGCTGTAGAAAGATGTCTTGCAGCAGGGTGCAAGATGGGTGAGAGGGAGGAAGAATGGAACCAGAGATAGCACAGACATAAAAGGCTAAAGACAAGAATCTAAGAAATGCTGTAACTGTATATGCATAAAGGAAAGTGTGAGATGATGAAAGTAGAAGAAATATGATTCACAGATGACCCCTGTTTTCAGACTTGAGTGTCACGGAAAATGATGGTACTCTAATTACGGATCTAGATAATGCACACCTCGGGGCCAATTTTAGGAAATTTATTTTAAGTGGATGAGACTTGTGGAGTCGGCAGTAACTTCATAAATTCTAAACAGATGTGAATAGCAGATAAGGCATTAAGTTCAGGGTCATCCCTCTGGTTAAAAGTAAAATGCCTGTCCCTTTGAGGAGCCTAATTTTTATTTTGGAAAATGTGTAATTAGATCTCAGACAAAGGACATGCAGATTAACTAAATATTTGTGGGGAGAAAAGTTATTCTAGGGAGAACATTTTAGACATTAAATCTTAGTCTTAAACACTGCCATCTATCTTAGAAATAATCTGGTCTACAAAACACATTTTACTGAGGTACCTGAGACATAGAGAGGAGATGTGACTTTCTGTGTGGGGCAACACTGGTGGTAGATTGGAAGAGTAAGCCAATTTCATCCACTAAATCTGCAGTTGCACTGGGAAACCAAATATACTGATGACATCATCTTTCAATTAACCACCTACCTTCTCTTTCTCCCTGTAGAGAGAGAGATCCTCTTTGCTCAACAGGATACCTATCCCTCAGATGTTGTGAGTATGATGCTAAATGGCTCAGAGATGCCTTTTTCCCCCCTTGGAATATAGCCCTTGCTGGATGGGTGTCACCTTACACAGATATAGTTGGGATTTTATGCCCTTCACCCCATTCAATATGTGACTGATAATGACTGCTTCACTCATGTCCAAGTGGAGTAACTGTGACTTTGCTATGGAACTTCCTGTGGGCCTAGCTAAGGTTAGATTTTGGTAGATCCCAGGCGTTTGCTTTGATTTTTCCCTTGCCCTTTTGGTTCCATAACTTCCATGGGGGGATTTTGTCGCTGATGCTGTTATCTTTGAAAGTGCTCCCCTTAATCAATCAGTGCACAAGCACCCCCATTTCAGACTCTACTTTCAGGAACTCAGTCTAAGATTTTAACCAATCCTGACACACAAATCTTTGGTTATGGTTGCTCAGTTCTATCAGAGAGCCTGTCTGATGATGTAATCTCTGCTTTTTTAAGAGTCTGAGTAATTGGACTTGGTGTCTTCAGAGGCAGAGTGACAAAGGAATTGTCTAAGAGCTTGGGTTCTAGAGTCAGATTGTCTGGGTTTAAATCCCAGTGTGGGACAAGTTACTCGAAGCTCAGTGTTTCAAAATAATCTGTTTACTGGGACCAGCAGATTGCATAATGGTTACGTCACTGGACTTCCATGTAGTTGACTGCTGTTCAGGTCCCAGACTCTGCAGCTTAAAACTCACACTGGGCATGTATGGCTGCATGCCCAAAATCCCAAGAGGAAAATGGAGGAGAAGAAATTGTGGCATGGCCATCTTCCCTGGGGGGTGATTTCTCACTATCTCTCTCTCTGTTTTTATGTCTCTAGTGAGCACATGCACCTGATAGGAAACATTCTTTCTCTCAAAAAAAAAATTAAAAGATATGCTTGCCTCACAGAATCTGCCTGAAAGGAAATATAGAAGAGAGCAAGAAAAATAAAAAGAAAAAGAAAAGAAAAGAAAAAGAGAGAGATCAAAGATTAATCCTAGTGAAGTTGAGCAAATAAGAAATAGTGATAAGAAATATTTCTATCTAGATAATATTAATAGCAAAACAAGTACAACATATTATCATTTGGAAAAAAATTTAAATCAATGATATAATCCTCTTAATGACTAGTCTATAGTTTTATTTCAGGTAGTTTTCCTGTAGGGTGCATGTGCTAGGTAGAGACAGAGATAAAGGGAAAGTAAGAAATCACCTTCCGATGGTATAGCCATGTTGCGACCCATTCTCCTTCACTGTCCTCTGGGAATTTGGGGCATCAATGCATGCATGCCTGGTATATTGTTCATGCTGCTGGGTCTGGGACTCAAACTGCAGAGTCAGCTATGTGTGATCCAGTGTGTTAACGACCATACCTGCTGGCCCCAGTAGTTTTATTTTTAGGTTATTATTGTAATCAGTGTGAGATAGGGGATTTGGCTATCATAGTGAGGAATAACAGAAAATGAATCAGTTTTTTTTTTAAATCATTCACCATACAAAACAATTTTGCCTACATTTGATGGTGGATAGGTGGAAATTTTCAGAGGGCTTAAATATACATTTTCCAAAAGAAGATCAAGAGAGAACTAGAACATTTTTAATTTTAAAGGCTAGGTTCTGTGAATGCTAGTATGTGCATATTTTGCTTATTTGATTATTTTTTCCCAATCTACTAAGACATTTTTCTTATTTTTATCTACAAATAATGGGTGCTTTTGTATACAAGATATGAAGATGAAAAAAAAAAAAAACAAAAGAATTGGCAGTAAGTAACATAAAATCTTAAACTTCTAGTTGTACATTGGTGCTACCATTATGATTTTTAGTCATAAATAATTTTGTAGTTTGAAGTAGAATAAACAAGTATGTGTATGTGTGTGTGTGTGTGTGTGTGAGTGTATATTTATGTATATAAATATATACATATACACACATATAAATGTGTGTGTGTGTGTGTGTGTGTGTGTGTATATATATACGTATGAAAAGAACAAGAGGAAAACAATGTCAATGAATATAATATTAACACCCATCTGGCCAGGTTACTTCAAACCTATTTAGAAAAAAAGAAAGTCTTCTAATCAGCTCTCCTGGGAGACTTATTTTTAGTCATTTCTGTGCCCTTACTGCATGATACCTGGTGCCTGATCAATTATTAGTTTGAACATGGAGTGCCGCTTTTTAGAGAGCTATCAACCCCCTTGAAGTAAATTGTATCCTGTGGCTAAAATTTGACATGGTTCAGGAAACACATACATCGTATATTCTTCAGCGGTGGGTTGCTATTTCTCAGACCCCTCAGAGGCATTTACATCCTCAGTGTTTGAGCCAAACTTTTCAGGGCTTGAATTCTTTGAAAACTTCAAATGCTCTGTAGTATTATCAGACCAGTGGTGAAGCTGATCTCAAAGTCCACTATTAAAACTCCCCTCAAGGACATTTTCATTAGAACTTTGTACATGGGCAGTTCAAAAGATCTAGCTATTGATTTTTGTTCAGAAGTCCTGTCTCCACTTTCATATTACGCAACTTTTTTGACAGACTTTCAAAAACCACAAACTGTGGGCTGCCTGCGATTCCAGCCAGGATTTTATGCTGTTCATTTGATTTCCTCAGGCCACATCCTTCTCGTGTCCTTGTCAACATAGCAAGGAGAATAGCCGTCTTAGAAGATTTGCTAAAAAGCAGAGGCAATTTCACAGCAATGGGGGGAGAAAAGCTAACCTTTCCATGCACACACACACATGCACATACTCATCTCAAGTAAACAACGGTTTTTACTGTAAAATGTTCAGACATTCATTTGTCAGCACAGAGATAGAGTGTTTCTTTTTCTTTCTTAAAACTTCATAAAAAGAGAAAAGAACCTATGTGTGTAAATTGTAGCAAAGAGCCTCTAGCATATGTGCTCAGCTCATATTTAATGGAATTATCTACTGGAATGTAGGTGGCAGAAGTAGCTGAGGAATTAATTATGGGGTAGATATTTCACATCTATCTGTCAGTGCAATGTGAAACAAGACTTGCCTCCATATTACTTCTGTCACTTTGTGTGGCCTTTCAAAAGTGGCAGTTTCTAAAAAGATAAAGAATTGAATCATTATTTGACCCCGATCCATAGTGTGAACATTTCAGGGCCCACCAGTTCATTCTGAATGGAACAATTTGGACAGGGTACATGAAGTTCAACTGGGAGTGGGTTAAGTGGGATCTGTAAACTGACAAGTTTGCACAGGTAAAGATCTCATTGGTTTCAAACTTGAGAATAGAAATATAGCCTTGTATGTCAGAGAGAAAGCAAACTATGGTAGTCTGTTTTTTATTTATTTTTAGAGACGAGTTGTTGTAGGAATAATATTATTACTTGTTATTAGATCCAGCATTTTGCTGAGCGATTACTCTATGGTAGGGACCATACCATAGAAAACATTTGCATGATCTAATTTCATTCTCATAGTTCATTGAGGTAGAAGATACTAATATTCCCATTCTGTGTATTAGGCAACGATGATTGCGAGAAGTTATGAAAACTGTTCAAGATTCATAACTAGTAAATATTTAAAGTGAGACAGGATAAAAATATTATACTGTTAGAAAGAATAAGCAAGAAAGTATGCACGATTGAAGGTTTGACACAGCAGAAAGTATTCTGGAATTCCAAGTCTGACCTAAGATTATGGTTATAATACTACATTCCTTTAGGAGGCGACATAGATTCTCCTGCTTGCTTCCATTTGTTCCCCAAATGTCCAAAAGACCCATGGGAGAAAAGAGAAGACCAGTAAAAACACATAAACCAAATTTCTCTATATGTAGAGCCAAATTAATACTTCTTTAAAATATCACTGTTCCTTATTACTGGGTTAAGAAATATCAATTTATTCATCAAAGAAAAAGAGTTTTTCTTGTTGAAATGAGTGCTTTAATCACATCTTTTATCTTTTTCTTTCCTGACCCTGCTTCTCCCCCATACTTAACTAGCACTCTGCTATACAATGACAACCAGACAGTGAAACATGGTCTCATTTGGGTGATCTTGTCAACCTTTTCAAGGAAGTATTGGTAGCGCAGTAGGTTTACCTCACACAAAGCATCGAATCCAAGGCTAGTTTTAAATGTCAGACAGTGAAGGGTTCCATGCTGCCACGATTCAGGATGCAAGTGGACACTGGTGAACCCTCAGATGTGTCTCTTTCAGATCAAATGTAGAAAACGTACTGTTCCTATAAAAAGCTGTTAGCAAGTTCGTGAACTTGACAGCACAGGGCAACGGCTTCCTATTGTAGGAAGAAATGAAAGCGTAGTAGACATGGTTTTCCTGATGCTTCTCTCTTATTTGATCCTTTTGAATCCATTTTCATACTCCCCCTGCTGGACTTAATCAGGCCTAAACAAATGAATTTGGGTGGTTGTAGTCTGTTGACCTATGGATAACATGCATCACACCAAGTTGCCCAGGAGTTCTATTTCTTTATGCCTTGTTGAGTTAAAATCAGTCATTTGAGGCCAACAACCATCTCACCCCTTTGGTACTGTGTGTTACAACTTATAAAAGAGGGGCTAAGCACAGTGCAGTGTGAATTAAGCAGTTTCATTTTTGATAGACTGTCAGAAACAAATGAGTGCACCTGTGAAATATTATAAGGGTCAGACTCAATAAATTTTTGAAACAATTAGTTTTGTTTGACTTTGAGGTACTAAAAATTTATACAGACTACACAAGAGGCATAAAATTATTCTATAAGAGAAGTAGTGTGCTTGGTACACCTTTCTTTTTGACTAACATAAAATAAGTGTGTACAACTTAAGAGTACCTTAAAGAGACCCTTCCCGATTGCTCTATCAAAAGTAGCACCATTTGTATTTTCTGTCTTTTAATAGTTTCACATGATTAAAGTTTTTTTAATTAGCTTATTGAAATGAAATACTTGTTTCACTTCTTCTTTTTAAAAATAACACAAAATGAAAACATCTTCACTTTTGGATTTTTACAATTACTTGCTATTTATTGAACAGCCTCTGTGTGTCAGGCTCTAAATTATCTCTTTAAGTGACAACAACACTACCAACTACCACAAACATTGACTTGGTTCCTGTCTAATATAAATGGACATGTGGATGATTTTACTAATGGCTTTGTTCTATGGACATCTCTAACTTATAACCAAGAATTGAACTGAATCGTGGATATTGGATGATAGAGGAGAAGTAACATACACAGTTCTTCAAGGCTGACCCATTGGGAAGATTGTGAGTTTCTGTCCAGAGAGTTCCCTGAGTATACCAGACATGTGCATGCTCATGATTTGGTTCTGGGTAATGGAGGTGGATTGTGGCTTCAAAACCCTGTTGAGGGTTCTCTCTCTCTCTCTCTGTGTCTTTCTCTCTCACTAATGGAAAAAATAAAGTAATTAACTTTAATAAAAAGGAACTGAATTGTGAAGTATTGCATGCAAATTATGGGGGATTCTTTTTCTATTGTTACATTTCAAGCTCTTCTAGTGCCTGCACCTTCTTAGCAGAATAACAAGGGCATTACGGGAGACCGAATCGTTAGCTTGCCACTGCCATTTTCACTTCTTATTTGGGGTCTTTGCCCTTGGAAGTCTCCTATCTTTTCCTCATGAATCTGAGGCACTGTGTGACATTTATACCCTGATAAAATTACCAGTGAGTGTTAGCTTGTTTCTCATGCTCTCAGAGTGTTTTGGAAAGTCCTTGTTCAATTTCAATGGGTGAAACAAGTACCAAAGTTCAACAAATCCTGACTATTGCTAGCAAGAAGAACAATATAAAATATTATAAGACAAAGAGAATGAAGTTCATCCAAGTCTTGTTTTTTAAACAATTTAGGATGACAGAATGTTCAACTCTTAGAGAAGAAATAATAGTTATAGAGGCAACTTAGACTTCATACATCTCAGACTTGCGTAGTCGAGATTAGCTATCTCTAGTTCTCTGCCATAGGCAACAGACATTACCTCATGTAAACTTCTAGATGATTCTATGGGATTTATTAGGTCATTGGGAAAATCATGATATATATTTTTATGCTTTTCTATACAAGAATGTATCATGACTTTCCCAACCACCCAATATATACATCCCCAATATAAGTCCCTATCCTCTGCAGAGTACCTTAAAGAGACCCTTCCCGATTGCTCTATCAAAAGTAGCACCATTTGTATTTTCTGTCTTTTAATAGTTTCACATGATTAAAGTTTTTTTTTAATTAGCTTATTGAAATGAAATACTTGTTTCACTTCTTCTTTTTAAATGTTTAGTTGAACAAGTTCTGCCCCTTTATATGTATCAGATGTCCTAAGCACCTGGGCTATGTATTTAATATTGAATAACTATGTGGGACTTCAAAAAATTCATGGAAAATGTCTTTAAATTATGAGCTTTTCCTGAGGCTGAACATTTTTTTATATCCACGCATAGTTTTCTCATTAAACTCATTTTCCATGAACTTTTGAAAGACTTCTGTTTTTGCAGAATCTATTGTTTGTAGTCCCTTTGTGGAAACAGAAGGTCAGTAAAACTCTTTATGCAAGTGTATAGATACGCCTTTCTAATCGACCTGGAGAATAAAGAGTCAGTGTGTTTGTAAAAATAATGGGAATTGGGAACCAGCAGTAAGCATAATGGCTATGTCGCTGGGCTCCCACGTAGTCGACCACAGTTCACGTCCCGTACCCGGTGGCTTAAAACTCACGCCAGGTGCGTGTGCGTGCGTGCCCAAGATCCCGAGAGGAGAATGGAGAAGGGATTGAGGTGTGACCATCCCCCCTGGGGGGTGATTTCTCGCTTTCTGTCTCTATGTCTCTCTCTGTCTGTCTGGCGAGCGCACGTGCCCTATAGCAAAAACCTCTCCAAAAAAAAAAGAATGGGAATTGGCTGGTCATGGTTTGAGTTCCAGACCTGACAGCTTGCTTTCTCACTTTTCC
This sequence comes from Tupaia belangeri chinensis, assembly GCF_000334495.1. NCBI lineage: Eukaryota > Metazoa > Chordata > Mammalia > Scandentia > Tupaiidae > Tupaia > Tupaia belangeri. The sequence continues at coordinate 2,461,488 of NW_006160032.1, forward strand.
TCTCTCTCTCTTTGTCTCTTTCATAAGAGCAAAGGCCCTATAGCAAATTGAAAATATTAATAATAATAAATGAAATTTAATAATTTTTAAAAAGAATGGGAATTTTATGACTTCATGGTCTCTGAACCAATAATAATAATAATAGCAGATTACTGAACACTTACTATGTGCCAGACACTGCATGAAACATTTGTAATACAAAAACATTCTTTGAATACTCACACAAACTCACATTTGTTTTAATCAAAAGAGACTGAAACTTAGGTGAAGTAACTTGCCTAAAGGCACTTAATCAGCAAGTGGAATTGAGTTAGTGTTCAAAAAGAGGTCTGACTCCAAAGTTTGGTTGTTGTTGTTGTTCTTGATTTTTTGTTTTTTTACCACCTCTCTCTGTGACCTGGCAGAATTCCCATTCAAGTTAGAATATTTAGACATCATTTTTATCTCATTGACACGCATACAATCAGTGGCAAAGTTCTATATATTCTGTTTCAGAAGTCGTTTACAAACCTATACTGTACTTCTTTTTCTTATCATGTTCCTCTTTTTATTTAAACATTCCTTAATTCTTATCTGTATTATTTTTGTAGGCCCTTCTGGTTTTCCTGACTTGAAACTCCTGTCTCCCAGTTCACTGTTTTGTTTTTTTTTTCCCTCCCATTAGGTGTTCTTCCTAGAATTTGTATTGCCTTAAATCATAACCCTAAACTACCTCTTTACATTTATCTATTCCAATGCCACATCATTAATACTAGACTAGACTAGACTAGACTAGACTTTTCTGCCACAGAAAATTTTTTACAATTTGGCATATATGTTATTGCCTGTTCTTCAGATAAATTGCCTCTTTGCCTCTAATGCCCTTGCCTGTCTTCTCTGTTTTGAAGTCCTCTGTTTATCCATCAAGATACGTGTTCACATATGACGGTTTCTCTGACTTTTGAGGCAGAGTTATTCCTTAATTCCCACAGTACTTAGCACATAGTAGTAATCAAATAAACTGAATGATGACATTTTATTCTATAGATTGAATAGAGCATCTCACAGAATGTTAGAGCTGGGAGGTTCCTTCGTGTCAATCCCACTCCATCTCTTCTCTTTGCAGATGAGGAAGTTGGGAAGGTCGATGTGGATTGAACAGGCATTATAACATTGCATGAGGGGACTTCTAAAAGGGCACAGAAAAAATGGAATTAAAATATGACTTTATTTTAGTAAAAAATATTGAAATCAATGCATAGTTTTTTTATAACATGCATTTTCCATAAGTTTTCTGTAAACCTCTAGTGTATTGGAGTATTTATGAATCAGATGCATTGAACAAACGAATACGAAGTTGTAAACTCATTGGCCTCTCCTATTTGAGATTACAAATGGTAGGAAAAGGGGAGTTATAATATGTATCTTCTAACACTCATCTTCCAGGCTCTTTGCATTTTCATCATGGTTGTAAAAAAGACACAAGGCTTTTTAGGAAGCAAACCATGAATTTCCTATTTGTCTAACTACCATGTCTCCCATCATAGGACAAACTGACAATCTGTGCAGTGTTGCAGATTCCTCACTGCCACAATAACAAATGGCTCTAAAAATGCCATCCGAGTCTTCTTCCTGCTCCCCTTGTTGGGAACAAAACTGATACAGAAGGTTTGGGCTGTGAGTCAAGAAAGTAGATAAACAAACCGCACTAACAGTTGGGAGTAGGATTAGAGAAAATGTTCTCCTGAGATTTCTATTGTTAGGAGAATGGATAAGACTGCTAACAACAAAGGGAAATAAAGCAATACGTACACACAAAAAGACAAACTCCGAACAGGTTGTCAGCAAAAGGGCAAGAGAGAAAATAGGGTTCAGTGGGAAAGGACTGTGATTCTTCCCCCTCCCTTGAACAGTATTGATTTAGCTTGCATTTTTTTTCTTTTTATTTCCCCCTTTTAAAGTTCTGTGTTAATTTGGTTTACACAATAATTATTCATTCATGATTTTCCCTAGGCATTTTGTTGTTTATGGAGTCAGATATTGTTCAGTTTTTTTTCCCTAACTTTGACCCATTTTGAAGCAGGTTTCATGAAGAAGGAACGTGTCATTTGCTGGTGAGTCCAATAAATCTGAGAGCTGGAAATCATTTGAGCTCAGTGAACATTTCTGTAAGACATTTTTTTTTTTAGAGGATAGAGAAAATTCTGACTCCTTATTTAACTGTTCACTACAAGTTACTCTATTCAAATAGATAATCGAATACAAAAAAAAATTAGTAATATCAGGTATTTGAAATCTTGCAAATACCAATACCGGCAATTGCTACACTGACATTGCATACCATGTTTTATAAACGATGAAGTTCTGATCCATTGAGTCCCTTTGTTTTCTTTCTGAAAAGTGAAGATATTGGATTAGATTATCCATAAGGTCTTCCCACACCTAAATGTTGTAATTTTACATTAAAGCATATTATTGACTACTGCTAGGGTAAGAAAATGATTTAAACAGCTGAACTCACAGAATAAATTTTTAAAATTTTTCTTTCTCTCTTTCTATATTTATTATTATCATAATCTTGTATATACTACATTGAATCACATATAACTTTACAGTGTATTACATTTCTTTTTCCAGAAGAATACCATGCATATCAGTCAATACAGAGACATTAAAATCCTTATTTCATCATCCAATAGCTTTTCATTATTTTCCCCGATCATCATTATCATTATTATTCCAATTATTTTTTAAACAGTCAATCACTACTTCTCATTTTGCTTGTAAAAACACTTCATCCAACATGAAATACTTCTCAGACCAATCCAGTTAAGAATACTGTACATGTCGTCCTCAACAGATAATAAACCATATCTGTGTCCTACTAATGTTATGCCTCTTTGTTTATTCTCTTGCTATCTTTCTCTATAGTCTTCTCTTCTCCCACCCCATTCCACGCTTCTTATCCTCATTAACTATTTTCACTGCTTTTATGTCTTCCAATATTTCAATCTCTACCATAGAGTGCGGAAGCATAATTTGACATATACCTTACTTACTGGACTAAAACTGCTAAATTGGTAACCGATGATAATCTATTTTAGACTGAAACACTTTATTTTTAATTTAATCTAGTAGTTCACATGCTGTTATAAATTAACATTTGCATGTAAATATTCATAAGATATCTTTATCTTCATCCTACCAAAAAAGAGCAATTTGTACAAATACCAGTTAAGATATAATTTAAACAAATGGGAAATAAATTCTGATTCTTCAGTAAAATACTCTATAGAGTCATAGATTGAGGTCAAAAGGCATAGAATTTTAACTAAACATGATTTTAAAAATCAGCGTAACACACCACTACAACAACTTACAAGAAGTTAGAGAGGTTCTAGATTCTAATTTATAATCTGAATCCCCAATTCTTAAACTCTAGGAAATGACCAATAACCCACTGGCAAACTGCCCAGATGGTTTGAACTTCCAGCTTTGTGATGCCCTAGCAGCATTCTCTCCCTCTATGTACCCATGGTGTGCAAAAGCAAAGAAAACTTCTTAGATTTCAGGGAATGGAAGAATATCAATAGCAAGGAAGTAGTTGGCAATGTTAAATTTAAACAGAAAGTCAAATATTTACCCTGTCCTCTGAGATACTTTGTCAACAGGGTTGAATGGAGTAAATCAGGCATTAGTTCCGAGAAGACAATCTTTGTTTTTTAAGAAGATAGATAGTCAACTTGTTGGTAGGAAAGCATATACAGTAATTTAGTAGTTTCATGGATTATGAATCTCATATATGTGCATCCATGACACTTTTCTTCTCTTAATAATATGGCAACTTGTAATTTTGAACTGAAAAGGAATCCCAAGTTGTTAAGATATAATGGATGTTTTAATTCTGAAACTGACAGAGTAAGAAGAGAGTTAAGGTTTAAACTGTGAATTTTTCAAGCTTTCGATGATTTTATCCAGATCCCTCACCTTCCTACAATGTAGCTTTCAAAGTGTGAATATAATTAACACTTTTCCAAAATAATTTTCTTGTATTGCCTAAATTATCATCCATTTGCCACTTAAGTATTAGACATTATTCCTTGATCTCCTAATTGTCTTATCCTTTTTTGTGATTTTTCTTCACATTAAGAAGGAAGTTGGTTTATTTTTATAGACTATTCCTTGCTTGTCAGAATCTCATTGGCATTTCTTGATGTATTTTTCTCAATAAAGTTGTTAAATTTGCCTATCTCTTTTTTATTATATAGATATATTACCTTCTTTAATTTAACAAGATAAAAATGTTCCTCTCTCACCTTTAAAAATATTATTTATTAATCCAAGCACCTCACACATCTTTTTATCAGCCAATATGTGAAGCACCTGAATTAATTCTAAATAGGTTAAGGTGTAAGTCCTTTTGAAAATTAACATCTACTTCATAGCTAAAAGTAAGGTAATATGTTTCATAATAAGCCCTTGAACATTTCTAAAAGGGAAGACTTGCTGCTCAGAATTTTAATTTAATAATCTTTAGTAGTAAATGTACCCTCCTTCTAATCCCTGTCCCCAGTTAGCCTTCCCACTTTCAGGAAAAGAAAAGGTTCATTCTTAGTCAAGACAAAGACATTAGGGAGATATGTTTTCAAGTTCTTTGCCTCGCCAAATTTTTACCAGTTATAAGCATTGGGTAATAGTAAAGAAATATCAAGAGTTTAAATCTTCACTTCTCCAATAAGACATTTTATTTTGTAGAAAAAATAAATTCTTCAAAACATATGAGTGGGGATCTAATGTTGGATTTTTATCCATTAGTCTTCCAGTGAAGGAATTCTTTCCATTGCCCCTGTCCTATTTAATTTTATCAACATTCATTTAATTTTATCAGCATCCATAGTAAATAATGTCACAACTTATAAAAATTTGCTTACTTATCTAGTACTACCTAGAAAAAGCAAACACAGTGTGTGACTCCATATCTTCAGTAATAGCTCTAGACAGTTCACCTTTTGTCCTGTCTTGATTTCAGTCTTGCTTAACTACTATACTATTCCTTATTCAGTTACTTCCTCAGGTAAGCTTTTTCGGATTTGAGAGACTGGATCCATCTCATGCAGTACCCTTGTTTTTTCTTTAAGAGAGAATGAGAGAAAGAGGAAAAGAGAGAGACAGAGGATCAGAGGTAGATATTTTTAATAGTCTCAAGGCTTCACTATGTCAAAATTCCTTTTCCTCAGTCTACCAAATTAGCTGGAAACACAGGCATGAGCAACCACACTCAACCTGTTCAGGTTAGGACTTTCAGCACTATGTTGAAAAGGGGTGGAGAAAGTAGACAGTCTTGCCTTATTCCAGTTTTTAGTAGGAAAGTTTTCAGCTTTTCCCCATTTAGTAGGATGTTAGCAGTGGGTCTACCATATAAGACTTTTATTGCATTGAGGAATGTCCTTTCTACCCATATTTTGTTTGTTTACCTACGTAGAATTTATAGAACATTTTAGATCTTCAAAGTGATTCTTCAGTTTTGAGGAATTATCTGTCATTGCTCCTTTGAATATTTATTCCATACCATTCTCTCTCTCTTTCTCTCTTTAATTCTAAATAGAACCACAATTAAGCATGCATTAATACATTGAAGCCAATTCTACGTAACTCATATTACTACCTGTTTTTATTTTGTTCTGTTTTCTTTCTCTGTAAGCTTGTTAAGGTCTTTATATTGTTCTTTTATTTGAGTGATCCTGTTTTCTTCTATTGTTAATCTTCTGTTAAATTTATCCATTGAATTTATAATTTTATTTTCTTATTAGAATGATAATTTCTTTCACAAATTTAAATTTTTTGGTATAATTCTCCATCTTTTACATTTTATTTATTTATTTACTTACTTACTGTGTTTAAAATAATATTTATCAAAGTTACCTTTAAGTTTTGTTTTTTTGTTTGTTTGTTTGTTTGTTTTTGTGAACTACAATATCTGAGGATGGATGTCAATGAAAATAGTAGAGTAATGGTCTCCACAAATTCTATCTTCCATAAGAGCAACAGAAAAATGAAGACTTGGAAAACATAAGACTGTTTTAAAAGAGCTGGGCATGGTGGTATACACCAGTAGTTTCAACTGGGAAGATGAGGCAGGATGATCATGATATGTCAAAACCTCTTAAACAAACAGAAAACATTAAGCATCCACCATTTCAGTACAAACTAGCAGGCTGGCAACCACTGGACAGATCAGAACAGATTTGGAGCTTCTTCTTTAAAGCCTTATTCCCAGAGAATTATTGTTATTTAAACTCTCTAATAGCTTTAAGGAAAACCACACTTACAAGACTGTCTTTATTTGGAATGTCTTGAGGATTCCCCCAGTGCAAAAGCTATGTGCCTGACAGTGTTTGTCAAAAAAAATTAGAGGAATCATTTAAGTTTATGGCTGCCTGAGGCAGTGAATAACAGTATAAACAATAAACTACAATGCTTAAAAAGAAAAGCTAGGAATGAAATAACTTTAGAGTCTTTGAAAATCTCTTACATGCTCTGAGAACCTAGAAGCTCACATGCATGCTTACGATTGTGCACCTGCACTGACCTGAGCACAGGATCAGGAGAGAACCGAGCACTAAGTCGTCATAGCCGGCTGACTTTGACACTCCGTGTTGTGGAAACAGAAAATGAAGGCAAAGGCTAAATTCTCAACTGCCTGGTGAGTGTTAAAGATTTTTTTCAGGAGAAAGTGAGAGATTTATCAAGTCTAAACATTTCAGGAAATTTCTGTCCACTCACTGACTGACCTGTAATGTAATTAAGAGGAGATTTCTATGACCACAAGCACACAGAGAATATAGCTTTTACAGAATTATTCCAGAAAAATCACTGAACTAATTAATAGCAGCAACAACAAACCATGTTAGAGTGGGGGTGGACACGTAATGTGTGTAGAATCTGATTTTCAGAGATACCACATTATATATTTTTAATGCCCAGTTTTTAATAACGAAAAAGATCAAGATATGCATAGAATAATTAAGTGTGGTCCATACAGAGAGAGAAAAAAGCAATTAATAGAAACTATCCCTAAAGAAACGTAGATATTGAACTAATAGATAAATATTTTAAATATATTTAAACACCTAAAAGAAATCATGTCTAAAGAACTAAGTGAAAATATGAGAACAATGTCCCACCAAATAGGGAATATCAAGACAGAGACATAAATTATAACAAAGAACCAAACAGAAATACCTGGAATTGAAAAGTATAACAAACATGAAAAACCCACTTAAGGTACTGAAGTGTATATTTGTTAGTCAGTTACAAAATTAGCAGTTACAAAGAATGATATATTGAGATTACCTGTGTAAATGACAGCAAAAAAAAAAAAAAATGAAGAAAAAGAATGGTGCCTCAGAAGCCTAGACCATCATAAACTATACCAACATATGAAAACTGAGAGTTCTAGGAAAGGAGAAAGAAAGGAGCAAAAAAAATTTTTGAAAAAATAATGACAAAACATTTTCCACATTTGATGAAACACAATCTGTACTTAAGAACCTCAACAAAATCTAAGCAATATAAACTTATAAAGACCAATATGTTTTTCAGGCCAATCCAGTGTACAAATCATGGTTACCATTATGGCTTCCAGTACTGCAGGGTACTAGCCTTCCATCTGCACTATATTGGCTGAGTCTAGATTTTCTTTTTTCTTTTCCTAAAAGGTTTTTTCCACAGGGTGCATGCCCTTACTGGAGAGAGGCAGAGAAAAGGAAAGTGAGAAATCACCTCTTCAAAGGGGATGGCCATGCTGCAATCACTTTTCCTCTTCCCTCCTGGATTTTGGGCACACATGCACACACACACCTTGTGTGATTTTCCAGCTGCTAGGTCCAGGACCTGAATAATGGTTGGTCACATGTGAGTCTAGTGCCTTAATCACCAGGTCATATGCTGGCCCCACACTCAGTTTCAATGGGACTCAATTTATCTAGGGTTTTCTTTTGCTTAGGAATTAGCTCTGCTGATAATTAATTTCAGAGTGTGACTGATACATGTATCCTAAGCACCGAAAGCCTATGAACAATTAGTTTCTTCCTTTAAACATTTCTAGCCAGTCTTTTTCTGGTTCTGCTAAATGAAACTGCAAAATCAAATAAATATCTTGACAAAAAAGACAGGCTGTATGCTTGTGATAGATCCCTTCTTTCTAGCAAGTCTGTTTTACAAGCACTATGAGGAAGCAGATTTTATTCTCTCCTTTAGAAGCCTTTAAGCTTTTAATATATAGCCTCGCTCCTCAAACTCCACAGCCTCAACTCAGTAAATGCTCCATGGAGGAAACTGGTTATGAATTTGACACTTGAATTTTTTTCCCCACGTTTTTGCCAAAGGGTGCACATGCTTGCTGGAGAGAGGGAAAGTGAGAAATTACCATCACCCCTCACCCTCAGGGAGATGACCATACCATAATTCCTTCTCTTCCATTCTCCTCTTAGGATTTTGGTCACACATGCACACACACCCAGCATGATTCTTAAGTCACCAGGTCTGGAATTCAAACCATGGTTGTCAATGTGGAAGTACAGCTGCTTTATCCACCATGCCCCCCCCCCTTTTTAAATTCCATAATCATGTACCCAGTAGAAGTTTTGTTCATTTCATTTCTATCAATAAAGATCCCTTACTTGGGATTGGTCTGATTGTTAATCCTTGATTATAACCAGTACATGTCTCCAAGATGAAAAATTTACTTCCTCTCTTTACAATATTAGTTTTTCTAATCCTCTTTGTTTCCGTGGATCTCTGATATTTTTAAAAGTATGCTTTTTTTTTTTTTTTAGAAGAGATTTTTGCTATAGGGCATGTGTACTCGCTGAAGAGACAGAGAGACATAGAGAGATAGAAAGCAAGAATTCACCTCCCCAGAGGGATGGCCATGGCACAATCCCTTCTCCTCAATTCTCCTCTCAGGATTTTAGGCATGCATGGGCCCAGTGTGAGTTTGAAGCCACTGGGTCCAAGACTCGAACCACAGTCAACCATATGGGATTCCATAATGTAACCATTATGCCATCTGCTGGTCCCTAAAGTATGATTTTTAAAATTTTATTGAATTGTCAGAAATCTTAATATATTTTTCTGTTTTTCTATGGAAAAAATGTGTTGTCACTTTTCTTACAACCCAAAATTTATATATCTTTTTCTAGTTGTTTCTGCAGTATTGGCCTTCCAAAAACTTCTGGGAGTAGAAGTTGCATTTCCTATGTTTTCCCATCTTAAACAAAATGTGCCTCTATCCCTCCCCGCAAAAAATAATGTACATGAGAGAGACACATCCACCCAACTTGTTTTAATCATTCTAGGAAGACCTACATTTCAGCAATGCATTGAAAAATGATGGTATGAACCATGCAGTTACCAGTTACCTGAGTAAAGATACTTATGGAGAGGAAGAAGAGCAAATGCAGATTCCTGAGGTGTAAAGTGACCCTAGAATTTTTAAGGGATAACCAGATGGCCCATGCAGAGTAGGGAAACGGGTGAGTGGTGAGAGATATGTATGGTTAGATATGATAATAATGATAATGAAGTTAGTATTGGATAGTACAGATAGCCTCAAAAATCTCAGGAAATGCTAGAGACCTAAGGCTTTTTGAAGTAAACCTAATCCAACCTGTTCATTATATAGGAGGGTAATATAGACAGAGAGGAAACTTGCCCTAGTATACAGTATTTTCTTTGAGTTTTCTACACATAAGATTATTTTTTGGATATGATTTATTATACTTCCACATGGAATCCCAAGTGAAATCACCTACTCTATTTAGTTTAGTAAGGACCTCACCTTTGACTATTCCAACCCAAATTTGTCTGGCAATATAATTGTAAAATATATTTGCTTTCATACCTCATTTTAATTTTTAATACAAGGACTATCTTCAGCAAGAGCAAAACCATGAGCACAGTCTAATGAGTGCTGATAAATATTACATTCCCTTACAGTGAACAAATTCTTGCCCCCTGCTGTTTCCCTAATAGCTTAAATTAGCAGGCCATGGTTACTGGAGTTTCATTGCTCTTCATCGGAGAATAGGCTGTGATCATCTTTTTCCCACGCTGCATCAATTCATCACAGAGACTCTGAGCTGTAAATATAAACCATTTCTATTGCTAATGGCACAGCCTGTCTCATACAAACTGTCTTCTACTCCAGTGATGCATCTTAAAGTCTTTTTTACTGATATCATTGTTATGCTGTTATGTACTATGTCAGCCCCTACAATATACCATCGACATCTTTATTTCATTTAGTTCTCAGAAGTGATCTATGAGTTACACATTGTCATGTTAATTTTGCAGATGAAAAATGAAAGGTCTTAGAAATTTTATTTTCTAGAAAGTAGGAAAGCAAAGACGGTAGTCCATTTCTGTCTCCAAAGCCCATACTCTTTCCACTCTACCTTGCTGTCTTCCTTTTCAGTTCTCAAGTCTTTCTACTCTTTGCAAGTCTTCAGAATTGTTTAAAATAAGAAAAGCCAATTCTAGATTATATAATCCATCCACTATCCTGTCATTTTAAGACATGACATTACTCTATGTAAAATGACAGAGGCAAGGCCTCCTCAGTCCAATTCCCTGGGAAGTTCTCTAGGTACCATTACAATACTTGTGAATAATGAAAATTTTATGTCTTCTGATCTTTTTTTTTAATATTTAATTTTATTTATTTTAATTTGACCACAGAGAGGCAGAGAAAGAGAGAGAGAGAGAGAGAGGAAGTGAGAAAGCAAGCCACCAGATTCAGGACTTGAACCGTGGTCAGCCATGTGGGAGTATCCAGCACCTTAACCACCACGCCACTGACTGGTCCCTCATCTTCCAATATTATAGAATTGCTTTTCATTTATTGTTATTGCTTTATTGCAATGACTAGAATTGCCAGTGCAATGCTGAAGAAGAGGTGAGAGCACACATCCTTGTCTTGTTTCTGATGTTAAAGATAAAACATGTTAATCTTTAACCATTAAATATCACAGTAATTATGGGGTGGTGTGTTTTTGTTTTTGTTTTGTTTTGTTTTTGGATAACTTTTATCAGTTTGAAGATATTACCTTCTGTTTCTAGTTTGCTAAGTTTTACAAGAACTAGATGTAAAATTTTGTCTTAAGATTTATCCACATTCGTTAAGACTGGCATATTGTTTTTCTTAGTATTTCTTTTAATATGGTGATTTTCATGATCAATATTCAAATGTTAAACAAGCCTTTCATTTCTGAGATACACTTCATTTGGTTCTGAAGCATTACTTTTTTATACATTCTTAGATTAAATTTTCTAACATTTGCTTTTAAAATTGCCACTTTTTTATGAGAGATACTGGTTCATAGTCTTGTTCTGTTTTATTCTAATGTATTTTTCTGGTTTGGACAATAGGATGATGTAAATCTCATAGAATGAGTTGAGTAGTTGAGTAGTTTTCTTTCTTTTTTTATTTTAGAAGTTTTCGCCTTGGGGTGCATGTGCTCTTAGGAGTGAGACAGAGACAGTGGGAAGAAAAGTGAGAAATCATCCCAACAGGGATGACCATGCTGCAATCGCTTCTCCATTCTCCTCTGGAGATTGTACCCAGCGTGAGTTTCAAGGCACTGGGTCCAAGACTCAAACTACGACCTGCCATGTGGGAGTCCAGCAACTTAACTGCTACACCATCTGCTGGCCTGTGAGTAGTTTTCTTTTTAATCAGTTCTTCTATATATTCAGAATTAAATTTTATCCATTTGCTTGATTGGTTAAACACATTGAAATCTAATTCCACCCTGACACCATCTTCATTTTCGATCTTTTATTTATTATTCTTTGTTTGTTTATTCTATAATGTTTATTGAACACTCACAGGTCTATGCAAGAATCTGGAATCATAATTTTTTAAAGAACCATTCTTTTTCCCTTCTGTTCTGAGAATTGAAGTCATATGATTTCTTGGCTTTAGCATCTTTCAGTAACTGGTGATATTTTTCCTCATAAAAATTTGTCAGAATATGAATCTTAAACAAAAGTTTTCGGTTTAAAAATTATTGCATATGCCAAGGAAATAGAACCAAAAAAAAAATCTGAAAATCTTCCATGTTCTCACCAACATATATGCTTTTTCCCACAGAAAGCCCATAAGTAGTTTCATTAAAAAGTTGATTTTTAAATTGCATAATGAAGTACTAAAAGCTGAAATCTGTTTCCACACCCCACCCTTTAATAGTGAGGGAAAATAATGCTCTTCAAAAGTTCCCAATATCTCTCTTTTTTAAAAAAAGGTTGTTTATTTATCTATTTTATGAGTGAAAGAGACAGAGAGAGGGACAAAGAGACAACATCTCCAACAGAGTACTGACACCATGATCTATCCCCAGCTTAGGCCAGCCCTAGATCATGGGACTGTGTATGCCCAGGGCATTCAGGCAGGTCTCTGGACATCAACCCAGAATCTTCCTGTTTGGGTTCGCCTCACAGACAGTTATGTTTCTACTCTGCCACAGGAGTCCTCCAGGTCTCTTGGATGGAATTTTGTCTCCTATCTGTGATAGTCTCATTTTATCAGTGATAGAATCCTAGCATTGAAAGCAAAGACTGCCTTTTTAAATACACTCTGTATTAGGAGATGCTTACATGGGGCATACATGTGAGCATATAGCTATGTGATTTAGTTAGTGGATTAAGTCTCAAGTCATAGCTTTTCTGTTTGTTTGTTTGAGGTTTTTGCCAAAGGGTGCATGCTCTTGCTGGAAAGAGACAGAGAAAGGGAAAGTGAGAAATCAAACCCCAGGGGGATGGCCATGCCACAGGCCTTTCTCCATTCACCTTAGCCACTGTGCCATTTGATGGCCCCCTTTCATTTTTGACATATCATTTGAAGATATGCTGTTCTTAACCATATTAATTGAATATCATACTATCTAATTCAATTAAAAAAATAAACCTGAAACATTTCTTTTTACCTTTATACTACATAAGCATAGCTAGATGGTCCAGAGACCTACTTGTTTTCTAGATAATTTGGTGAATTCTGTAATGGAAGTCAATCAGGAAATATAAATATTAAGCACAATAACTCAGTTTAGTTTATTAAAATCAAGTCTCCATTCCAGAGCCATCAAAGAAGAAATAAAATCAGATGTCATTGGTAGAAAAGATTTTGGTTAAAGCAACCAGATTCCACTGGAGGTTCCAGTCCTAGATCCAGCAGCTTGAGATACATGTTGGGCACATGTGCATGCATGCCCAAGGTTTCCAAAGGAGGGAGAGATGAGTGAGAAGTGGTTGCAGCATGTCCATTCCCAATGGGTAGAGCACTTCCACAGCTTCCCTCTCTCATGCTCTTTCTCTCCAGTGAGCACATACACCTTCAAGCAAGTACTTTTTTAAAAAGTGGCTTTTTAAAATATTGTAAAACAACATTCTAAGGGTATGCATACATATTACGGTAATATATTCCTTCTAGCAATGTATAAACAATTAATGTTACAAATGGTCAGTGCGTAGATTTGTCATCAAAGCCTCTTTAATCTGCGTAAGAGTAGCCACATAGCATGCCCAGATAATGTGAGTCTCTAATGAAAATTTCTGACTTTTATAATTGTTCTCTAAATTTCCATTCGCTGACAACCTTTGTGAGATAATTACACATCATCAGTGTTCTAATGAACTACGAGACACTTAATGCCTGGACACGAGGCAAAGAGGCTAAGAACATGTGTCACAGGCAGTTTCGCAGCAACTAACATACAAAAATGTAGGCTTCATTACCAGTGTTCAGAAAGACAGATGAGATTCCATCCTGCCCAGCCTAGTGGTTAATTTATTGACTGACTTTAACAGTGACGTCCCTTTGGAGGATTTTTAATAGTTTCTAAGTTGCTTGCTGAGGTTTTAATAGACATTTGCCTCACTGAGCTCAATAAATATAGAGTGCAGTTTGAAATCTTGCAACCTAAAATGTAAGCAACTGACTGAATGAGGTTAGAAAGGATTTATATTTCTTCTAAATATACTTCTGAGCTGAAGTCCAAGTGAAAAAGATTTCCAAAATTTCTACCTATTTTTGGAAAACTTTTTGTTCCTATTTCATATTAAGACCTTTGGTGCTGTGAAATGGGGGAATAAAAAGGAATAGGAGGGAAAAAAATAATAATCTCAGCAATTCCTTTCAGTTTGCTCCAGAGCAGATTTTGGAAAGCTGTGTAGGAATCAAAGATTCAGATCACAACCTTAAGTCAAAATTAGTGCCAACATTTTGTTTCTTACGTTCTGATTATTTGTAAGCCAAAGCATTCTGGTTTGTAAGACATCCAGTGACATCCAATCATCCAATCATTTGTGTAAAGCTACAGTTTACATATTTAGCCATTTATAGAGAGTCGTTGTTGTGTTGTTTTGATTCAAAGTTAGAACACAAAAATAATAATAATTAATATGTATCGAGCGCTTGCTCAGCTAAGCACCCTGTAATCTTTTCATGAATGTGAGCCCACTGTTCCTCAGAAGAATTCCAGGAGGCAAGTGCCATTATTAGGTTGATTTTTAAAATTATTTTATTATTATTATTATTATTTTAATTTGACCAGAGAGAGAGGGAAGGAAAGTGAAAAAACAAGTCACCAGGTCCAAGACTAGAACCATGGTCGGCCATGTGGGAGTCCAGCACCTCAACCACCACACCCTAGGTTGATTTTTATGAAAACTAATTTAGGTACATTTTCCATGATCATCCTGTTAAGGTATTTCAAAATTTGGAGTTGAAACTACATCGTTTATTCCCAAGACCTGTACTCTAATCAAATTAGTCTGTGGAATCCTTTTCTTCTCAGAACAAGTGGTGATTTTCTTGTTGTTATTTTTTATTTCACTAAATGCAATTAGTATGGCTTAAAATGATCAGGAAACCATTTAATAATAAACTCAATTTGCCCGTGGAAAGACACATGAAAAATTACAAGCCAAAGATCAAATTAAGATTTCCACTGACCTATAATTTTAAATATTTTGTCAATTTGAAAGTGGAAATTTATCATATTTACTTTTCATTCTTACTGCTGCAAAATGAACAATAAAATAAAATAAAGACTTCAGAAAGGTAAAACAATTATAATTTTAAATAAAAAGTATCTCTAGTAGTTTATATTCTCACATTTATTATTAATATCCAGAAAGTTGATTGGCATAGCCATTTAGATATTATTTCACTAGGTATTTGATTGTAAAAATCTTTAAAATATCATTAGGTTTTCTTTCTCCATTATGGAAAAGAAAGACTTGGTTATAACTTTCAAATAACCCAAATTAATATATGTTAATGAAAGGATTACTCTTTTGTCAATCAGACTATTATGTTCAGAAAATAGATACAAAATGTGATTACTCAAAACTATGCATAAGGACTGTATTTAGTGAGCACATCTATGTAAAAAGATCAGATCAGAAAGGTTGATATGTATAGTTATAACTGTCTTTTGAAATATTCACATTCTGTATTGAGTTTAAGGCTTCAGAAGAAAGGCTGTGGCTTGGTATCTATTCTGAAATTTCAGGTCATTTAATATACTGACAATATAAAGTATCACTTTCTAGGAACCAGGTTTGAATATCTTTCTTTTTTCCCCCAGAGAGTGCATAAAGAGGATAAAGGACACAGTGGGGTGTGGGGTGGGGAGAGAAAAAGCACCTCCCACACTGTGGTAGTTATGCCACAATAGTTTTACTTCCATTTCTGCATCCCATCAGGATTCGGGCATGCACTCGTGTGCACACACAAGAACCTATGCATGCCCTGTGCATTTTACAAGCCAACAGCACTGGGATTCGGACTGCAGTTGGCCATGTGGGATCAGACTCTCCATACACAGTGCTTAACCACTGCTCTATGGAGTCGGCCCACTTTGGATATCTCTGTGGTGACATCGTGCCCAATTTCATTTTTCTTATGAATGTGTTCTTACCTCATAGTATAATTTAGTGATTAAGAACACACACAGTAACTGGGAACTCTGGGGTCCATTTCTTCAGCTCTTTCTCTAAAGTGCTGTTTATGTCCCCATTGGGCAAGTAGTCTTTCACTTGATGGGGCCAGTGTGGAGTGTCAGTTAGTTAATCTCTGTGAATCCGATGGTACAACTCCTGGCACAGGCAGGGACCTCAAGAATGTTAGGGATAATGGTTAGAAATAGTGTTTTTTTCTCTTTTTTTTTTTTTTTTCTATTTCTTGACTCTGCCTACCAAGTAGTCTTTGGCCTCCAAAAGTTTAAGGAAAGCTGTCTCCTCCCCCATGTATTTGGGAACTATTTCTTACAAATAGCAAATATTATCACATTTCTGATGTAGTTTTCTTAAAGATATAATTATCCCCTCTTTTTAAGCAAAGTGAGAACTATTATATTTCTTGGCAATAGTCAGTCTTTCTCTGACAATAAAATGAAAATGGGTCTGTGGTGGTGGTCATTTTCTAATTTTCAAGGTCCTTGAAAGACAATCTTTTTCCTCTCTGTTTCCTAATGAATATGTGAAGTTCAGGTACAAGAAAAACACAGGTGTTAGTCCTCTTTTCTTGGCAAATATTTTTATTTTACTTCTTATATTTTTCATAGCAACCCCAAAGCTAGATATTTTTATCCCATTTTGCATGGCTGAACAAAGGGAGACTTAAGGGGATGAGATAACAGATTTAAAGTCACACTGCTAAAACAGTAACAGCATATGTCTTCCACACTACAACATTTAAAGCAATGTTTAGAACACAGAAGCTATTCATTAGTTACTAAACTAAATTAATGAAAGAAAATAATTATGCTATCATAATATACCTAGACAAACACTTATCTAGGTCTATAAAAATCTGGAAATGAGAAACTATAGTAATAATAATGGTGTAATGCCTTTTATGTATGCTTATATGAAGGTCAGGAAGTCACATAAAACACCAAAAACACAACGATGGGATTACCAATAGAGTCAGTAAAAAATTTAGCCTTTCTTCCTGTTCTGTATTCAGTTTACAGAGCAATAATTCATGGCAGTGTTCACAAAAGCATCTAGTCAGTATATACTTGCATGGCGCTTGAAATTGCTGTGATAAAACTAGGTATTCCTGAGTTCTTATTCTCGGATCCTTCTCCTTCTGTAGCATGTGGTGATGATGTCACTGGGCAGGCTCTCCATGCTATACAATCCTTGCATAATTTGTCACTTCCTTCCAAATGTTAATATGCATACACCCACTGCCGACACAAATCCTCTATATAGCTCTCATTACCTCACACTGTCTACTTGCTCACATGTGCTTAATGCCCACAGGTGCTTAAGGCACCTACCATGTTTTGTGATATGCTACATATTGATACTTTTGGCAACGAATATGGATTGGCAATATCTCTCACCCTGTACTATAGAATTGTCTTTGTTCTCCATCATCCTTCTCTTCACCCTGTGGATTATAAAGTATCTTTAAACTATAGCAATCCTAACAAATGTATAGGGTTGCAAATTAATTGGACTCGTTTTTCCTTAATAAAAAGGGGATTTTTCACTCATCCTTGGCCTCCAAGGCTGACTCTTGAAAGTTGAAGCTGCAGCAGTATGAGCTAGTGACCACATTTTTCCAGAAACATGAAAACACCCATTCTTCCTTACCAAATGGCACACAGAATCAGGTTGCCAAAGTACAATTATTTTTCATACTAATTGGCAACTTGTGTTTAACCTTTAATCAGCTGTGAATTTATAATGGCTCTAAGTGGTCTTTCTCTTTTCTTGGAGAAGGTCGTAGGAACATTCTCTATTCTCACCCTCAGCCTCCCAAGATATTATGATAGCAGCTGAAATGGGAAAAAGAGGCTCTGCTGCTGTAGGTTGCTGTCCTTGTTCATGCACTGAGCAGGCAAATGCATGAAAAAACGAAATTGCTGAAAGGCAGGAATCCCTTGTTACTTCTGGCTTCAAAAGGAAATTCAAATAGATTTTTCTTTTCTTTTTCTTTTTTCATTTGTTTCTCTTGGCACAGTTTGATGCAATCAGTTTTTTCTTCCTTTCTTTTTTTTCTTTTTTTCCCCACTTGAAAGGAAGCTTATAGGACTGATTAGCATACAGAATATGTCTTCTTTGAGGGTCATTCCGTTCTCCATTTGGCAAAGATTACTATGCTGAAAAGACACAGGGCAGCATTTCCTCCTTCTGTGAGGAACACTTCAAATATTGT
This sequence comes from Tupaia belangeri chinensis, assembly GCF_000334495.1. Lineage (NCBI taxonomy): Eukaryota > Metazoa > Chordata > Mammalia > Scandentia > Tupaiidae > Tupaia > Tupaia belangeri. The sequence continues at coordinate 2,479,702 of NW_006160032.1, forward strand.
GCAGGGTTTCGACTTTCTTTTGGGGTGAATAATTCATCTTTTGATGTTCTCCAGCGTATAAAAGAGGAAATTTGTGTGTGCACTGTTTCTTCTTGATTAAAATGTTTATGAGTTGGAAAACACTTTGACTCTTATAAAAAAAAAGCCACCAAATATTCTCACAAAGGGATGACATTCTTCAACCTATTTGCTGTAGTGATTCTACGAGATATTACTTGCTATCATGTGATAGAACACTTTTTCTTCCTGGCTTGATATTTTTACGCTGGTTAAACCACAGTATGATAGAGTAATTGAATAGTGTGGAAAGTGGAAAGAATTAGAAAACATGTATTTTAAAGAAAATCATATATCAAATCAACATAAAAATACAATAATAAAGAGAAGTGGCTGAGTTACAATTTTCTACCAGAAAAAAAGTCATCTGTATTCACAGAATATAATAAAAGCATTGTTATTTATAATGACAAGCAAGCCATCTTTTTAGTGGAATTTATAAATAGTCCTAAAATACTCCTATGATTGCAGTGTTCCTTTATTTTCCTTCCTGGTCCCCTGATTCAGTTCAGTCCCACTCTTGCTACACATCAGTTACCTCTCTTTCCATAAAGCTGTCAGCTCTGAGTTCTAGTATTGAGGAAAGA
>NW_006160032.1:2480485-2482574 GCF_000334495.1 Tupaia belangeri chinensis
AAAGCTGTTAGCTCTGAGTTCTGGTATTGAGTAAAGAGTGTTGTAGCTTTGATAGTGACTTTACATTCCTGACCCTCCATACCTGAGATCTTATTGGCTAGACTTCTCACTCCCAGAAGTTTCTTTACCAGGTGACTTGACACTAGAGGCCTTTTGTAGCCCAACTTTTTATAGTAAGCCCAAGAAATAAAAAAAATCAACATCTTCCCAGAAGTTGCTCTCAACCAATGGCAAGTGGGGAACTAGGGTTTGACTCCTCCAGGTCTCACCCCAAAGTAGGAGAAACCTAATGTGTGTTTTCCAGGCTTCCAGATTGTCTCCAGCAGGACAGACATTTCTTCCCTCACAGTGAGAGTTGTTTTGACCATTTGTCTTTCTGTTCTTATTTTCCTTTCCCACTTAAATAGGTAAACTTTCTTCACCTTCCACATAAACCACTTGAATTAGAATCCTTCTTCAGGGTTTGTTCTTCTGGAAAACCAAACTAAGTTCTTTTACTCTTCTCTATAATAATTCCCCCCCCCCCACCTGAGGATTGAGAGACAGAGTTATAGACTATTCATTCAGTTCTTCTAAGGTGGGGTAGATTTAAGCTGTATATTAATTTAGAGTTGTATAGCCTTGAATAAACTTTTTATTCTATCTGAGCCTCAGTTGCTCTTCTGTAAAATGGTGATAATCATAAGATTCTCTTAGGCAGGGTTTTACAAGTATTGCATGAGATAACACACAACTGCCAAAACCATGGTGAAAAGTCAGCATTCAGTACAGTGGTAAGGTTTGTTACCAGGTGACTTAGGAAGTATCACAGTAGACCATGTGTTCTTGCCTCCATCATCCAGGTACTCATAGGGCTCCTCAAAGAAGAGTATAGAACATCTGGTCACTATTTCTCTGTACCATATTCAAAAGTATACGAAATTCGCTTATGGAGAAAAATGTCTGATATCGCATGCCATCAGCCATTATCACTTTAAAAACTTTAAAGGGAAACCTCTTGCCTGTACACATTAACACACCATTAGCAAATGCAGAAATGGAGAGTTATGTTCATTTTAAAAGATGTGGTTTGGCCCAGCCAATGTAGCATGAAAGTAATATAAATGCTTTGCAAGGCCAGAGGTCATATAGCTGACCACAGGTTCAGATCCCCTGATGGCTGAAAACTTGCCAAGAAGTTATGTGGGCACCCAGGATCCTTAGAAACTGGAGGGTCAGAGAGAAAGGATCAGAGCATGACCAGGATACCACTTTTGCTCGTTCATAACACACAAGTGCACACACCTCTACTGTAAAAAACGGGAGGGGAAGAATGCTATCAAATGTTTTATAAAGAAGGTCTTAGGTAAAAGAATTTAGACCTCCAAGTTGATTAGGAGAGTTTCACGTCAACTTTTTTCTTTTTTTACTATTTTTTTTTTTTGGAAGGAGTGAGTATATACCAAGGCTGTTTAATTTCTTCTGCAAGACTGAATTTCCAAATATAATAATATTTTCATATTCTAGGTTGGCATACACTTTAGAAGTGACAATATTTAGCCTAGTACAATTTATTTTGTCATTGTGGTGGTGATTTTTTGTTGGAGACATAGCAATAAATAGAAAAATGAGAAAATAGAGCTTGGACATAGAAATATCTAAAATTCCAATGCTGCCAATATAAGACCTTTTATTAATCACTCCTAAGATACATTTTTTACTCTGAAATTTGAACAATCACACATTCCATGATTATTATCAAAATTATGTGTATAAAGTGTGAAGCACCTAGAAAATAGCCAAGAACATATATATGCTCAGGAAATGGTATATATTATTATTTATTCAAATTATTTTTAAAAAGATAAATTAATATCCAATATATTCAGTTAATATGGTCGTTGATAGCATTCATAAAAAAGATGAAAAAAAAACAATCCATAGGGACCAACAGGTGGCAAGGTGGTTAAGTCACTGGATCCCACATGGTTGACTCACTGGATAGAGTCCCAGACCCAGTGGGTCTGAAAAACCTGCCCAGCACATGTGCGTGTGTGTCCAAAATCCTGAGAAGAGAATGGAGTAAATGGGACTGTGACTTGGTCATAAA
>NW_006160032.1:2482605-2512649 GCF_000334495.1 Tupaia belangeri chinensis
ACCTTGGGGGGGGGGGGGCGGTGAGTTCTCATTTTCCTTCTCTCTCTGCCTTTTTCCAGTGAGCACACATGTCCTATGGTTAAAAAAAAAATCTAAAGGAAGTTTAAGAAATTATGTATTTTTATTTTTCTTCTTTTTTTTTTCCTTAGATTTTTTGCTATAGTGTGTGTGCACTTGCCAGAAAGACAGAAAGGGAGAAATCACCCTGGGGGGATGGCCATTTGCAATCCCTTCTCGTCTGATCTCCTCTCAGGATTTTGGGCACACATGCACACGCACCTGGTGTGAGTTTTAAGCTTCCAGATCCAGAACTCTAACCACAGTCTACTATGTGAGAGTCCAGTGATAGAACAATTATGCCATCTACTGGTCCCTACGAATTTTTCTTATGGAATATATTGTGGCATCCTAGGAGGAAAACAAGAAAAATACAACCAACACATTAAGTTTGAAAAGATGCTAACCACCTATTAAATGTAGACAGAGGTTTTTGTGTGTTCTATGTGGTGCGTGCATGTGCTTATCAGATTAAGGTAGATACAAAGAGAGAGAAAGGGAGAAACAGAAAAAAAATATTCGAGAGAGAAATGGTAAGGTATAATTATCATTTGTTAAGTTATGAGTGCTAATTATGTTAGGTAAAATGTCATATTATCTAATGCTATATAATAGTCACAATGATCCTATAAAATAGATACAATTATTTCTATTCAAAGGTGAAAAAACTGAGGTTAAAAAAAGTCAGTTTTTTTCTTAAATATGTGCTAATTAGTAGGATAGATTATTTAATCATGGCACAGGCTGTTCAGGAGTCTGATATGTGTGTGTGTGTGTGAGAGTGTGTTTAAGTTACATAAGAGGTAAAGGATCTTCTAATGCATTTTATTACAAATGGCCAACAAAATCCTACATTTCTAAATACTTTAAACAAAAAAATCCACAGAGGGAAAACAGCAATGACGTGAAGTGGCCATTTCCCTTCGGGATATACATAAAAAGGAATTGAACAAAAGGCAGATTGTATTAATAAGGTTGGGAATGATATAAACTGACAGCCTGTTATAAAATAGCAATTTCTGGAGACATGAATGAGTATGTGGAGGAAGAGGACAGTTTTGGGGGCTTTGGAGAAAATTCCTTCAATGATATGGGTTCATTTGTGCCCCTGTGCCCATATGTTGATGTCTTTACCCATAGTGACTCAGCATGTGACCGTATTTAAAGACAGAGTTTTATAAAAAGGTAATTAATGCAAAATGAGGTTATCAGTGTGATCCAGTACAACTGATACCTTTTTGGGTAGAAGAAATTAAGACACAGGTATGTGCAAAGGAAAGACCATATAAAGACCCAGGAAGAAGACAGCAGCTATGGAGTGGATTTTATTTGTCCATCCAAAAATACAGAGTTTCTTGGGGAAGAAAGATATCTATCTTTCTTTGAAACTGAAGCCATGAAGTCCCAAGGTAACCGATCAGAACAGAAATGGAAAATCAAGGTGTAAAGCAAAGAAATGGTAGAATTTGGAAGAAATATTGTAGGTACTAACAAATGAAGTATTACACTTTCATTATAATTTTTTAAGAGATTTTTGCTATAGAGCATGTGTACTCACCAGAGAGGCAGAGAGAGACAGACAGAAATCAAGAAATACCCCCAAGGAGAGATGGCCACACTGTGATCCCTCCTCCTTCATTCGCCTCTCTGGATTTTGGGCACACACACAAGCACCCAGCTTAAGTTTTAAGCCACCAGGTCTGAGGCTCAAACCATGGTCAACTACGCGGGGTCCAGCAACATAACCATTATGCAATCTGCTGGTTCCCCTTATAACATATATATTTTTTAATTTTTTAATTTAACTTTATTTATTTTAATTTGAACAGAGAGGGATGGGATTGGGGGAAGTGAGAAAGCCAGCCTCCAGGTCCAGTGCTCAAACCACGGTTGGCCACGTGGGAGTTGAGCAGTATGATAATTCATGTTACCAAATTGTGACATTATTCTTATAAAGAATTACTTTATTTAACTTTACTATTATTATTATTGTTATTATTATTTTCCAGTTTGATCAGAGAGAGACAGAGAAGGTGAAAGAGAGAGTGAGAAAACAAGTCAGCAGGTCCTGGACTTTAACCCTAGTGGGCCAAGTAGGAGTCCCGCACCATTAACCACCATGTCACCTGCTGGCCCCCCGATGACATTAATTTTATGGAATTTACCTTTGTGAAATTTACAGATGGATATCCTCATTATTGATAATCTTTACTTTAAGGAGTGGGGAGGGTCAGATCATAATGGGAGAAGCAGTGGTTTCATTATTTATAACCCTAGATGAATTTGTTTTCCATTTCACCTCCTAAAAGAGTGTGTATGTGTGTGGGGGAAAGAGGGTGTAGTGCGGGTCACCAACTCTGTTTTTACACCTAAAACAATTCAAAGAAAGCATCCATATTAATGATGGGATTAAAATAGTGTGGGTCATATCTGATTATTATTTAGTGTCAACTTGAGAAGAAAATAAAATGGTTTTATATAATTAGCAACACAGTAACTCATGGCTATCATTCGGAGTTTTGAATCTGCACCCAGTGCCTTATTAAAGACACCTACTGGGTGCCAGCTGGTGGCATGGTGGTTAAAGCGGCTTTAAAACCACACCAGGTGCATGTGGGCGCGTACCCAAAATCCTGAGAGGAGAACAGAGGAGAAGGGATTGTAGCATGGCCATCTCCCTCAGGGGTAATTTCTTATTGTCCCTCTCTCTCTGTCCCTCTCTGGTGAGCACATGTACCCTATAGCAAGAACTAAAAAAAAAAAGGACATTTATTTGTTTGTTTAACTAAGAATGGTGCTTGGATAAATCAGTATAATTAGTTTCATTATAAGGGAAGTCTTAGCTAATGTAATAAGAAAAATAATATTGATGTATATAACAGAAAGAAGAGTAAAACTGTCACTTTTATTATACAAATTAGATAAGATTATGAGACCTAATAGGACTGTTTGGTATGCTAACAGTCCGTAATAGGACTGCTCATTCCAATAGGACTGTAGTAGACAGTACAGCCCTATTGGCTGGAATAAAGTTTACAACTTAATAAAACACAAGAAGCATAGAAAGAAATATACAGTCCTTAAATGAAGAAAATTCTAAACATTATTCAAAGGTTAAGAGAAGACAAATTTAAAAAGTCAATTAATGATAGATATATTCACTATTCTAAAAGAGCATTATCCCCAAATTAATTTTTATAATACCATTATCATAAATATTTTTAAATTATTTTTTCAGAACTTGATAGCCTACTTCTAAAATGTATTTCAAATATAAATGCTAGAGAAGAATATATGTCTATAAGTTTAAAAAATAAGAGATATTGTATCACTCAGTATTTCAAAACATGGTAAAATTACTACACAATTGATAGAATAAAATAAATGTAGAAATAGATTTAGTTTCTTCTGAGAACTAGTGATTTTTTAAAAGGTATTTAGTAAATGTTGGTTTGACAAAAGAAATGCTCTACATATACCAGGTTGCTAGTGAGATTACAAAACAACTATGATCATAAAAGTAATTTGTAAAATATATATCATGTTGTTCAAATATAGAACAAATACCTATGACAATACACTGTCCACACTGGAAGGAAAAATTAAGCAGAAAGTATCTCTCTTTTTTTTTTGGTCTTGCATTAACACATATTAACTGTACATTTTGTGGAGTATAATGTGATTTTTCAGTACATGCAAGGATTCAACCATGGCAGTTAGTATAAATATTATCTTAATCATTTGTCATCACTGTATTGGGGACACACAAATAGATATATGCATAAAAGACATCGTATATGGTACATAGATAGGTATATGTATAAAAAGAAACTGTATATTGTTTTTTGAGGAACATATGAGTCTAAATATTAATACTGGCCTCTGTGGAATTTTAAAGAATTTGAAGTCATTGTATGTTTTTATGTATTTCCCCAATTATCTGGAGCACATTTTACAAAAGGAAAATAATGTTATTTTGAAATTTGTCAATTCAGTGGAGGATTCAATTTCTTGAAGCTCAAGAGATTTGGAAATTCTTCATGAATGAGATGCATTTTCTCTTGGGTAGATGAAGTTTGCAGGGATGTAGTTGCGGAGCATATGAGAAAAAGGATACAGACAATTAAATGGGACACAGTCAACAGTTGTTAGTTTTGTTTGTTTATTTATTTATTTTTCCTGTCCATAGCATATGACAGAGATTAGGAGAGCTCGAATGGAACACTTTATTGGGAAGAGACTATCCTAGGAAGGGTAGAACAGAATGAGAGAAGCCAGATCAGGGAAACAGCTCATAGGTGAGAAGGCCAGTGCAAAGGGTCCATTGGAAGGTGTGAGGACCATGGCATTAGAGCAGAGCGAATACCTTGCAGAGAGTTTGGGTATGCAAAGCATAAATATAGAATAAAGGACAAATCAGGAGTCCAAGGTAACAGAAATTTTAGGAACAGAGAAAGCAAAGGAGAAAAAGCATTAGTATTCATTGACCAATTGTTTCAGGGACAATTCCAGCCCCCAAACATACTAAGGTTATATATTTTTCCATATTATATAAATACCCAGGGTCATTGATAGTAACTGGAAGAGACAAAAATTCTAATCCATGTCTCTTTTTATTTATACCATTATGCATCATCTATGCACTTTATGATTTGAAGATAAAATAATCTGATATAATTTTGACTTCTTTCAGTCTGAATATGTAATTTCCTTTTTTACATTTTTTATGTATGTTACTTCAAAATTATATTTTAAAATGCAGAGATTGAAGTTCAAGGGCATTTCTGAGTTTCAGATGTTTCGAGCCACCCAGTTCTTTACTGCGTCCTTGCAATATAGATCATCAGGTCTGCTTTTGTCTGTTCCCTTCCACATGATAAATGCAGAGCAGACTGTTAACAACCTTAGTCAAGCTCTTACTTTAAAACTCTGTGTAGCAAGTTGTTGCCAAGAAAAGCTTTTGATGAGGATACAAAATATAATTGACAGCAGACACAATATACTATAGGACTAATTACATCAAATGTAGAACTTTATTAAGCATGCTGCTGTCTGTTTCAATTACTGCTGGTTCCTGAAAGAAGAATTGTGCACATATTATCATTCTTATATGTGAAAAAAATCTGTAACACTTTCTGACATTGTATTTTTTCCTGTACAACTATTGGGTTGTCGGGAAAGTCATGACACATGTTTGCATAGAAAAGCAGAAAATGCGTCATGACTTTCCCAACAACCTAATACATAACTATAACATAAAAGCCAGCAAACTTTTCAGAAAGGCCCAATTGTTTCCTTTTCCTTTGATTTTAAAAAAGCGGCACACAACCTAAAAATTATGCCTCAGTAACACTAAAATTGCTCATTATAAAAAATTACAACAAAACAACAAAATGCGAAGTCCACCTCAGTAATTGGATATATAGTTGAAGGTTGCATTTTCACTTTTAAGTTGATTAGTGTGACATGAATAGCAAGAAAACACTGTTCTGAAACACCCTAATTTTAGTGCCTTTTTCATATGATAATCTCTTCAAATCCCTATTATTAATGTTTTGCAAAGGACACAGGGAAATGCAGTTCTTACAATATGAAAAACAATTTTAACACAATATGAACCATATTAACAATTGTAATAACAATAATTTTTAACAAATTACACAGCTAAGCTTTGCTTTTTTTGTGACTCATCTAGTTTGTACAAATGAAAGAAATCTCCACGCAGAAGCCAAGCCACCTATGTCATGAAAATTTTGCCCTGTCTCCTTTGTGATACGGTTCGGCCCTTGAGACATTAAAACTTAAACCCAAACTAAAAAAACCTGGCTCTTATATAGAATCTTTCCTTTAAAATGGACTCTTAAGCAATCAGTTGTTAGGAACTAGCAGGGAGCGTAATGGCTATGTCGCTGGACTCCCACGTAGTGGACCGCGATTCGCATCCCGGACCCGGTGGCTTAAAACTCACGCTGGGCGCGTGTGCGTGCGTGCCCAAGATCCCGAGAGGAGAATGGAGGAGAAGGGATTGCGGCAAGACTATCCCCCCTGGGGGGTGATTTCTCACTTTCTGTCTCTGCGTCTCTCTCTCTCTGTCTGTCTGGCGAGCACAAGTGCCCTATAGGGAAAACCTCTCCCCCCCAAAAAAAAAGAAAGAAATCAGTTGTAATTTTTTTATTGCAGAAAATTACAATCCATGTATCTAAGTGTAATCAAGTGCTAAGACTGTGAACTTTGGTTTGTAGTTATAGACTGTCCATTTTTCAGGTACAAACAGAGCAATGTTGAATGCAGAAGACTAGCTTAAATGAATTTCAAAATTTAAATCTGTTCATCTTCTCCCCTATAAAAGACAGCCTGTTGAAATCAGCTAGATGTGGTTTCATAATCTAGGCTTCACAATTACTTACTATTCAGAAATTCTGTTTTTAATGGATTTTTCAGTCTTAATTTCCTTGCTTTGAAAGTAGTACTGTGGGCCAAGGTGACATGCAGGTTAAGGGACTGGATCCCACATAACTGGCAGCATGGTTTGAATCCTGGACCTGGTGATTTGGAAAATATATCAGATGCATGAGACTGGCAGAGAAGAGATTGTAGCATGGTCCTCTCCCCTAGGAAGTGATTTTTCACTTTCTCTCCCTCTTTCTCTCTCTGGTGAGTGCATGTGCCCTATTGCAAAAACTTTAGGGGCTATAGGTGGCGTGGTGGTTAAAGGTGATGGATTCCTACATGGCCAACCACGGTTCAAGTCCCAAACCTGGCAACTTGCTTTCTCACTTTCTCTCTCTCGTCTCTCTCTCTCTCTGTCCCTCTCTGGTCAAATTGAAATAAATAAATGAATAAATAAATAAAGTTAAATAGATAATTTAAAAAAAACTTTAAAAAAAGTAATTATCTAAAAAATCTCACCTTGGAAAGCAAGGCGTATATAACACATGCTTACCCAATATCCTACTACTTCACCAAAAAAGATTAAAAAGCACAAATACACACAGAGAGAAAGAAAATAGATATATGGAAAACAAAATTTTGGAAACTTAAGAGCAGTGAATGGGTAATGCATCCCCTAGCAGAAAGCTGAAGGGAGAATTAGGGAATTCAGAAGCAAGCAGATTTATCAGACTGAAATACAAGAGGCCTAAGGAAAATATACTGCCAGAGCATGGAGCAGAGAATGAACTGAAATTGGGGTGGCAAGTTGAGAATTGCACCGCCAATGTACTATCTCTTCATATCCTCACTGGAAGCCTTTGAAGTGTTGATGTAATCTAGCCTTGGAGATACCAGGCACAGATAAGGGCTAGCTGATGTAAATGGAAAAACAAAACACAAACTAAAACTACAAAAGACAGACTGGGAAAAATGTATTTGCATCTCAGATCACAAAGTGTTACCATCTTGGTCTGTTTGGGCTGCTATAATAAAATACCATAGACAGAGTGGCTTATACACAACAGAATTTATTTTTTAATTTTTTATTTTTCTAGATTTTTTGAGATAGGGCACATGCACTTACTAGAGAGAAAAAGAGATGAAGAGACAATGAGAGAGAAAGTGAGAAACCACCCCCCCCACCCCACACACACACACACAAACACACACACTGTGATCCCTTCTCCTCCATTCTCCTCTCAGGATTCTGAGCACATGCAACTGAACCTGGAGTGATTTTCAAACCACCAGGTCCATGACTAGAACCATGGGCAGCTATGTGGGAGTCCAGCATCTTAACCACCATGCCACTTGCTGGCCCCCAGAAACTTATTCTTTTACATTTCTAGAGAAAGGAAAGTCCAAGATCAAGAGATCAAGTTCAAGATTACGCAGATATGGTGTCTATGGTGTCTAGTGAGGTCCTGCTCCTGGTTCAAGATAACCATCATTTTACTGTTCTTCAGGCCTTTTTTATTTATTTATTTTTTATCAGGGCAGAGCCCTCATCAATAGGGTTCTGCCCTCATGACCTAATCAATTCTCAAAGCCTCCATTTCCAAAAACTTTCACATTGGAAAAAAGGATTCAATACATGCATTTTGGGGAGGAACAAAAACATTGAGTCTATTGCAGCTGATTTCATATATAGTCTAGAAATTTCAGCAGCCCAATCAAAAAGAAAATGTTAAGCCAATCTACACATATAATGCACATGGTTCCTTAACGTGTAAAAACATTCTCAACCTCATTATAAATAGTTGCAAATTAAAACTAAGTTAAAGTAACATTTTTTTTACCTATTAGATAGACCAGGATGAAAATAATCTATAACATTCAGTATAATTATGGGTATAAAAAAATATTTATAGATTGTTGATGGGATTATCAGTCTCTAGATCTTCTATGGATGACAATCATGTATTGAAGATATTAAAATGCATATTTAACTCATCAATTCCACTTGAATTAATAAAAATAGTAAGAATGAAAATATATTTATTGAAGTTTCTTTGGGAAAGGAAATGAGAAGAACTTACAAATGGAAACGCTATAAAAGATTGGTAGTGTAAATTAAAGTTTGTATATATATATGTGTCATATATATACACACACATATATAGACTTTATATATATATATATACTGCATATATATGCACTTTCTATACATATATCTAAGTGTGTATGTGTGTGTATGTGTGTGTGTGTGTGTGTATATATATATATATATATATATGACACAAGAGAGGATATGGGAATTTTTCATTTATTGACATGGATTAATCTAACAAATTATGAGAGAAAACAAAACAAGTTGCTAAGATGCCCAATATATTATTGTTCACCACCATGTTGGTAATAAAAATAAATTGTGTATATGGTATAGAAACATATGTTTTTAATCTATCTATCTATCTATCTATATACCACATGTGTATATCTTTAAATATATAAATGTAAAAGATCAAAAATTTGGCAAGATAATCAAACACCGAAGACACTAAATGCCTGAGCTAGGAGAACTCTTTAGCTAGTGGAAAGGTTTGGAGGGAGATTGTCATAAGATTTACTTTTATATTTTTTTCACTTTGGCTCCATTTGTTAGTATTCTCTATTCAAACAAATGAAACATTTAAAATAATACCTTATAACGTGTCTCAAGAAAAGTAATCAAAGAACCATCACTTCATGCCCCATTTTCCTTATGTATTTACATTAAAAATCTAAATAACTTGAGAATATTAAGGAGTTGTTTCCAGCTCTTTTGATGCTGTCCAGCTCTATAGGGAAAATTACATACACAATAACTGTAAAACCCTTTTTCAAAATGACATAATTCAGAAATATGTGAATTTAAATTAGTATGGATAGGATTCACATTTGGGACTATAAATCAAGATCATGTCAGAGAATGGCTTATTCTCTGGGATAAAAAATTCCTGAGTTTGTATCTCAGCCTTAGTACTTACTAGCCATATGGCCTTGCGCATGTTACTTACCTCTCAGAGTTTCAATTTCCTTTTCTACAAAATGGAGAGAGAAATCTCTCCCTTACAGAGTGGTCATGATGAAATATCTAACCAAGTGCACAGAATAGGCACTTCACAATGGAGCATTTTATTTCACATTACCATAAGGCCCTTTTCCCCTTTGCCAATATATACCAGGACTCACTGAGCACATGGAAGACAGGGCTGAAATCCTATGAAAGACAGTCTAATTTCATTTCTTTCTAAATTGTTTCCAAAAGATTTCCAAAATTTAAGAAATCATAAAAATTAACATATTGACTATAACATGGGAGTAATGGATTAACACACTGAGAACAATTTTCGATGCAAACTTTTTTTCTAGATTGCTGTGGAAGCATATTTTTAACTTCACCTAAAGGTTGGAATCAGGCTGGCTTTATTAAATTTGCAAGTAGAAGAGTTTTATCTTTTTGTATTTTCCCACCTTCACTTCTATATCCTACAAATCCTTCTCTCTCTTCAAAGAATTCCCTTCTGAACAATAGGTCAAACATTTACAGGTAGCTGGTTTTGTTTTCTGAGTTTGCAGTCTGAATGTTATGAACTTGGGTACAGCTCATTAAAGTGTTCTTTCTGTCTTTTATTATATAAAGCTCAAATGACAGTACTTGAAGAACAGCCTTTGGCTAAATAGTATTGAAATTCAAAGGCCAGTAAGTGAAGAATCATTTGCTGGTCAAATCTATATAAATCTAACTTGTTATATCATCTTAACATTCTCAAGAGTATTCTTTCTGCTACTGAAAAGATTCATTTTAATAAACCAAACATACTCTATCTACTTAAATTAGTGTATTTATACTAGGCCAATTTCATAATTGTTCTTGAGAAAATAATCTCAATAGCCCATCTTGGCCAGACGGTTGTTTATCAAACAGAGTAGTAGAGTCTATTCAACTCTGAATATTACTTGATTTGAAAATCACAGTCCTTCCATTAATTAACACTGACTTGGTGACAGAGGTGACAGTGATTTAATATGAGTCAAAATCTCATTTATATAAAACAAATTATAATGACATCTCGGAATAGCAGGAAGCTATCCAAATTCCACATAAATTATGACTATTATTATTTGACATAACTAAAACCCAGTGACAGCCAAGTATTCCTTTTGAATCCTGTGACTTCTATTGCAAATGTGGACAATGGATAGGGAGTTGGTGCCATGGGCCCTTCCAGGTTAGTAAACCATGAGTCATTTTTCTCACTACACATTCCTTCAGAACACCTTCATTTCAACCTAGTTAGCTCCAACTTCATGTTCCGGCTTAAATCATACCTGTGTAAAAGAGCATCTTCCTCTTGTTCTCCTAATACCCTAAAATTTCTTTCTCTAGCTCTCACTATAGGGAAAAATCCAACTAATTTTATATAATTATTTAAATCTTTCTTTTCTGTGCTTTAAGATCTTTGAAGAAAGAACCAAGTCATTACTTTGTCCTAAATTAGCTAATAAAATATTTTCATGCAAAGCTGATGAGATTTTGAAATCAAAGCTTTATAAATTATGCATGTGTGTGTACATGTGTGTAAATACATACACACACATATATGTGTGTGTATATATATACATATATGTATATATACACACACACACAACATTATTTTTCTCTGTGCATGTTTGCTTCTGATTTGCATGGTAACTCAGTTTGGGAGGTGAAAAAAGAGAAGGCAACTAATATATGACATGCCTTTATAACTTCTTTTATTCCATGATGATTTCTACTTCTGCAAGTAAAGTTCCTATACTTGCATATCCTTCTCTTTGGGGGATATTGACATATTGGGTCCTACTTAAATCTACAATCTAATATGATCTTAGTTTAACACTGATCTGCATTGAGCTCATGAAAAAAAAATGTAACCTTACATTAGGAAAATGCTACCCATAAATCCACATGTCCATCTAGCCACCTACCCACCTACCATTCATCCATCCATCCACTCATCTTTCCATCCACCCACCTTAGATCTACATGTAGGAGTTCCTTTGCTGTGCAGTGTTATCTTAAAGACATTTTTTCAGCAACCATGTAAAACATCATCATAGATTTCAACATGACATAAAAAAGTAACGCAATTTTGAATAATTTCCCAAGTGAATTCCCCAAAGGAGTCATGCATTATAAGGTTTGGAAGAGAGACATGTCATAATGAAAGTGGTTATTTTAAAAAGGTATCTTTGCCAGTGGGACTGAAATAGATTGAAGTAGAAAGAATCTGAAATCAAAAATTTGTTGAAGTAATCCAGGCATGAAGTATCTTAGGGACTGAGGTCAGTGGGAATGGAGGGAAAGGAATGAAACCTAGATGTACTTAGGAAGGAAAACAGAGCACATATTAGTAAATTACATATAAAAAAGAAAAGCATAGAACTGATTATGATTTTTTTCTTTTAATTCATAGTTTTCCTAAATAGTAGACTCACACTATAGATTACTGGAATGTTTTCTGATCAGCAATTTGTTCATTAGAGGTGTGAGTGCGTGTGTGTGTGTGTGTGTGTGTGTGCATACTTCGGCTATGCATATGAATCATCTTTAATGGGGGATTTAAAGAAAGGTGGCATTAATTTGCTTATCCTAAAATCTGGATGAATGAATTTATCTTTCACTTTTTTCTGTATTTCAATCTTCAACGATATGTTATTGTAATAAAAAATTAAAAGCAGCTTCAGCATTTCTGGTAGGTTTAATTTGGTATAAAGGAATACATTGCCAGTGCCTTCAAGTTTTATATTCTCTCTGTATTTTATTGGAAAGATATCACTACCTTGTTTATTATTTCAACCTGCATCTTTTTGTCCCCAGTGAATCCTCCCTGTCTTCTAAAGGCTGACAGAAACAGATTGAAGGGAATTCACTTTGGCAGACCACAATGTTGCATTTCACGGATTTCCATGATTCTCTAATAACAGCTGCAAGGCAATGATCTTAATGTGGGTATCACTCAGAGTCTGTGTGTAAAACATTTTTAAAGTCATTTTTAGGGTAAAAATACAGGTAATCACAGTTTACTCAAAGCAGAATTTATAGTTTAAAATATTCATTCATCAATTACCTTGTGAACCTGAAGATTTTATTTCTCTCCAGAAAACACTTACAGAAATTTGGATGCTCATATGTAGAGAGCATAATCGTTATCTTTCTCAGAATTCATTTTATGAAGTCCTTTTTTAAATTTTTGGTATTGTAATAGGATTCTATTTTACACCAAGTGAAATTTTCCATTTGTAGAAGAATTGGAACTAAAAATATGCAGTCTAATATGGGAATCTAGAAGAGAGACAGGCAAGATGCATCTGAAATCTAGCCCAGGACCTCCTTCTACCCAAGTCACTTGCCACCATAGTGCTATGTGGGAGAGAAAGAGCACTGAGTCAAGTATGAGATTGAAGTTTTAGGGAGCAGATAACAAATCCATGAATTTCGGTGTCTCAACACGACAAATTGTTTTGTTGCTTTTATGAACTCCACTGAATAGTGGGGAGAATAAATTGCTCCAATCACATTTCAAGAAATAATACAGGCAAAGGTATAACCATCTGTAAGACATGGAATCTGAGATTACTCTCTGGGCATTGATATTAAGCTTGTCTTGAGGATCCTACAAGAACTGGTTTTTAAGAGCTTATTTTGCAAGAGAACTTAATCAGTTGTATTAGCCAGAAATCTCATATTTATTCACACCTAACTGCAAAGGAAGCTGAACTACCTATTCTACTCATTTGCCTCAAGAAACTGTATGAGTTTCATGAAAATATAGGTAGCCGATGTTATAAAAACTGATTCTTCACTTGGAATAAAATATGATTGTTCCACAAACTAAACTTCAATGAAAAGTTATAGAATTGGGACAAAATTATGATAAGACACAACTTTTCAGTAAAGAAATGGACTTCAAATAGGAAATTAGGAGGTAATTATGGAATAAATTAAAATACTATGAGTTTCTACCACTGGGTAGAGATTTCTTAAGAAAAAAAAAAAACAGCTATTCCTACTTTTTAAAAAATTCTTTGTTTAATTGTATTTATTTATTGTTATTACTTTCACAATTCCATAGGGCATGTGCGCTCACCAGAGAGAGAAACAGAAAAACAGAGGGAAAGTGAGAAAGCAAGCCACCATGTCTGGGACTTGAACAGTAGTGAGCCATGTGGGAGTCCAGTGCCTCAACAACCATGCCACCTGCTGGCCTCCCCAGCTATGTTTTAATCATTTTCTTTCATTAGATATTTTTAGTCATACGAAATATATTTGCCTTTCTTAAACAAGGATATGATATTGAATTCCCCGGAAATAGCTCAATCATCGTTATTTTATATTTTTCATGTTCAAGTAGAATACCAATAGAGGAAAGTGTACAAAACATGAATGTAAGTTTATAATACAAACTGAATATCATGGGATCATCATGGATGTTAAGGAATAAAATACTTCCACACCCCAGTGCCCTGAAGCCTCCCTCCACCTTTAGAAATACACCTTCACTTCCCCCCATGAAGCAGTCTCCTAACTCTTATACTAATCCTTTATTTTGTTGTTCCTATTAGGCTAGTTGGTTAGTGTAATGTATTTTCAAGCATTGTATTTTAATATAATCTTTTCTTATATAAATGATATATTGAGTTGTCAGGAAAATCATGATGCATTTTTGTATAGAAAAACATAGGGAATAGGACATGATTTTCCCAGCAACCTAATAGTTACTCTTTCTAGTCCAGTAATCCTCTCTTGTACATCTGAGATTCGATCATCTGTATGATCTAGCCTGCTTTTAATACTTTCAAGGGAGGTTTTGATTTCCTGTTTTACAGCCTTCATCTCTAATAATTCCATTTGATTCTTTTTTATGGTGTGCATTTCCTCTTTCAGATCATGTAAGAACTTCCTCGCCTCCTGAAACTTGTTGTTTCTTTTCTCCTGAATCTTCCGGAGTTTGTTTTCTCTCTTCTCTTGCATCTCTGTTAGCTTTGTCACTATGAATATTCTAAATTATTTATCTAAATTCTTTATTCCCACGAGTTCCATTGTACTGTCTGTGGATAAAGAGGAGTAATTCTCTTCCCATGGGGGAGAGGTATTTTCTTCGTTTCTCTTATTTCTTGTGCCTCTGCAGTGATTTCTGGGCATCTAATAGGTTATATGTTTCTTCCTAATTTCTTGAAGTTTAATCTGAGCAATCAGAGGCATGCAGGAGGAGGTGATCTGCAACCTCCCTGCCATTTAATTTTGCTCCTTTTGTTTGTCAGAGTCAGTGGAAATTGAGGGATATTCTGACCCTAATAGTATTTAGATGTTTGGTGTGGTTCACTCAGACCTATCTAGACACTCAGTGTGTGAAGTGTGAGCAGCAAAGTGATGAAGGTAAAGGAAAACAGAAAGAAAAAAATAAATATACCAAAAAAGAAAAAAAATATATATATGTATATATTTTTTAAGCAAAACAGGAAAACCTCATGGTGCACAGTGCACTGCACAAAAGCAATAGTTCCCAGCTCCAATAGAGGAGTCTTCTCTGAAGGTCTGTACTTTTTGCCTCTGTTAAATAAGAGGGGAGAAGGTGTGAATTAGCAAGATAAAGAAGAATCTGAGAGCCAAGAAAATACTTTACCTTAAAAAACAACTTTTTTGGAGAAGTTTTTGCTATAAGATGCGTGCTCTTGCCAGAAAGACAGAGAGAGGCAGAAAGCAAGAATTATCTCCCAGGAGAGATGGCCATGCAGCAATCCCTTCCCCCCATTCTCCTTTCAGGATCTTGAGTATGCAAGAACACACGCCCCGCATGAGTTTAAGCCACCGGGTCAGGGACTTGAACCGCGGTAGGCTACATGGGAGTCCAGCGACATA
This sequence comes from Tupaia belangeri chinensis, assembly GCF_000334495.1. NCBI lineage: Eukaryota > Metazoa > Chordata > Mammalia > Scandentia > Tupaiidae > Tupaia > Tupaia belangeri. Next base: position 2,497,982 of record NW_006160032.1, read on the forward strand.
GCCATTATGCCAACCGCTGGTCCCAACCTTAACTTGTTTTAAAAAATTAAAAGAGACAGAGAGAAGGTACAAGGGGTGCCCTGCCACTCTGGAATGGGGTCTGGAGGATGAAGTCTCAGCAGAAAATCTTCATTTGTCTTAGTCCCTGAAAATAATAGTCCCCAGCTCCAATGACGAAGTCTTCTCTGAAGCCCTATGCTTTTTGCCTCTCTGGAATGGGATCTGGAGCATGAAGTCCCAGCAGAAAGTCTTCATTAGTCTTAGTCCCTGAAAGCAATAGTTCCCATCTCCAATGGAGGAGTCTTCTCTCCTTGATAGGTACTCTTTCATGACTGACTTCACTTGCTTAATATTACAGTTATGAAGTTCATAATATAAAGTGTAGGTGTAGTTTGTTTTAATTGATGTATACTATTTAATTTTATCACTGCATTACAAATTACTCATATATTTCACTATATTTTTTTTCTTCTACTCCCTCCTTATTTTTTTCCATTTAATTTTATTTATTATTTTTAAATATGTGATAGGGCACATTTGCTGAACAGAGAGAGGCAGAACATGAGAGGGAAACTGAGAAAGCAGGCTACCAGATCCAGGACTCAAACCACAGTATTCATGTGCCAGTCTAGCACCCCAACAATCATACCACATGTTGGCCACAATCCTTCATATATTTTACTATTGATCAACATTTGGGTTATTTCCAGTTTTCTCTATTGTTAGTAAATACCACTGTTATCTGCCACACCTTACTTGTACATTTCTTTAATTTTGTTGAGAAGGACTAGACATACTTGCACATAGATATATACATCTCTAGTTTTCTTAGATTTTGCCAATTATTTTTCAAAGGGATTATTACACTTTAAACCATCCACCAAGAGTATGAAAATCCTATTGTCAATTCTACTGTTCTACTAAACAACTCTTATTCTTGAGCTTGATTAATTTTAGGTTTCTAGTGGATATGTACCATTATTTATCTTTAGTTTTAATTTATATTTTTTAATTTCTAATGAAGTAATGAGAAGGTTTTTAAATTTGTTTATTGGCATTTGCATTTATGCTGATGAACTGTCTGTTCATTGCTTTTATAGATTTTTCTATTGCGTTGTCTTTTTCTTTTTTATAGAAGATTTTAAAAAATGTCCTAAACATATTATATTTGTCACTTAAATGTTACAAATATATTCTATTTTATGGCAACCTTTTAATACACTTACTGCACATATCAAATAAGATTTCCTTTAAATTATCTTGTGGGAACTTAATTATTTCAACTTTGAAGTCCAAGTCTTAAATAAATTTTTGTATAAGATGCAATGTGTCACGTTTTTTTCATAAAAATATTCGATGACCCAATGCAATTTATTGAAAAGACTATTTTCCCAGACTGTTACGCAGTGCCTTTTTGGTGAGAAATCAGTATCATATCTATTCCAATGGGCAATTTGTCAGTTCAGTGCAATTATTGCTCTTTTTGTAACTGGAACTTTACAATAAGACTAATTCTTAAGAAAGCTAAATCCTCCATCAGCAATCTCCTTTTTGGAATGTGATTCTTATATTCAGTCCCTTGCATTTTTCTACAAACTTTAGAATTAGTTCAGCACATTTTCTATATGTTCCATCTGTTCTCCATTCTTATGTATCTCCTTTCCTGCTTCCTTTTTTATTGATCAAATGTTTTTATTATTATTTCATCATATATGTTCTATGAGCTTGTAGTTGTATATTTTGTATTATTCTCTTACTTATTATCCTAGAAATTACCAGGTGCAATTTTAACGAATTACAGTTTACTCTAAATTAATGCTTTTTATATTTCCACACAATGCAATAATCTGACAATGGGGAAGCTTCTTTTACCCCCCCTCCTCTTTTTATGCTCTCACGTTATCTTATTGGTGCATATAATGTACCTCCACAATTCAATGCTGTCATTACTATTTTAAATAGTAGTTCAGAGTTTTTACAGTCTTGAGCCAACAGATGACATGGTGGCTGAGGCACTGGACTCTTCATATGGCTGACCACAGTTCAAGTCCCAGAACTAGCAACTTGCTTTCTCTCTTTCTCTTTCTCTCTCTCTCTCTCTCTCTCTCTCTCTCTGTCTCCCTGGTGAGCATGCATGCCATGCAGCAAATTAAAAAAATAATAATGATGATAAATAAAACTGAGTAAATAATTCTTTTTAAAAAGACAAAAAAAAAAAGAGAGAGAGAGAGAGAGAATGATTTTACAGTCTTATGCCTTCCAGTGCTATTCTTTTCTCCTTGCAGTTTCAGGTTCCTATGTGGAATCACATTTCTTCAATCGGGAGAACTTTATTATTTTCTCATAGTGTGGATTTGTTAGTGTCAAATTCTTGCAGATAATTTTAATATTAAAATATTTTTATTTTACTTTTAAATAATATTTGAAGATGAGCTAGAACTCTAGTTTAATCCTTTTCCTTCATATTTCTTTCTTCACTCTATAAAGAACATTCATTGAATTTTTGCATCTGCATTACAGTTGGAAAGCTAGGTACGAGTCTTATTTCTTTGAACAAAATATGTCTTTTTACTATAGCTACTAACATTTCACATTGTCTTTGATTATCAGCAGCTTCCTTAAAATATGCCTAAGTTTGGTTATCTGTTTTCTCATACTGATTAACTTTTGCTGAGCTTATTGAATCTGTGGGCTAATGTCTTGTATCAAATATTTTTTAGTCGTTTTCCCTTCAAATTATGCTTTTCTCTCTCTCTTCTCACCCTTTTGTGATTCTAACCATATTCAAAGATGTAATTTATTACATTCCACATGTTTTTCATGCTCTTCCCTCTAATATTTTCTTCCTTTGCTTCTGTTTGTTTTTCTTTCTTTGCTTCTGTTTGTTTTTCTTTTTCTCAAGGTCAATAGTTATACTTTGAGGTGTGACTTTGTTTTCAGTTGAAAGTCATTTTAATATTTTTGGTTGATTTTAATTTTCTACTGAAATTCTCAATTTTATCCATTCTATTCTTATTTTCCTTGTGTTTAATATTTCATAGTGGATATTTTAAAGTTTACATGAGTAAAATCTAATATCTTTCTTATGTGTCTACCATATTTGCTTTAATATTGAAAAAAAACTCATTGGTCATATTTTTATCTTTTTATCTTTGTATTTTTTCTTTTTCTTCTTTTATTATTATTATTATTATTTTATTTTTTATGGAGAGGGTTTTGCTACAGGGCACATGTGCTCGCCAGAAAGACAGACAGTGACAGAGAGACAGAAAGTGAGAAATCACCCCCCCAGGGGGGATGGCCAAGGCACAATCTCTTGTCCTCCATTCTTCTCTCAGGATCTTGGGCATGCACACACACAGGCCCAGCATGAGTTTAAGTCACTGTGTTTGGGACTTGAATCTCAGTCAACTACATGGGAGTCCAGAGACATAGCTATTATGCCAACTGCTGGTCCCCTCTGTCTTTTTTATTCTATTCAATAAATTGTGTGGAAGAAGTAATAAAGCTGCAGATAATCCTCTGAGTGAAGACTAAGAGATGGTCTATCTTCTCCTCTGTTAGTTAAGTAGTGTTAAAGTCTAATGCCTTTTTACCATGTAATCAGGTAAGTTGGATCTGAGTAATAGTAGTAATTTTAGTAAACTAATTCATGATTTTTGTGTGTAATTTCTTGAGCATGCCCTTTCTTAACTCTTTTGTTGTTGTTTGTTGTTGTTGTTGTTACAGAGATTTTTGCTATAGGGCACATGACCTGGCTAAGAGATAGGGAGACAGAAAGTGAGAAATCACCCTGTAGTGGGAATGGCCACACTGCAATCCCTTCTCCATTCTCCTCTCAGGATTTTGGGCACATGCCCTCAGCGTGAGTTTTAAGCCACCAAGGCTGGGACGCAAACCATGGCTGACTATGTGGGAGTCCAATGATGTAACCATTACACTATCTCCCATCCCTATCCCTTCCTAACTCTTAATGAAGAGGCAAACATATTTTGCTTCTTCACCTGTGTAAGATGGAAAAGGATTGGATTATCTTTCGTAAAGTTTTTTGAATCAAGCTTTAGCCTCTCATGCAGCACTGCTTGTATTTTTGGCCAATGTCCTGATGGAGGTCTAGTCTCAGGCAGACTTTATTTTACCAGTGGGACCTTGTCTCCTAAGTCACATCATAATGGTGGAGATTTCCTTCTTCTTTTAAGATGTTTCTGAATAAGACTCCTGACTTCCCATGTTGCCTCAGAATTCAGCAATTTTTTGATTAGGGGAAACTAACCGTGCTTCACAGGCTCTTTTGGATCCTAATGTGCGACTTCAGCTCACCAGATCATCAATACAGCATTTACTTGTTTTTTCTTTCTCTCAGTTTATTTGCTATGCTCACCACAAACCTAATCTTCAGCCTGTAACTAGAATTACCAAAGGTCAACAGCAATCTTCAGTCTTCCCAGCAGGAGCTATTTCTTCTCTCAAATTTTAAATCTTTATATTTCCTCATCAGTTTGAACTATTTAAAAATATAACTACAAACTGTCCAGTTTTCCTTATAGTGCATAGAATGGGAAAGTTATCCTGCAGTGACCTACTATCTCCTAGCAAGAGAAACAAATTTCAGAATGATACTTTCTAGAAGTACATTATCTCATTTTCCTAATCTTCAATTGTCTCTTTACCAAATATTTTAATTTATGCTTAAGAAGATTTTTTTTTCTCTAGATACAGTTTGGTTCTTATGCATATCTAGGTACGTTTGGAGCTTATTCATATAGAAATCTAAGTCTTTTGATATTTACTCCAGATTACCTGTTACATCGTTCTCAGATAGCAAATTCTATTTTGTGTTAAATATACTGTCTGGAAAGACCATTGTTCATTTTATTATCCTTTGCGAGAGTCATACAAAATTTAGAGGAACAAAAGTCCATGAAAAGAACAGAGGAAATGCCCAGTAAAAAGAGGCCTGGTGACATTGACTTTAAATGTGCAATTGTTCGGGTGCCAGGTTTCCTCCCAAGCAGTGCCAATTGGCAGACACAGAAATTTTCACCTCCTCCCAGTGTTAAACTCAGCAGTCAAAAACTAGATGTAGTGGGAAGTGTTGATTTAACACTAGGGAAGAAACATGGTCTGATGCTAGCTTCAGTAAACATTTAAAAGAAGGTTTTTAAGAGTGTTAGCTTAAAAGGCAGGCAGGACAGAGAATAAGATCAGAGAAGAGATGAAAAAATGGTAGAAACGTCAGGGTAAGTTCCCTAAGTGATGGAAGCTTAGAATAATCTACAGTCATTAAACTCCAGCTTCAAAAATGTTTATTTTAGATTTGATCAAGTGAGATTACCTATGTATCTACATAAATGTGTACAAATACACACATACATGTGCATAATTGTTTAATATATTAGGTAAATCTACATATATGTACAGATATATTCTATGTATAGGGAAATATGAGGGTTACTTCAAAAAGTTCATGAAAAATTGAATTAGAGTACAGTTTTTTTGTGTAAATTTTTTAAATTCATGCATAGTTTTTTCATATGTATTTTCATGAACTTTTTGAAGACCATTTGTGTATTTGTGGTATTTATTCAAAATTTTATCTACAATATTCTTTCTGTGTCTAGAATTTTGTTGCTGTTATTATTCTTAGAGAAAAAAGTCATGTTTGAAAAAGTTACCTTGAAGAATAACCTCGGGGCCAACAGATGGTATTGTGGTTAAGGTACTGGACTCACACATGGTTGACCACAACTCAAAGGCAAGACCAGGAAGCTTGAAAGTCATACCGGGCACATGTGTGTGCATGTCCAAAATCCTGAGAGGAGAACGGAAGAGAAAGGATTGTGGCATGGCCATTCCTCCTGGGTGGGGGCATATTTTATTACTTACTATCTCTCTGTCTCTGTCTCTCCAGCAAGCACACACACCCTATAGCAAAAATATCATCTCTCTCGAAAAAAATAAAAAGAGATCCTCTATGCCCATGATTCACCAATGTGTTTGTTTTAATAAATATGTATTTTTTCAGATACTTTGATGAATACAATTTTGGTAACATTTAATGCTATATTTATTAATATGCCAAAAATCTTGCCTTGAATGAATTTTTAGTCTCTTATGGGTGAAAGATAGTTAAGGACATCATAGTTAAAATACTACTACTGGGACTAGCAGGTGGTGTGATGATTAAGGCCTTGGACTCCCATATGGCCTACTACAGTTTAAGTCCCAGACCTAGTGGCTTGCTTTCTCACTTTCCTCTCTCTCTGGTCAAATTAAAAATAATAATAATAAGTAATTCTAAAATAAATATATATTTTTTAAAGTACTATCTACCAACTACAATAGTAGCATTAGATAAAATAGCAAAGAGTAAAGAGTTTTAAAATCTACTGCAAAAAGTATAGAAATGCTTCTAAGAGGAGTAGCATTCAGATTAGGTTTGAATGATAAAAATTTATTTCTAAGGACCAACAGTTGGCGTAATGGCTATGTCGCTGGACTCCCATGTAGTTGACTGCGGTTCAAGTTCCAGACCTGGTGGCTTAAACTCACGCTGGGAACGTGTGCATATGTGCCCAGGATCACAAGAGGAGAATGGAGGAGACAGGATTGTGGCATGAACATCCCCCCGGGGGGTGATTTATCACTTTCTGTCTCTCTCTGTCTCTCTCTGTCTGTCTGGCGAGAACACATGCCCTATAGCAAAAACCTCTCCAAAAAGAAAACTTGATGTCTATATATTCATTGCCCTTCCCCTCCTTCCTTCTGAAAATATATTTTTAACATATACTAGGTGTCTAATACTTTGCTTATATGTATATGATAAACTTAAGATATGGTCCACACAATTATATTTTGAAATACAATATTAGAATTATAATGAAAGCCTATATAGTCAGTTTTTATATCTGGTCATATGAACTATGTACTTTATTCTTCTCCAAAATTCTTTGTTATTTTGGGACCAGCAGTTAGCATAATGGCTATGTCGCTGGACTCCCATGTAGTCAACTGCGGTTCGAGTCTCGGACCTGGTGGCTTAAACTCACACCGGGCTTGTGTGCGTGTGTGCCCAAGATCCCAAGAGGAGAATGGAAGAGAAGGGATTGCAGTGTGGCCATGCCCCCTGGGGGGTGATTTCTTGCTTTCTGTCTCTCTGTCTCTCTCATTCTGGCAAGCACATGCGCCCCATAGCAAAAACCTCTCCAAAAAAAAAAAAAATCTTTGTTATTTTGAGCCTTTTCTCATGCTCTATTATTTATAAAAAACTGGGATGCTCTGAAATTTCTGAGAATAGTCTCAGTGAAATGGCCTTGAATTTGTAGATTCATGTGTCAAACATATATATATCTTATGATTTTGAGTCTTACTATTCAAGAAAAGAGAATATATTTTTATCTGCCCAATTGGACATTTTGTTACATTTATTTGTAAGTACATTATCATTTTGGAGCTTTATTATTATAAAAATATTTTCTGATTGTTGACGTTGGAGTAAAGAATTCTATTGGTTTTTCAGTGTATTATGTGTCCAGAATCTTCTATTAAAACTCTTGTTATTTGTAATGTTTAACATATAATTTCCCCTGGATGGTCATATAAATAATCATGAAATATTACCTATGAATACTGACAATTTTGTTCCTTGTTTAATTATTTTTTACCTATTTACTTTTCATACCTTATTCCAGACCACTGTTAAATATAAAAAGATAGTGACATTCTTTCTTGTATTCAATTTTAAAAGTAATTCTAATCTGGGACCAGCAGTTAGCGTAATGGCTATGTCACTGAACTCCCATGTAGTCGACCACAGTTCAAATCCCACGCCTGGTGGCTTAAAACTCACGCCGGGCACGTGTGCATACATGCCCAAGGTCCCAAGAGGAGAATGGAGGAGAAGGGATTGCAGCATGGCCATCCCCCCTGGGGGGGGGGGGCAATTTCTCGCTTTCTGTCTCTCTGTCTCTCTCTGTCTGTCTGGCCAGCCCACGCACCCTATATCAAAAATCTCTCCAAAAAAAAAAAAAAAGTAATTCTAATCTACCATTAGTGTGCAAAATGTTTGCTGTAGTCTTTTCGTAGATGACTTTTATGAATTTTAATATATTAGCTCCATTGCCAGTTTTTATCTAGGAATTCTATTCATCCTAAATGATTAACATTTTATAGTTGTTTTTCTTTTTTTTAAATTATGCTCCTAATTATCAGATATTTTTCCATAACAAATCTTTCTATCTATGGTAATCATAAGATGAAATACTTCTATATCTTTTAACTCTCATCTCCTAATGAGAATATATCTATGTGACATAAATCATGTTATAAAACATTCCATGGTTAGCAAGGTCTGACCAGGAATTGAATGTCCTACTTGTGTTACTTACACAAATTTTAAGCCTTATAAAAAATATTCTAATTGACAATATATCTATTTCCTTGTCAATAAAAAAATAACTTCAATAGAAAAAAAAATTAAATTTTATTCTCTTTAAGTGTGTCACACAAAGACACAGAGAGTTAACATTACAGTTGATGTATTTTCCTATAGATTTTATTTCAGCCCTTACTTTGACGAGTTTGAGGTTGAATGCCAATATCAATATCAATCCTCCCAGGATTAAGAAAACTTTTTAACCCTCCTAAAAGAAGTTATTCACAATCCAGAAAGAAGGGCTTTTTCTTCCTTGTGTAAATTGTTTTGCAATGCCTTAATTCCTCTGTGGTTCAAGTTTCTTTCCTTGGAAGGATACTTTAGCCTTTTAGTGGCTTCCATATTGGAAGAAGGGTTTAAATGTGATCGTGTGGAAACTTTTGCAGTGTGGACTATTTCTATGAATAGAATTCCACCTGGGAATTTGCCGAGAACATCTCCTCCTCAGTATTCTGACTCACTATTGTTTTCGTCCCTTTAAATGGCTGAATTTCAGAAGTCAGAGTATGATTGAGGTTTGTTGAAAAACACTCGAAGTAAAAAGACTTGAAAAATGTAACATTTAAGGTATTTATATGAAACCACTGATTAAAGCACCTTGCCATCTCTGAAATCCTTTTATCGAACTCATCCAGCTCTTTATTTGGTGATTAAAAAAATTATATCATAAAAATGGGTTATTGATATCTCCAAACATCTCACATAAAAACTAAGAAAATGAAAACAATGATAATGACATAGTCTGTTTGCAAAAGTCTTTTGAAGTTTCATGTCATTTGGTTTGATAGTGTAGTATGCTACTCTACAATGTAAGCTCCTTGAGCATAATAGCTTTGCCTGTCATTTTCATTGCTACAGTATGGTCAGCATCAAGAAGAGTGCTGGACCCAAAAGAGGACTTCAATAAACATATGTTGAGTAAATAAAATAATAAAATGCTGAATTATATTCTTTATTCATTTATATCACCCACCAGATGCTAAGATTATTTTGAAGTTATATGATACTTAGTATCACACTTTCTGGAGACATTCAGTACTAGTGTATGCATGTTTTAATTCCATATTATAACTACAATGCTTTCTATGCAATAGACTGCAGGTAAGCACTTAATGTACATTATCTCATTTAATCCTCACAACAACACTACATTAGCTACTACTGGTGTCACTATTACTGGTAGTTGGGGCTAAAACTCAAGTGTTTAGTTTATGACGCATTGAGGAAGCAATGGGATAAACACTTGTATACAATGAGACTTCCAAATGTTCATGGAAAAATGAAATAGAAGCACAAGTTTATTTTGGAGCAAAATAAAATCCATGTGATATTTTCATAATATGCATTTCCCATGATATTTTAAAGACCCTCCCATACTTGTCTCTGTCTCTTAAAACAGAGTTCATTAATCTGTGCTATACCCCCTCCTCAGATCTCAGTACTATATGTACTATCATTTCTTAATGTCAGGGAAAAGAATTAAGCTTACTGACTTGAAAATGTTTGTGTAGTGTCTTAGATAGCAGCATTTATTCTGGGCTATTTAGCTACTTTCAAAGGCATCTATGAAAATTTGCCAATTACCAGAAGATAACAACGTCAATAGTAAAACACATTTTTAATTCTAAGAAGTAAATGTTTTCTCCATTTTCACTAAAGGCAGGGACCTGTAGTGAATAAGATGCAAATTCTTATTTCAGGGTTATTGTGTCCAAATTCATCTCTCATGCATCCCCTTGTTTCATCGCTCATTCGTCAGTTGTAAAATTGTAGGCAGTTTAGGGGAGTGATGAAGATGATTCTGAGATAAAAGACATGATTCACTGAAAATAATATAACAAAGGGTCACAAGTTGGGCCTAAGAGCAGGATAACAATACCCTTTTATTTCATTATAACATTTACTCTGGCAAAAAGCTGGGTGATTAATTAAGACCTTAGTCTTTTATCTGGAGAAGATCACACAACCTCAAGCCTGCCCTTCTGTGTGCTGTAGCGTGTGCTTTCCCTCTTGGCTCTTTGAACTGAAATTTCTTTTATAGAATTCCTGTTGCACAATCACTGAACTCTGATATTTTATTCCCTTTTTAAATCAAAGTTTTAATTCTGGGCAGGTGGCTGTTCTTGGCCAGGAGAGGAAGGAGACATTCCTCAGTTGTCGAGGCCTTTCTCTGAGAGTTCTAATTGACAAGGGAACTCTTTACAGGTGATTGAAGGAGTTCACTTTGTACGGGAAATCTGTAATATCTCTGTCGCTTTCTGCATGCAGATGACAAGCTTCTGCCAGTTTCAGAGCTTCATTTTCTCCAGCTTCAGGGACTTTTGTGATTTCCATTCATTCAAATTGGTCCAAGCCAGTGAACTACTCCCATCTCCAGCCTTTCTTCAGCCAGACCAATCTGCCCTTATCACAACAGAGATGTAGGAAGCTTTCTGAATTACAAGCTGTTTCTCATGTTTATTGATAGACTGATATTTGTGAGAGAACTAAGGTGTATATACATTTTTTAAACATTCAGTTCATTTCTATTGAAACTGAACATCACCCCTCCCACGTTCTCCCTTCCACACGGAGCTCAGTTTCTGAGTGTGAAGCCTCTGGGAGCAGGAACTAAAGTAATTGAATCGGATTAGACAAGCCAGCAGAACAAAGTCACATTCCATGAGGTGTTTCCAGCATCGAGTAGATGAATTGTAATTATTTAAGGATTAGTGCAAGCCTGAGATGAGGTCCATTCTGAATACTCTTCACCGTGTATAAACAAAAGCAAGAAGTAGTAATATGGGCTGTTTAAGCTTCTTTTTATCTTTAATAGATTTCTGTTAGAGCTGTGTGAACTTGAAAAACTGCTGTCATAGTGAGCAAATGCATTCATTGTTTTTCAATAAAAAGTTAGGCCAAGCTAAGCTGTCAAGTCTAAGGAGAGAGCTTAATTAAGGCTATTTCCCTTACTATAAGTTACTGGGGCAGCACTTTGCTATAGTCCAGGGCAAGGGGAGTTGGGTCTGTTTTTTTAACTAAACTTACTATTTTAGGAGAGTTTTAGATTAAGGTAAAAGTTGCAACAATAAAAAAAAAAGTTGCAGCAGTAGCACAGAGAATTCCCCTATGCCCCCTATATGGTTTTTATACCACTGTGATATGCTTCTTACAATGTGTGAACAAATATTGATACATTGACATTAACTAAACTCCTAAATTATTCAAATTTTGGGTATTCTCTAAATCTAAGTTTATTCTGATAGTGCTTATTCTAAATTAGTACCACCTAGTCCATCTTGGTTTCTTCCAGAATTTCCTGTTTATCTGTAAACCTCTATATCCATAATGAGAAACTTGGCTTCCCCAGCAGCCATCTAACTGTTCAACCCTCGTATGTACTTAAGGGCGGTTTCAGAATTATCAGTCCAGACACTCATGAATCAGCTTACCAACTAGAATGCAATGTTGATGTCTAGATCCTTTTGTCTTTGGTCTTACAACACCTATTCATTTCTGAAGTTCTTTCCACCCACTTCAATAAGATGATTTTATATATTTGCAAAACAGTTTAATTATTTTATCACAATCTGCACTGTAATTTGGGATCACCTGGTCTCTGAGTCTATTTTATTTCTTTATTCTTTTTTTGCATATATTAAACTTCATGGCATATAGTTATATAGATTAAAACAGATAGGTACTATCATGTACCCCCAACTACAGTGACATACTGTAAAAATTTGTTATTGTTTTAATTGCCAGATGGTATGTGTGCTTGCCAGACAGAGACACAGAGTTAGAGAACAAAAGAGAGAAAGCACTTCCCAGTGAGCTGTGGTGATGCCACAATTCCTTCTCCATTTCTCCAACCTATCGGGATACTGGGCACACATACACCCAGCATGTTTCTCAAACCACTGCAGTTAGGGTTCCAATGACAGTTGACCAATGGGATCTGGTTCCCTTTAGCACTAGGCTTCAGGGTTGGTCCTATAATTTTATAGCCCTAAAATGTCCCCTGTGTTTTACCTATTCAGTATTCCTCTAAGCCCCTTTCAACCAATGATCTTTTGGTTTTATAGTCTATAGTTTTGTCTGTTTTAGAATTCTGTGCGAATTGAATCATTTCGTATAAAACTCTCATGCTGCCTCCTTTACTTAGCCATATGCATTTAAGATTCATTCATGCTTTTGTGTGGATTAATAGCTCATTCTTTCAGGTAGCTTATATAGTATAAATTTATCCATTCAGTTGTTGATGGAAAGCTTGGTTGCTTCAAGTGTTTGGTGATTGTAAATAGAGTTGTTATCCACATTCATGTAGACATTTTTGTGTGAATATAAATTTCAAATTGTTTTGATAAATATTGGGTTGTCGAGAAAGTCTTGAAACTATTTTGCATGGGAACACATAGAAAAATATGTCATGACTTTTCCAATGACCTAATATATAGGATGATAATTTCTGAGTTTTGTGTCAAGCCTATGTTTAACTTGTAAGAAACAACCAAACTGTCTTCCAAAATGCCTGTACCATTTTACATTTTCTCCATTACCAAATGAGAGTTCTTGTGGCTCTGCATCCTCCAGCACGTGGTATTACCAGTTTGGGGGATTTTAGTAATTTCTAACAAGTTTATAGTAGTTTTCACTGTGGATTTAATTTGCACGTATCTAGTGTCATCGTGCTGAGCAATGTTTATTTGCCATCTGTATGTCATCTTTGGTGTGGTATCTGTATAGATCTTTAGCCCATTTTAAATTAGGTGTTATTTCACTTATTTCTGAATTTCAACTGTTCTTATTGATAACGTTACTAGTCTTTTGTGTAGGTCAGAGTTTAAAAATACACCCTGTGGACCAGCAGGTGGTGTGGTGGTTAAGGGTGCTGCATTCCCACGTGGCCAGCCATGGTTCAAGTCCTGGACCTGGTGGCTTCCTTTCTCGTCTTCCCTCTCCCTCTCTCTTATTCTGTCCCTCTCTGGTCAAATTAAAAGAAATAAATAAAGTCAAATGAAATAATTCTAAAAAAAATATTTCTTTAAAAAAAAAAAAGAATACATCCTGTATCTATCGGAAATCCTCTGCAGTGCTTCTTAATTACAGTATCTTGGAACCAATTCTATCTCTATTGAATTGGGGTCTCTGGAGGGTTTGGCTAAAAATGGAATATAATTAACAAGTTCCACAATTGATTCTTCTGTGTCCTAATATTTGTGAGTTACTGGTGCTTCATTTGGTGAGCCATTTGAGAGCTATAATCAGGTGTTGATGAGGCTATTTGAAATCTGTGACTTTCAATCATATAGTGGCACATTCGAGTCATCTTGAAAACTCTTTTTTTGAAAGAGATTTTTGCTGTAGGATGTATGTGCTCACCAGAGAGACAAAAAGAGAGAAATCATCTCCCAGGTGACGGCCATGCCACAACCCCTGCTCCTCCACTCTCCTCTCAGGATCTTGGACAAGCATGCGCACATGCCCAGCGTGAGTTGTAAGTTGTCGCGTCCAGAACCTGAAACACAGTCGACTACATAGGAGTCCAGTGACATTACCATTGATGCCATCTGTTAGTCCCCATCTTAAAAACATTTTTAAGATTGAAATGTTCAGACTTCCTCCTTAACCTATTCAATTAAAATCCTCTCAGTGGAAGACCCACATTTCATTCTTGATTAACTTTCCCCAAATGATTCTCATGTGCAGCCAAAATTGAGAGCCACATTCCAAGTTCATGTAGGTGCTCAGTAATTCCACCATACTTATTTTTACCTAGTAGGTTAAAACTACATTTTCCATTTCACTCATCGAGTTCTAATGATGTGAAATTAAACAATCATTAGTCATTTAGCACCTGACAGTCATGACAGGACTACAACTCACATATCAGAATGTCGTGGAAATATTTGATTTTAATGTTATATAGTACTAAGATCTTAAGTTTTTAGAGGTAAAACTCAATCCATTTTACTATAAGAAACATTTGGAAAATGTAGCAATATCCTTTAATTAGACTACTCTAACAGTTAATACTATTAGGAATGTCATCCTTTAAAATAATCAAAATCTTTTTGTCTCAAACTTCTCTCTCTTCATATTAATGTACTATCTTAAATCTCTGTATGCTGCAATATTTAGTCATTACTAAAAAGGAGTGTAGATATATATTATACTATTTAAGTGTTAAAGAGCCTACATTAGTTATCTAATGCCACATCACAAATTTCCCCTCAAATTTAGTGGCTATATATA
>NW_006160032.1:2521484-2535566 GCF_000334495.1 Tupaia belangeri chinensis
TATATATATATATAAAACCTCACAGTTTCTCGAGATGAAAAAATCAGGAGTGATAAGAGACTTAGTGATTCTTGCTCAGGGTGTCTTAGGAAGTTCATTCAGGAGGTCAATAAGCCTGCTGTTATCTGAAGGTTTGATTGGGGCTGGAGGTCCAATGGCTTCCAAATGGTTTTTGCATAACTGTTGGCAGGAATTCTCATTTCCTTGCCACCTCGAGGTCTCTACATTGACTACTTGAATCTCCTCCTAGCATGGCAGGTAGCTTCCCCAGGAAAAAGTGATTCAAGGCGCAGAGCCAAGAGGGAAGCTGCAATGTTCCTATAACCTAGTCTTGGAAGTTACACACTATCATTTGCACCATATTTTATTTATCATAAATAAGTCATTAATTTCAACTCACACTTGAGGGGAGAGGAATTAATCTCCACTTCTTAAAAGAAATTCTATCAAATCATTCTAGACATATTTTTAAATCAATAGCAGAACTCTTTCAATCTTCATATGAATTATTCTTTAAATTTGTTGAAGCTTTCGTGACCACATGAAAGTTTATTCAGTGAAAAGTAAGCAATCCTTAATAAATGACTAAATATTACCTAAAAATTAAAGTTTAATGTATAAACCTCATCTATCAATTTAGTAATATTTATTTACTATCTCCTATAGGCCAGGAATTGGGCTGGATTTAAAAATAAATGAGAGCAATAAGCAAAACTCAATATTAAAATCTAGTTAGAGTCAGAGAATAATAGAGACAAAAGCTACTTTGTACCACCTACTCTGGGACTCAGATGATACATCTTTAAACTTACTACTAGCTGTTCAGGGTTGTACACATAGTGGAGGGAATTTTTGCACTGCTAAAATAACAAGTGAAAAGCCATTTGCTTTGGCAAACTCTAAATTATCTCATTTAACCAAACAAATATTTAATATCAAGTCATGGAAGGAGACAAATTTAGAAATAAAGGCAGTTGGGACCAGCAGTTAGCATAATGGCTATGTCGCTGGACTCCCATGTAGTTGACCGTGGCTCGAGTCCAAGACTGGGTGGCTTAAACTCACACTGGGTGCGTGTGATGCCCAGGATCCCAGGAGGAGAATGGAGGAGAAGGGATTGCGGTGTGACCATCCCCCCTTGGGGGGGTGATTTCTCGCCTTCTGTCTCTCTGTCCTCCGTCTTTCTGGCTAGCTTACACACCCTATAGCAAAAACCTCTAAAAAAAAAAAGAAAGAAAGAAAGACAATGTTAGATCTATAGATATGCCATGGAAAAGAACTTTAGTTTGTATTATGAAGTAGTTCATGATGAAGTATTTGCAAGATTACCACCTTAAGCCCGAAGTACAACAAGGAACTCTGTAATCATTATAACAAACTGATACTGTTCTCATAGTAATAAATAACTCAGAACTAACAACAATAATCAAATGGTTAATAAATGAATATATTCTATGAAGAGTGTCCTCGTAATTACAGTCCATTAGATGAACGATTTTCAGTTCCACTTGATTCATCTAGATAAAGCTTATTATACATATAACCAATCAAATATATGGAAATCTAAAACGTCAAAAACAGCAGTATTTCTTTTTATCATTATTATTGTTATTGTGATTTCTGGTTATTATTTTTTAAGAATTATTTTATTTAACTCTATTTGTTTTATTTATTTATTTTAATTTGACCAGAGAGGGGCAGAGTGTGAGAGAGAGGGGCAGAGTGTGAGAAAGCAAGCCACCAGGTTCGGGACTGAAACTGTGGTCGGTCATGTGGGGTCCAGCACCCTTAACCACCATGCCACCTAATAGCCACGTGATTTTTGGTTTATATATCTAAAATCACTGTACATTATTGTGGGGTGCTGTATGGAACAAACATTATTTCAAGAATTCACTTTGTATTTCTCCGTAATTGTCTCCACTGAGCTTGCTCACCTTTGAAGTGTTCAGAATATGGGACAAAATTTAAACTTTTAACTATCTTCCTGTTTCATCCTATATGTTTGGCTAGACAGTGATGGGCGGGCTGGTGGGATGAGATGTGACCTATTCAAGCAGGTTGGCAAAGGACAAGGGTCCTGGATGCCAGGGTTTCCAGTGTGTGAGCTGCTTCCCAGAGCATTCAGATAAAAATAGCCAGAGTTTGAATTAAAGGTGGAAAAAATAGGAAAGCCAAAATCAAGAAAGTTTAAGCCAAGATCGAGAACCTGGTATATACAGGATTTTCAGAGAGTGTAAAAGATAATGCTGGAATTAACCCAGATAGTTCAAAAAATAACTCCATGGAATGGAACTATGTACTTTGAAGTATACTGGTAGGCACCTTTATAGTGCGTTAGTGATTGAGACTGGCAGAATGACTGCCAACATTTCTGTAGTGTCCTATCCCAGATACATAGGCAAAGAAACAAAAAACTTTTTTTTTTTTTTGTATCTCCATTTGCTTGATTCTGGAAATTATGATCTAAGGTACCTCAATGCCACTATCAAAGGAAAATCCACTTAGTGTATGTGTGCCCTCTTTTCTTTCTGCTTTCATCAACTTAAAAGAGCACTCCTAATTTAAGCAAGAACTCAGAACAGAGGAAAAAATTTATTTAAAAGGTGATGATGAAAACAATCATAATGAAGGTATTAAAAAACTCAAGAAGGATTTATTATTCCTTTTTCCCTTTCTTCTTATTTTCTTTAAATACACAGGGATTGTTCCATTTTTCTTGTCTGATAATGCTGCTTTGTAATAAAAATGGGGACCTGTGTGCCAATAGCATGAGCAGGGAATGGCCATGATTCATTTCCAAGGTCAAAGGAAGTATGCTTTTTCCAAGCCTCCTCAGATGTTGGTTTTGCATCAGGGGCATCTATCTGACTCCTCCAATCACAGATGCACTCATTATTGTGGGGTGCTGTATGGAACAAACATTATTTCAAGAATTCCTTTTGTATTTCTCTATAATTGTCTCCACTGAGTTTGCTCACCTTTGAGGTGTTCAGAATATGGGACAAAATTTAAACTTTTAACTATCTTCCTGTTTCATCCTACATGTTTGGCTAGACAGTGATGGGTGGGCTGGTGGAAGTGTTAGCTTTGTGGAAGTGTTTGCTTAGCTTCGTGGAAATGTTTCTCCTTCCAATATATTCTGAATATCTGTGTGCATTTCAGAATAGATACCATATTTTCCGTCCAGTGTTTAAATTGGGCAAGAGTGTAGAGCAGCTTGTTTTTTACAGAGATGATGAGAGAGAGGCGCTCAGTTGGACTTAGAGGAAAGAAAGATACTGAGCCATTTTTATGAAAATGCCTGCCACTCTCCCAAGCTTCTGGGCACTGATAACTTGGAGTCTCACGCAGTGACTCTCCAGGTTATGGTCTTCAACATCATCAACATCAAGTGTTTTCCAAAATCAAATTGGGAGCATACTCAAGATTCCCATTGAATAGGAGTTGGGCCAGCTCATCCACATTTGAAATATGTGTCCACTTACTGCAAAGCTATAGATTTCAAGACTCCTGGTGACAGAACTGGAGAGTTTATCTGGCTAGGAGACAGGGGTGACTGCAAGGGAAGAAGCAGAACTGGCAGAGCTTTTTGGTGTTAGATGGATACTACTGCTTTTTTGTTTTGTTTTGTTTAGTTTGTTTGCTTGTTTGTTTTTCCATGAGATTTTCCTTCTTATTCAATTAGCTCTACTCAGACTGCAACTCTACCCCAAGTTCCTTAGACCTAGTATTACATTTTATTTTCTACCATGTCATACACAAAGTTCTGCATAGCTTAAACAATACGTAGTTAGTCATTAATTTTATTTTTGGCGTATGTAGTATTGATAGTAATATTGTACAGATCTATTTAATGAGTCATCTCAATTCTCAATATATCTTACTGGAAAATAAGATTCAGTAACTGTTGACTGTTGTTACTTCTTTTTTTCTTTTTCTTTTTCTTTTTTTTTTTTTTTAAGAGATTTTCCTGCTATAGGGCACATGTACTCGCTGGAGAGACAGAAAGAGAGAAATCACCTTCCAGGGGGAATGATCACACCGCAATCTCTTCTCCTCTGTTCTCATCTTAGGATTTTGGGCATGCATGCACACACATCCAGCATGAGTTTTAAGCCACCAGGTCTAGGACTTGAACTGCAGTCGACTACGTGAGAGTCCAGCAATGTAACCATTATGCTATCTGCTAGTCCCATTACTTACCTTTTTAATATTTATTTACTTGTTTCATATATAAGCAAGAGAGACAGAGACAGAAAGAACACCCCAACAGGGTCTTAATTTTATGGCCTCTGCTGGCCCAGCTCATGGTCACACACACCATATACCTGGCATACCTAGAGAATCTCTAGATGCACACTTAGGACCTTCTCATGTGGGCTGGCCTGGCAGAGCCTCACATTTGACTCCTGCTGCACCATCTACGGTCTGTTGCTTACCTTTTGAATAACAAGGTTAATCACATGGTAATTGCTCAGTAAATATTGTTAACGAAATTAAGAATATTTCAGAAATTCAGTGCTTAGCTCTCATTGCTTATATATACCTGATTTCACAGCTTCAGAGTCTGTGGTAGAAAAGTCCTTGTACTGCAAAAATGGTATAAAACACATAAATATTCATCAGAATATAAAAAAAAAGTTGTATTTCTTTGAAATATATCCTCTTTATAGAACAGAAATATAGTTTTTCATCATTGTGCTCTCCAAACACAGGGTTTTTGACATTTTACCCCAATGGTAATTAATATTTTTATACCTACATCAGTTCCATTGTTCCTGTAAAAACAAAGAAACCAAAAATTAGAAATTAGAATATGAAGTTTTAAATGTTCTTTTAATTGTGAAAACTTGTGATTATTTTATTGAGGAATTAACTTCATTTTTTTAAGTGAACAAAATTCAAAACTGAATCAATATACTAATATTATTAATGATCTACACAGCAATAAAGTCATTTCCAATTTTTATTTTGTTCATTGCAATATAAATTCACTGATGGTATTTGGTACCTAAGTGAAAATAAATTTTTTAGAAATATTATAGAAGTGTGATCAGCAGATGGAGTAATGGTTATGTTGCTAGACTCCCACGTAGTTGACAGTGGTTCAAGTCCTGAACTTGACAAACTAAAACTCATGCCAGGCGTGTGTGCATGTGTGCTCATAATCCAAAGAGGAGAATGGAAGAGAAGAGGTTGTAGCATGGCCATCCTCCTTAGGGAGTGATTTCTTGCTTTTTCTCTCTGTCTCTGCAGCAAGTGCATGTACCCTATAGCAGAAATCTCTCTTTTAAAAAAAAAAATAAGGGGATACATGGAGAAATTGAAACTGAATAACTTTAAATGAGAAGTCCTCATAATATTATGAAATAGTTCTACCCAAATCATCATTGCAAACAAAGCTTGTGTGGTACTTCAGAGCTACACAGAACACTTAAATTTTCTCCTTGGTGTTTATACCTGAACCGCATCCTGTTTGAAAAACTAATCAGGTATCTCTCAAACTTTTAAGTTGAGAATCTCAGTTTGAGTCACATTCCATTTCATTCTACCCTAATCCCTAGATATGCATTGATTGTGCATGCAGGACTCTGGTTTCTCCTTGACTAATGGAAGGAAGGTGAACTTCTATGTCACCAATTAACTATTGTATAAGCTAAACTCCTGGTAGAATAAGATGACTTGCCGCAACAGTTATTTGAAATGGACTAAGCAACATTCTCTGTAGTCCACATTCAAAATCCCATTATCATCAGGTCTCCAAGGAATCTTGTTTGATAAATACTGTTGAAATAACAATTTTGTCATTACTTGTAAAGTGGCAAGATTCATAAGTATGAATAGTGTGTTTTTAAGCACGGTTGTACTATTTGAACTCTGGCAAAGATGGTTGTGTCTGAAAGAATATGCTCATTAATCTTTACAAACAGGTTTTCGGTTTATTTCTTAGTACCATTTGATATAAAAAAGAATAAGAAGTTGGCTTTGTTAGCATTTTACCACAAATGCCAATAGTTATTTTTCTTGTCTGACTCAATAGTTCATGCCCTGAATCCATAAGGACATTGAAAACACAAGCAATTTCAATGTCCTAATCTCCATTTTGATGGCTCTACGTTTGCCTCTGGAAGGAGTGCTATTTCTTTAGGGTTCTCTTGATATGATCTTACTTGTTAGACAGATGGACTAAGCATTCCAGCTCCTGAATATATGAACTACGGGTTTTCCATGCATTTTATTTCTTCCTCTGTCTTTCTCACATTTTTCCACTTTATTTTTCATCAGTTCATTTCTTTTCTCTCATTTTCTTTGAACCCATGTCCAATATAATCACACAGTTATGTTTCACTCCTTATTAATTCAGAGCATTCATGTTCATTTTCAAAACTCCCATAAAACCCATTTGCACTAAATAACCTATTAAAGACATAATATGTCTTTATAAATAAAGAAACTTAGTAGGAACCCTTAGTAGCAACCTCTAATTCAGAATGACTGACACATTAAATCATATCATCCAACTATAATGTCGTGCTTTAAGAAATTCTCAACTCTCAAAAGTAGCATAATTAATAGTTGAGAGAAATAAGACTATAATATTTAGTTTGGTTGCAACAGAAAAGCGCATTTGGGAAACATTTACTGGAATTCAAAGAAGATGGATAAAAATCAATTTTGCCTGTTGTCTACATTGCTGTTTCATTCTCCAGTTGCCAACACACCATAAATTGGTACTAGAATTAGAATTTTGACATATCATTAATCAGGGAAATAAATATGAAACAGCTTGATGAACCCTGGTATAAGAAACAAAATTTCAAATAAAAAGTCATCCCATATGTGTCATTTCTTGCAGGAGCTTAATATAATTTAGTAAGTCATATAATAAATTTCTAAAGGATATAAGCTCACTCATCCTTGTTTTAAATGGAAGTTTAAGGGAAAACATTAGCTTAATATCAAAAAATGTGTTTTTGCATATTTTGGTACCATTTCTTATGATATTCACATCTAAATTCTCCCTAATTTTATTTTTCAGATACTAATTTATCTCTGCCTTGGAAATTTTATCTTTTGATATATAAAGTATCACTAGACAGTTCTAGTTAAAACATTTGGAACATATGACTATTCTAATTTATTAAGCCATAACACCTACACTGAACTTTCAATAAGTTGATAAACAATAAACTATGCCTTATTTTGTAAGTCTGTAAATGGACTATTGAAATAGTCCTGGGAAGAGATATTTGTAACATAGAATAGGGAGTGTGATTGATGAATGAATTTGAGAGTGATTTTCAGATCTAAAGTCCACAGTTCTAAGGGATGGATTAGATATGGGGAGTGTGAGAAACTGACATGACAAATATGGCTCCTAGGTTTTTGTTTTGAAATGTTGTGTAGAGGAGTTGGACAGTGGTGTAGTAGAAGAGTACAATGCTCTGTGAGCCTGACCCGCATGGGAGAGTTCCAGTCTCATGTCTGGGGACCTCCCTGAAGTGCATCTGCCACATGTATGCTCCCGATGCAGCATAGGTTGAAGCTGGAGATGAATCACAGAGTGAACCCTTTGGAAACAGAGAAACATAGTGAGAGAGAAAGTGAGAACCCCCCCCCCCATGGGAAATGACCACGCCTCAATTCCTTCTCCTCCATTCTCCATGGGACTTGGGGCACATGAATGTGTGCCAGTGTGAGCCAGATCCAGGACTTGAACTGCAGCTGACCATAATTGTTGTTGTTTATTTGTTGTTTTAAGCCACCAAGTTTGTGGTAACCTGTTTCTGCAGTCACAGAAAGCTAATGCATGTAAAATAATGTTTATGGGCATATATTGTAGAATAAAACATCTGAGTTTTTAAATTTTATGGTTTTCTTGTTTACATTTAATCATTGTATATCATAGCATGCAATATGGGTTTTCAAAATATGCATGCAATGCATGATAATATCATCAACTATATTACCATATATATAGTTTTCAACAGAGAATTTTACATTCTTAACTGTTTTGCTTTTGTGTTTTTTCAAGCCACTTTTATCCACCCACTACTCTCTATCCCCCTCCTATACAGTCTCTGGTATCTACACTGCCATCCCTACTATTATATAACCAACTCTCTTACGCATTTAGGTTGATTTCATTCTTAGTAGTTGTGAATAATGCTACAGTCAACATGGATGGGGAAAAGTCTTTCCAACTGAGGATTATCCTATCCTTTGGGGAAATACTAAGGAGTGGACCTACTGAATCATATGGTAGTTCTATTTGTAGGTTTTTAGTGACCTCCCTATTGTTTTCTATAGTGGTTGTACTAATTTGTGTTTCCACCAACAGTATAGAAGGGTTTTCTTTTCACCACAGGCTCATCCACACTTGTCTGCCTTTATTTTTTTGATGGTAGCTTTTCTGATTGCAGTTAAGTAGTTCTCACTGTGGTTATGATTTTCATTTCTCTTAGGATAAGTGATACTTTACATTTTTTTATATGCCTTTGGGCAGTTTATTTTCCTTAGAGACTTGTCTGTTTAGCTCATTTTTAAATTGGTTTATTAGTTTTTGGAGGTTTTTTTTTTTTCTTTTTTTGATGAGGGAAGGTGACCTGTTTAGAGTTCCCTAATATATTCTGGTTTTCAGTGCCTTATCTAAAGCATAGTTTGCAAATATTTCCTCTCATTCTGTAGGTTACTTGTCACTATACTTATTGTTCTTTTCTGTGCAGCCTTTAAGCTTGATGTAAGCCCACATGTCCATTTTTGGAATTGTTGCCTATACTTTAGGGATCTTATTTAAGAAAGATTTGCCTGCTCCAATGTCTTCAAGTGTTTCCTCTATGTTTTCCACTAGTAGTTTTATCATTTGAGGCTTTATATTTAGATCTTTGGTTAATTTAAATTAACTTTTGTTAATGGTGAGAGATAGGGACCCGGTTTCATTTTTTACATGGATATTCTATTTTTCCAGCTTCAGTTGATGATGAGACTTTCTTTTCTACACTGTATAATCTTTGTCTGTCAGAAGTCAGTTGGCTGTATGATTTGGGATTGATTTCTGTAGTCTCTATTTTGTTCCTTTGGTCTATGTGTCTGTTTTTATGTCAGTACCATGTTGTCATTATCGTTATCACTGCTTTATAATGTATTTTGAGATGGGATCGTAACACGCCTCCTACTTTTTTCTTTTTGCACAGTACTTTCTTGGTGATACAGGACCTGAGGTTCCAGTCAGATAGTATGATTGATTTTTCTGTTTATATGTTGAATGTTCCTGGTAACCTGATCAGAATAGCATTGCATTTGTAAATGAATCAGAATAGAATTCACATATTTAATACTAATTCTTTCTATCCAAGAACAAGGGATATTTTTTCAATTTTTTGTATCATAATCTATTTTTTTTTTCAGTTTTTTATAGTTTTCTTTGTAGAGAGAGGCATTTAACCTCTTTAGTTAGGTTTATTCCTACTTTATGTTTGTGGCTATTTTAAATGGGATGGCTTCCTTCAATTCTGCCTCATTGTTCATTTTTGGTGTGTAGAAGTGCTATAGATTTTTATATATTGATTTGTATGTAATTATTCTGATACTTTATTGAATTCATCACTTTAAGTATTTTTTTTGTGGATTCTTTGGATTTTCTATGTATATATAATCATGCTATCTGTGGATAGAGACAATTTAACTTTTTTTCCTATTTGAATGGCTTATTTTACCATCTTTTCTGACTGCATTGGCTAAGACTTCCAGCACTGCATTGAAAAGGAGTGGGAAAAGCAGTCGGCCTAGTCTTATTCTAGTTTTTAATGAGAGACCTTCCAGCTTTTCCCGCTTTCAGTATAATGTTAGTTATGAGTTTGTCTGATGTGGATTTTATTGTTTTGAAAAATGTCCCTTCTATACCTAGTTTGCTGAGAGTCTTAATCATGAAGAGAGGTCATAATTTATCAAATACTTTGGCTGCATTGATTGATAAGATCATGTGGTTTTTATCTTTTTCTTCTGTAAATGTGATAAATTCTATTTATTGTTTTGCCTATATTGAAACTTCCTTGCATCTCTCTAATACAAGCCACCTGGTTACGGTGTATGAAGTTTAAAATGTGCTATTGGATTCCACTTGCTATTATCTTATTGAGAATTTTTGCATCTGTATTCAT
Source organism: Tupaia belangeri chinensis (assembly GCF_000334495.1). Classification (NCBI taxonomy): domain Eukaryota; kingdom Metazoa; phylum Chordata; class Mammalia; order Scandentia; family Tupaiidae; genus Tupaia; species Tupaia belangeri. Next base: position 2,531,648 of record NW_006160032.1, read on the forward strand.
TAGGGATGCTGGTCTACAATCTTCTTCTTTTGTTGTGTCCTACTAGTCTGCTTTTAATATCAACATGATGGAGGCTTCACAGAATGAATTTGGAAAGGTTTGTTTCTGTAGATCTTTAGAAATAATTTGAGGAGAATTGGGGTTAACTCTTTTTAAAAAAAAAAAAAAAAAAGTAAACAATTCTACATAAGTGAAGTCATTGGGACCTGGTCCTTTTTTTTTAATTTTTTCTTTGCTATAGGGCGCGTGCGCTCGCCAGACAGACAGAGACATAGAGACAGAAAGCGAGAAATCACCCCCAAGGGGGGATGGTCATGCTGCAATCCCTTCTCCTCCATTCTCCTCTCAGGATCTTGGGCACGCACGCACACGTGCCTGGCGTGAGTTTAAGCCACCGGGTCCAGGACGCGAACTGTGTTCAACTACGTGGGAGTCCAGTGACATAGCCATTACAATAACTGCTGGTTCCCCTAGTCCTTTTTTTGGATGGGAGAAAATGTATTCATGATTCAGTCTCATTGCTTGTTACTGGTTTATTCAGCCTTTCTAGTTATTTCTGGTCCAATCTAGGTAAATCATATGTGCCTAGAAATGTGTCCATCTCATTTAGATTTTCTTGTTTATTGGCATATAGTCATTTGTAATATTCTCTCATGATCTCTTATATTTCTTTTATAATTCTAGTAATACTGCTTGTTTCATTACTAATTTCATTTATCTGGCTCTTTTCCTTCTCTTTCTTTATTAGTCTAGCTAATGATTTGTTAATATTGTTTATCCTTTAAAAAAAAACAGCCTTTTCTTTTATTGATTGTTTTGTATAGTTTTTTTGTTTGTTTGTTTTTTGAGAGGTTTTTGCTGTAGGGTGCATGTGCTTGCCAGAAAGACAGAGAGAGACAGAGAGACAGAAAGCGAGAAATCACCCCTGGGGAGGTGGGGGGCGGGCACTCTGCAATTCCTTCTCCTCCATTCTCTTCTCAGAACCTTGGGCACGCACGCACATGCGCACGGCGTGAGTTTAAGCCACTAGGCCCAGGCCAGTCTAGTCTTTATTATTTCTTTTCTTCTGATATTTTGGTGGGCTTTTTTGGTTGTTTTCCCCATTCCTTGAGATGCATTCTTAGGTAATTTATTTGCCACCTTTCTAATTTTTCTTGTGAGCACTAACTGCTATAAACTTTCCTTTTATGACTACTTTTGTTGCATTCCCAAGGAATATGGAAAAAGACATGTGTGTTAACTTTGGCTTCAATAAGTTTTTTGATTTCAGTCTTAATTTCTTCAATGGTTTTAACGTCATTCAGAAGTAGATTGTTTTGGGACCAGCATTTAGCGTAATGGTTATGTCATTGGACTCCCATGTAGTCGACTGCAGTTCAAGTCCTGGACCCGGTGGCTTAAATTCACACTGGGTGCATGTGCATGCATGCCCAAGATCCCAAGAGGAGAATGGAGGAGAAGGGATTGCAGTGTGGCCATCCCCCTTGGGGAGTGATTGCTCGCTTTCTAGAAGGAGAAGGAGAAGGAGAAAGAGAAGGAGAAGGAGAAGGAGAAGAAGAAGATGAAGAAAAGTGGATTGTTTTCACATTTTGTGTATTTTTGAAGGCTCTTTCTGTTGTTGATTTCAAGTTTAATTCCTGTGGTCAGGAAAGATGCTGGATTCAATTTCTATATTATATCCTGCCAACTCTCTCCTAACCCGCCAATGGCCTCACCTGATTCCTCTCTCTGGAGAGGCTGCTGATAGGCAATGGCCACAACCCAGGGACCTAAAAGCTGTGGAGTTGGCAGTAGTCAATCCTCCCCTCCATCAGTGGTCATGTTTCTTGGACATCCCATTTTCTCTGATCTCAATGTGGCCAAGAGGGGGTGAGCCAAGAAGCTGGAGTGAGAACTAGTAGCCACAGCAGCACCAATAGGCAGTGCAGGTGGTGCTGGCTGGCAGTATAGGCAGCGGTGGAGGCTGATGAATGCTTATGTTTAAAGACTACTTATGCTTGAAAATTAACCTCTGTTTGAAGACTAACTATTGTATTAAACTATGAAAGTTGACCAAGTCATACGTCTTTTCTGTATTTCAGAGAGATTTTTTTTGTTTATTTTCTTTCTTTTTCTTTTTTATTTTTTGTCATGTGGGTTTAACAATAGTACTCATCTCATAGAATTGTTTGAGAATAATTGAATGCTTCATATGATATAGCTAGCAAATCAAACATGGATACTGACAGGTACTGCATTTACCTTTTAATGTTCTGCATTATCAAAGAGAGAGAATTTTCATCCTTGAAAGTCTTTTAGACACCAGTTGATTTTCTTATGCCTAGATATGGACAGATTACCATTCAGAGTTATATCAGTCTTGAAGATTTTATGATTTTATGTGAACAATAGAGACAAAGTAAGCCTGATAGCTTTTTCTAATCTGTTTGATCAGAACAAAACTTCCTTGGTAGCAGCAAGGGCTAGAGAAATAATTAAGAAAGGAAGCTGCCATAATTGCTGGTAACTTAAGCCAGTTTGAAAAAGTCACAACAGTACCTAGTCTGGGGATTTCCTCCCAGGACTAAGCAGAGAAGATGAAACAACATGGAAACATTAAAGTATTTACTTACATTGATGACAACCATATCACCAGCCACTGTAATACTTGAGAGGTTGGCAAGCTCACAGGCTCTGTACAATTTATTTATAAAGCAAAACTTCTCCTTCTTTTCATTTGAACCTTTCCAAATCTTATCTCAGAGCTTCCCTTAAACTCGAATCTGTCCATTCAGATACATTTCCAATTTATTCATTTTATTTGATGTGGCATTTCAAATCATTCTATTATTCACATAAATTGTGTGATCCTACTAATTAAGGTAAGTAGAGTTATCATATTTGCAATTTTGTACTTGAGTTTTCTGCTCTATTTGTTCCATTTGCAACTTTACAGGTGAATCATTCATCTTACATTTAAAAGAATATGAACACATTCCACTCTTTTTCATGTCTTGCCTACCATAATGTACCAATTCGATGACTTAATACATTTTACTTCTGTCAAATAAACCCAGTAGCTTAAACTTCCTCTGAAATGAAAGATAGAATTTATGTCTAATGTGGGATTTTTCATATGTAACTACCTACCATTGAGAATAGCGGAAATATTTGTAAAACTATTTCTGAGCCAGAATATCTGGTGAGAGTAGTATTTCTTTAACATAATATCTCATGTGGCTAATTGGACATTAATGGAACTCATATTATTTTGCCAAATTATCCATTTGCTTAAATATCCCTGTAATTGTAGTTGATGGGAGATCCTGGGCATCACCTTCCTCATCTTTAACAGATATTATTGTAGTTCAGGGCTTACCAAAGCATGGAGTACAGAATTTGTTCCACAAATTATTATTTGATGTTCCATGAAAAAATATACCCTATGATTGAATAAGATTGTTGAAATAATGGATAAAGTTAAACCTTTTTATTTGTTTGTTTTCTTAGGACTCCTCACAAATCTTCAGTATAGTGAAGTATAGTACATATTTCTGATTCTCCTAAAGTGGGTAGAATTCATTAATCCCTCAATCTATGTGGCCATGTTATGCCACTAATTTTCCTTAGAAGGTGGTTTGAGACCTAATGGAATACATGATGTCTAAGCTTCACTCCAATGTAATAGTCTTCATTTTTCTTTCTATTATAGAATACATGAATTCACTGGGGGAAAAATAGTACTATTTTATTAATATATTTTCTAGCTGTTTCTTGTCAAGTATTTACATAAAAGATTAGCTTTGTATGTATTATCCAATACATATCATTTCCTATTTTTCCCTGTAACCCTTCCTGCCTTTTATCACTATTTAACCTGAATTCATATATTTTAGGACAGCACATGCAGCCCTTCTCTTTTAACTTGTACCCTCTGACA
>NW_006160032.1:2536969-2545712 GCF_000334495.1 Tupaia belangeri chinensis
GCCTAAGGGTAGGTCTTACATCAAAAATAAATGTATTCCAAAAAAAAAAAATGTATTCCAAACCAAGAAGAAAAGAGTGTGACTGAGCATTATTTCATGAGTACAAAGTCACAGCAGATTATTTTTGCAATTTTCAGTAAAGAGACTGAAAAATCTGCTTCATACCTCTAAAATTTTCAGAAATGAACATGGATAATTTTTACTTCTGAGTCTCCAAGAACCCCCTGGGGCATGCTCTGTGTGAGGCAGTTGAAAATGTCACTTTTAAGGATATGGGAATGATAGCTTTTCTTCCATAATTGATCGAACCCAAGGTAGCAATTTTATATATGTAAGTATTTTCTTAGTAGTGGTTTTAAGACTATTTGGGCAGGTAGAAATCACCATGTAAAGGCAATTTCTGGTTTTGGAGAGAGAGTAAAAAGGGAAAAAAAGTGTATAAAACTCTCTTTCCAAATATAGTCTCTTCCTAGTTAAGAAGGAAGATCATTCTATTCCAAAGGCCTCTAAGGTAATATAGAAAGGAGAGAAAGACTGAAGCATTTTCTTGGAAACATTTCATCTTTTCTCTATTTTTTTTAAAGGGGCCTTTTGATAACACTGGAGCTCATTGGTCTATAAGGGCTTTTATCTACAAAATAGCTACAATTAGCCACCAGATAAAAGATATAATGGAGAAGTTCTGTCTGTTCAGAAGTTATGATATTAATCATGATCACATGTTTGCAGAGTGGAGTCCATAAACTCTGCAATGGTGCATCAGAAGTCAAGAGGTATATAAAGGTCAGCCCTTCAAAGATGAAAGGCATGTCCTTGTTAGCTGCTGCAAAGTGCAGACTCTCTTAATCACCCCTCATCTTCATACACCCCTAGGCCAGCCAGGCAATGCCTGTTCAGGCTCCTTCTTACTTATTTTAATTTTCCACAGGGAACATGGTTTTCTATAAAGAAAGAAAAAGAGAGAAAAATTAAGAAAAGGGGCACATTCATGCCCCAATCCCTTCTCCTCCATCTCTCTCTCCTTTGGGGATTTTGGGAACACACACACACAGAGCCAGAATACTTTTCTTTTTGTAGAGAGACTTTTTTGCTTTAGGCGTGTGTACTTGCCAGAAAGACAGCAAGATAAATCACCTCCGGAGTGAGGGGTTGGGGGTGGCCACACTGCAATCCTTTCTCTTCTATTTTCCTCACAAGATCTTGGGCATGCATGCACATGCACCCAGCATGAGTTTTAAGTCTCCAGGTCCATGACTCAAACCATGGAAACTAAGTAGGATCCAGTGAAATAACCATTACCCCACTGTTGGTCCCATGCCAGAATATTTTCAAGCCACCAAATCCGGGACTTGAGCTACAGTTTGCAATATGTGATCCAGCCACCTTAGGCACCATACCACAGGTTGTCCTCGCCACTACTTGTAACCTTCAGCTTCCATTAACCCCAGGGGAGTACCTTCAGTATATGAGCTGCAGAAGGAAGCATGACAGGAGAGCTTCTTCACAAAAGGTTTTCTTATTTGGTTTCTGAAATTTCAGATAAAAATGAAAGAAGTTAAAAGAAAACCAGCTATTATTCTTTCCCTTTTTTTTTTTCTCTGTTAGCTTTGAGGCTAGGTATGAAATAGTTTTTTTTTTTTTTTTGGAGAGGTTTTCGCTATAGGGCGTGTACGCTCGCCAGACAGAGAGAGAGACATAGATACAGAAAGCGAGATATCACCCCCCCAGGGGGGATGGTCATGCTGCAATCCCTTCTCCTCCATTCTCCTCTCGGGATCTTGGGCACGCACACACACGTGCCCTGCGTGAGTTTTAAGGCACCGGGTCCGGGACGTGAACTGTGGTCGACTACGTGGGAGTCCAGTGGCATAGCCATTATGCTAACTGCTGGTTCCCAGAAATAGATTTTTTTTCTTTATTAGTTTTATCTTTTATTTAAAACTTACCTAGGTGATAGAGAAGGTAGCAGAAGGGAGATGAGCCACATCTTCTTCCTGCTTAAAAATATAATCATTAAAATTCTCTGTATATTTTTAAAAATAGAACATTGGATGATCATCTCTTTTTTTCCTGTGCAAATTCATGCTAATGTTAAATATCAAAGCAATAAATTATCCCTTGGCAGTGAATTTATTTTATGTAGGATGGTTTACATTTTGTTACATGACTAAATCCCCTAAATTTAATTTTATGATTGTTTGGATTTATCTCTTAATATAATAAAATTCAGTATAAAATTCTTGTATATTTTATTTTATAATAAAATATTAATTTTTATATCAGATAATTAATACAAAGACCTTAGGAACAGTGTTTGGCAAATAGCCAAAATTAGTAAGCATTATTATTATTATAATTTTAAAATTTGAATATCCATAATATTCAACTACAAGGGATGGATTAATATCATATATTACATACATTTGGGGGATTTAAACACAGCCATTATTGAAGCCTTACATAAAAATTATCCAGTTAAATGGTTGAAAAAAACCCTAAAATTTAATTACAAAGTTAAGATACAAAATAACCTTTATATACTATGCTAGAAAACATAAAAATGATACTGAGGAAATAATTATAGCAAGTGAAAAGCACATACATGAGTAATTTTTCTTATTCTTTGATTCTTTCTCCATTTTTTTTGTTTTCTAAATTTATAAGAAAAAAATAGACAATAAACTGCTAATCCTATTTCTCAGAGAAAGATCTAAGCATGATTGCTATCATATCTTCATTAGAACAGTTTTGCAAAAGTTTACCTGGCCTTTACCCTGTAGTTTAAAATGTGTCTTGAGGCTGATATTCCAAAATTTTAACTGTAGCAATAACCTTTGTAATTCTTGAGAGGTTTTTGTTTTGTTTTGTTTTGTTATTTTTTTTTCCGCTATACGGCGTGTGTGCTCACCAGACAGACAGAGAGAGAGACATAGAGACAGAAAGCGAGAAATCACCCCCCAGGGGGGATGGTCATGCTGCAATCCTTTCTCCTCCATTCTCCTCTCGGGATCTTGGGCACGCACGCACACGTGCCCGGCGTGAGTTTTAAGCCACCAGGTCCAGGATGCGAACCATGGTCGACTACGTGGGAATCCAGCGACATAGCCATTACGCTAACTGCTGGTTCCCACCTTTGTAATTCTTATAATCTTTGCCCTTGGCACAAAATCATTAACATTGTTGGGGGTTCTTTTCTCCAATCAAGTGACAGCATTTACGAACTCTATTTTTTCTCATAAATTAAGTCAATTAGAAAAGTAAATAAAAACTAAATACAATGGAACACAGGGCTTCTTTTCTCTCTTTGCAAGAAGGAAGCTTTGCTCCTTACAAACCTCTCCTTTTAAGTTGCTAGAAAAAGAGGAATGTGCTCTCATGCTCTTTCATTGCATATTCAATTTTTGGTTGATTGTTTATTTGCCTAGAGTCTTGAGGAAGTCTAGGGAACTGAACTCAGTTCTCTCTGGAATGATTTAGTGTAGCCAAGCCCCAGGCAAGAAGGCATCTAGTGAGGAAATCTAAGCTAGAATCCCTTAAGGATAATGAAAGAAGTTAACATCTACATTACTCTCCAGCAGTGTCTTACCAAATGTGGTCACTAGGACTCCTGCAACAGAATAATCTGGGGAGGCTGATAAAAATGCAGATGCCTTGGCATGATTCCAAAACAATTAAATAATATTCAAAGGTAGATATCAAGTTCTGTCATGTCCAGTGTGACCAAAATGCAGGATCCACAAAGCTACAAATGAGATAAAAACACTCAAGATAAGCAATGATCTTTAGCAGGGAGACCAGGAGGCTCGCAGTCTCTGAGGCATGAGACCTAGACTGGTTGATTCTCCATGTATTTATTGGGGAAGAAGGCACTGGAGAGGCAGTAAGCATTTGCTAAAGTCCTTGAAGCTGTTGAGATAGAGTAGAACTGCAAGACATCTTTAGGGAACAGGTGGCACTCTTTTTTTGGGGGGAGGGAGAGGTTTTTATGGGTGTTTGTTTGCTGTTTTTGCTTTAGGGTGTGCGTACTCGCCAGAAAGACAGAGACAGAGAGATAGAAAGCGAGAAATCACCCTCCAGTGGGTATGGCCATGCCGCAATCCCTTCTCCATCTCCTCTCAGGTCTTGGGCACACACGCACACGCACCCAGCGTGAGTTTAAGCCACCAGGTCCGGGACTCGAACCGCGATCGACTACAAGGGAGTTCAGGGACATACCCATTATGCTACCTGCTGGTCCCTAGGTGGCACCCTTGATCCAACCAATATGATCATGGGTTCCTATTTTCAGGACAGAGTGAGCACAGTGTTTTGTGTTTTCTTACTCCAATATCAACCATCTCAAGGTCTGACCACTCTGCAGCAAAGTTCAGCCATTTTTATAAATTTCCCAAGGACTTCCTTTCTACCTTAAATATCTGCTAATATTTTCAAAAATACTTGTCCCCTTTTAAATTAGCTGTACATTTTAATTTGTTTAAGGTTCTAAAAATTTATGGAAAATCCATTTTAAAATAACATATTGGGTTATCAAGAAAGTCATGACACATTTTTGCATAGAAAAACAGAAAAATACATCATGACTTTTCCTACAACTCAACAGAAGAAATAACAACAAAGGAATAACTAGCATATGTTTTCAGAGGCTCATTTTCTTTGAATTATTACATTTGGGTAATGCAATTATATTTAACCTATCTGCTATTTGGGGTAGGAATGTAATTGTTACATCATTTTAGCTTTCTGATAAAAAAAAATCTGTGTGTACATGTGTGTCTATATATATATACATATATATATATATATATATGTATATGCACACACACATATATATGTTTCCTAATATATTCAATAGGAATTTGTCTTATGAGTCACTTAATGATATGGGGAGGGATTGTAGAAATAAACTGTAATTATGACTTTAAAGGAGATTATATTGATTGAGCAAAATATAGTTTGATTATATGTATTACTACAACTAATAAAGTACACTAGAATATTTTATTCATAATATTGTGTGATAGCTTCGGTGATATCCAGGTTCTTGGTGTTTCAGACAAAAAAACTGAATGAAACATGCCAGTAGCAAAAAGCAAGGGATAGTTTATTAAGTAAAAGTGAAAGTATACTCCTGAGATACAGGATTGGACTGAGCATGAGAGAGAAAGAGTGACTCAAGAGCCCCAGTAATTTTTCCATGGGATGTACAATTACTTAATTGGGTTTGTGTTGACTGATCATAGGCTGGGCTGATTGGTTTCATCCCCTATATACCAAATGTGGCTGGGTCCACTAACTCATCTCATTGGCTATATCAAATATGGCTTAATCAGTGAGACATCCCACAGTGGAAATCTCTCACCTACATTATCTACAGTGGAGAATTTTCTGCCGTGATTGGTTTTTCTATCCAATCACTAGGCAAATATTCCAGCCCCTAAACCCACTTCCATTTTCTAGTTTTCTTCCTGCTTCAACAATAGTCTACATTTGGCCTTTTAAATTTACATATTCATAGATAATATGTAAAGCAGAATCCTAAAATGTCCAAGGAATAATATCAACTAATTCTCTCTGTGACAATCAATATTTCCTATAGCAAAGACTATAAAATCTTTCTCTTCCCCAAATTGTTAACTTAGTCTTCAACTCTCAGACCATAGGAGATCTGGAAAACTAATCTAAATCAGGCGAAGAAGAAGAATATAACTGGGACTAGCAGATGGAGTAATGGTGTGTTGTTGGACTCTCACATGGCTGACCATGGTTCAAGTCCCAGACCTGGTTGCTTGAAATAACAACAGACACGCCCAATATCCTGAGAGGAAAGTGGAGAAGGGATTGTAGCATGGCTATACTCTGGGGGGGAGGGCGTAATTTCTCACTTTCTGTATCTCTGTCTCTCTGGCAAGTGCACACACCCTATAGCAAAAATCTCTCCTAAAAAAAAAAAAATACAAGACTCTATCAAACTTTCGGATGAGAGGAAATGTGTAGAGCAGTTGTTATATTAGCACTAGAAACAGTAAAGGGGAGATATAATATTTGTTGAATGTCTGCTATGAGACAGAGCATTAAAAAGCTGATTAAAAACTCTGCTCAAGGGTTTTGTTATCCATAACACAAACTAATTTATTCCCTATTCAAGGGATCAGTAGTACTGAAATTAGAATGACCCAATTTAAGCTCAAAATCTTTGAAAAATTTTTGAGGGATTTTTGCTATAGGCCACATGCGTGCACTTGCCAGAGAGGTAGAGAGACAGAAAGTGAGAAATCACTCCCGGGGAGATGCCCAAACCGCAATCCCTACTCCATTCTCCCCTGAGATCTTGGGCATGCACACACATGAACCCAGCATAAGTGTAAAGCCTCCAGGTCTGGGATTTGAACCATGATCGGCCATGTAGGAGTCCAATGACATAAGTGCTACACCATCTGCTGATCCCAAGTTCAAAATCTTGAACCAGAATTCCAACTGGCCTAGTGAGAATCAGGTACAGACCCTTTGAAAAATCAGAGACATCTATGGAGATGACTATGGCCAGATTAGGTCTCATGCCCATTCATAGACTACTAAACCGTGCCCAGGTTGTCAGCGTCTCTTTGCTTAAGTATGGCTGCTCCATATATAACTAAGCAGAAAGCAGTGGGATAAGATAATTTCAGAGAAGTTAGCAGAGCAGGGGAGGCTTGACAGATAAATACTAGGATTCTACAGGAGCCATTTTGAAAGTGCTTTCTTTGACCACATCTGGGACAGTCTAAGTGTCAAAATAAATAGTGACAGATATGGATTATAGCTAATTAAATAAAATTGTTATGCATGAGGCCATATTGACATAAATATATTAATAGAATTTTTTTAACTTAAAGAAATGCCAGATAATCTAGAAAGCATATGGAGCTAAACAAATCAATGTTTATTAGTAGGTTTGAAGAACAGAAATTCTGCATAATTTCAAAGAATATTCCCATAAAATTCTCATTTATAATTTTAAGGATAAATATGATGCTACAGAGCAGGAACCTGTGGCGTCTACCTCAACCAAAGGCTCAAAGTCAGCATCACCAATGTTGGGGCGAACACTGTGGACCTCCTTCTTAACGTGGAACATGTAAAAGGGCCATAGTATCACTTTTATGATCTCTCTGCTCATATGTATCATCTGAATCTAAACTCGAGATACAAGACACATGCAAATCAAGGGCTCTTCTATGAAGTAACTCTACAAAAATGTCAAGCTCTTCAAAAATAAGACAGCTACATTTCTAAATTAAAAAGGACTAAAGAGCCATGATACTTAAATGTAGTGCATGATCCTGCAGTAGTTCTTGGACAATCAAAAAAGACAGCTAAAAAGCATATTATTGGGACAACTGATCAGTTTAATTACAGGTTTCAGATTTCATAACATTATGCTTTTGTTTAGGTTTCTTATTTTGGTAATCATAGTGTGGTCATGAAGAACGATGTACTCATTCCTATGAAAGACATACTGAAGTATTTAGTGGTAAAGGTGTATGGTTACTCTTTAACATCAGTCAGCAGAAACTGACTGTTGCTGGCTACATACAGACACACATCAAAGATGTCCACTTTTGAAATAGGGAGGAGCAAACCATAGTTGTTCTAACCTGGAAAACTGGAATTAAAATATGAGTTTATGTTGGTGTGAAACATTTTGAAATATGTACATTGTTTTTTCATAATATGCATGTTCCTAAACTTTTTGTAGGCCCCTTCAGATTATAGATTTATCCTATCTGGGGAGGTGGAGTAGGGTCTCTGGAGAAATCACAGGATTAGAAAAAAATGATAGAAAAATCTGTTTCTTGTTAGTCATTTTAAAACAGGATACATTTGAAATTTACACTCTAAAACACACTCTTTTTTCAAACAATATTAAAAGGAACAATTGTTTCAAGAAATTCTGTTACTGAGGAAATCTTTAATTGTCATTTTAGGTAGTATATTCTTATTTTTCTCCGTTTTTAATATTTCAGGATTGGTTAAAGCCTACTTGATAAATTGGAACTGATGCACATAATAATGGAGGTGGGCAACCAGGCTTACAATCGGACAATTTTCATTATTAAAAGCCATATATTATTTTAACATATTCTAAATAACATGCATTTTTATGTTTTCACTTAAACCAGCTTATATTTTGCATTAAGCTAGAGAGCATTATGTCCAACATAACGATTCAAGACTCATTATGTATCTTAACATGGATTAGAAAGAGGTAATGTCTGAAATGAAAGATGGCAGAAACTTACCTTGTAGACATAAAATAGATACCTAAATAAACTATATAAATTGGCAAGTTAAGAATCTATGTCCTTTATTTTTCTTAAAATATTATTTTTTATTCCACTTTTATTATCTTACTCCTTATTAATGGATCTCCCCAAAAATGATAGAAACATAGAAAATAGTAATATTTTAAAACAAAGAACACTTGATAAAATATTTAGCAGAAGAAAATAGGAATTTTGAGCTAGAATTACAGAATTATTCTGTAACATTTTTCCTCCCATGCTATATCTTAAGTTCCTTTACATTACTTAGTTGGTTGACTAAAGCAAGCATTTGCTAAATAGTTCCCTTGGGGCTTGAATGAATTAATAGATTCCAAAAGTAAAGAACACAGTACAAAATAGTATATTCTAAAACACAATCCTTAATAAACTATTTGCATAAAAGATTTTGGGAAGCTCTTCCAGATATTTTGTTGCAGCGT
>NW_006160032.1:2545752-2611658 GCF_000334495.1 Tupaia belangeri chinensis
CTCCTAAGTTTTTGCCCTCCTCTCTCCCTGACTAATTATATGGCTGTGGATTCTGTCTGCATTTACTTTTTTCTTATAACAAAACAAGCTGTAGCTATAAATCTGCATCTGATCTCAATTCAAAAAGAGGGTATAGCAGATGAGGAAAAAATATTGTCACTGTAGGCCAATTGCAAAACAAAAACGAAACCAAAAAACACAATGAAAAAAAGAAAAACATTACCTTAACCATTTGTAAATGGTTAAGGAATCAAACTCTTCTTAAAATGTGTCATTTTGAGACCTTGAATTTGTATTGCTTTCTGTTCTTTCTTCTTCTACCCAGACCTCTTTCGCGTAGGATTACGATTCATAAATTGGTGGAAGTGTTTGTGTGTATGTCTGTATGTATATGTGTATATGTGCATGTGTGTGAGTACATTTTTAAAAAGAATAATCATATAGTGCTCTTAATTAGAACAAGTACTGAAAACCCAAAGAAAAATTAGAGTGTAAAGAAACCAAGGAAGCCAAAGGTTCCTAAACATTATTTTAAAAGTTAGCAATAAATGTGGTACTCTGCTCCCTGGCCAACAAAACAAAAAGGAGAACTGAATTCATCACTGGAATATTAATTTTCACAGACTGAACAAGAATTATTCTTGCTTTAAATGAGTTTTTTACTCTGGGCTATATAGATAGATCACTACAGTAGTGTGGAGGAGAGGACGGTGCTTTTCTTTCCAGTATTTGTACAACATATTCAATTATCAGATCATGGTGCTTTTCAAATTAGAGTATCTCGATGGAAGAAGCTCATAACACCAACGATAGAGCATCCAAAATAATTCTGAAGGAAGCCACAAAAAGCGGTCTCTTTCTCTACAATTTGCTTGTATTTAGACACGTAATAGCCTCAAATTTTAAAAATACGCCTTTTACTAATAAAAGTTGTATGTAGATGCTCCTTGACTTACAACAGGGTTACATCCTGATAAATCCACTGTAAGTTGAAAATATTTTAAGACCAAATGCATTTAATACACTTAACCTCCTGAATATCATAGCTGAACTTAGTCTACCTTAAATGTGTTCAGAACAATTACAAGAAGGTCAAATAAAATAACACAAAGTAATTTTAAATAAATCTTGAATAACTCATGTAATTTTTATTGAATACTGTATTAACATAAAAATGAAGATCAGAACCTTTTTATGGGTATCCATGTATGGCTTTTGCAGCATGGTAAAATCAAAAAATTGTTCATTCGAACTATCTGATATCAGGGACCATCTGTGTTAGTCTTTGCAATCCTGCATAAGGCATATTCGACCTTGTGATGCTGCAAAGGTTCTAAAGGTTTCCCATATTTCATAAAAGAGAGAGAGAAGATAGAGTTTTCAATTTGAAATTGTGGTTTTTCTGAGGGTCTATGTATATTTGATCTGATTATATATGAGTGTTTGTTTGTTTTTTCAAGCAAAATGACCTTTTACCTTAAGATCCTATACAGTTTAATAGCTCTGGTGAAAATGTTATGTTGATGTGTTGATTTAAAGTTTTCATACAATGCATAATTAATTGCTCCTTGGAGATTTGGGTTTGAAAAGAATTTCTGTGAATAAATTAATCTCCTGAACCTTTTCCTCCTACAGAGGAAAGAGTCTCTGAGGTCAGGACAAATTCTAGCATGACAAACAAGATGTGCTTCCTTCTATATGATTGCTTCCTTCAAAAAATGATTAGAAAGATTAACATGCAAATAACAGACTAAGCCAGCTCTTACAAGAGAAAAAAAATAGCTACCAAGACATTTTGAAAATCACCGAGACCAAAATCTATTTCTATAAACGTCACTTAGTTTTATGATAATCAGAAGACATTGTTTGGAGAAAAATATTAATTTAGGTAGGTCTGAAGAGTTGTCACCCAGTTAATTAATCCCATCTGCTATTTTTACTGTCAGAGCTGCAGCAATCTGTTTGCCAAGAATTCAAAACCAGAGAAAAGGCCCCATGGGTCCCACTAACAATCTTTGTCTACAACGCCTTTTCCCTAATATACATGAATTCAAATTTGAAAAGGTGATGAAGACAAAAAAAAATTATCAGGATAATCTGTTTTATTTCATTTGTGTTTATGGAAATTTAGAAAATTAACTTTAAATATCATGACATTCAAAAAAACCAAACTGTGAAATTGTACAGGAAAAGAAGAAGGGAGGTGTAGGAATATGATTAACAATTTTACCTTTGTTCCCAAAATAAAATGAGTGGTTTCACTTGCAATTAAAATGTGTACTTTATTCTTTATAATCTCCTCCGTGATTTCTTATGTCAAAAATTGTTCTTCATTCTCTTATGTTAACTTTGGAGTCAACTTGAAAGTTGATTTTTTTTCATACTTATCATTCTACTGCATCTTTATTCCTTAAATAACACTGCATTTGAAGAAGCCTACCTAATAATAGACTTGTTGGTGAGAAATAACTCATTTGTGACAATGTAATGTGAGTAATTACCTGCATTACAAATTTCCCAAATAGACATATGGTATCTTGTTTTCCCCAGTGAGTTTATCACTCAGGTGTTTAGGGAAAAGCATTAACTCTTCAAGTCACCCATTTTCCTAATCATTCAAAAGATGCCAGAGCATTAAATGTAAACTGTGGTATTTGTCATGAAAGAAAACTGAGTGCATCCATCCCATGTACCCATGTGACCACTGAGCCCCATGTTAGACTTCTCATTAAAAATGTCATATCAATTTTCCTTTTGTAGCTGTTAATCTGATGAAAAGGTTTCATAAAAGTCATCAGGAAGTGAACAAGCATCCAAGCTAACATGCTAATTTTAATCCTTATTTGATCACATGGTCTGACAGTGTGAATAACTCATCTTCCCCTTAACCCTGATTCTAGTTCTACCTGTATGACTGGTCCCCCTTTTCTATTACCATCTCTTCTAACCCTCATGTCTTTTTGTTCCATGTTTTCTCCTAGGGAACTCCTGTTCCTACCCATAGAATGAAGCATCATCTATTCTAGTCTGTTTACAAGTCAAATTATAGGGGACCAGCAGTTAGCATAATGGCTATGTCGCTGGTATCCCATGTAGTCGACTACAGTTTGAGTCCCAGACCCGGTGACTTAAACTCACGCTGGGCGTGTGTGTGTGTGTGTGTGTGCCCAAGATCCCAAGAGGAGAATAGAGGAGAAGGGATTGCGACAAGGCCATCCCCCCCGAGGGGTGATTTCTTGCTTTCTGTCTCTCAGTCTCTCTCTGTCTTTCTAATGAGCACACGTGCCCTACGGCAAAAAAACTCTCAAAAAAAAAAAAAAGGTTAAATTATATTGATATCTGCCTGATTCCTCTATCTCAATGCATTTGAAACATAAGACACCCAAATTTGATCACATTATATTTCCCCTCAAATGTGACTTTATTCTTTTTATTATTGTGTAATTGATAGATCGTGTCCTCACTTACTGTGTATAGTTAAGTCTAAAATTCAGATATCTCTTTTTTCTTTTTTACTCAATATCTGTTGTTACAAAGTCATGATTCCCATCCTCAAATGTATGCTATTGTGAGGGTGGAAATCCATACTTTCCACATTGTATGTCCAATATTGCTTTCAGAATGGAGTTCTGAACTTACATTTGCTACATAACACATATTTGCAGATCTGTATGAATTTCAAATACTGATTAAAAATCCTCCATACTACTTGGGTGCATTGGAGTTTTGTTGTTCAATTATTGCTTGCTTTTGTTGGATTACAGTAGGATTAGAATTGTTTTCTCATAAACCAATATTCATGTTCCTATCTGTCCTTCTCCTCCATGTGTTAGAAAAAGCTATAATCTCAGGGATTTTCTGATGTTTTTATACATCCTATTAAGAAAAAAATTATATTGTCGAATCTTTAATTCTGTACCATCTTTTTTTTGGGGGGGGGGGGGAATTGGGGGGTGTTTTCTATACAAAATGTGTGCTTGCCAGAGAGACACAGAGCCAGTGAGAGGGAAAGTCAGAAATCACTCCCAGAGAGGATGGCCATCCACAATCCCTTGTCCTCCATTCTCCTCTTAGGATTTTAGACACAGATGCACATGTGGCCAGTGTGATTTTCTAGCTGCCAGGTTCAGAACTCAAACCTCAGTCGGCCATGTGGGAGTTCAATGCCTTAACTACCACACCATCTGCTGGCCCCTCCAGGCCATTATCCAAACATTCACTAATCTATCAATTTGTTGACAATCTTTTTATTCTTGCATTACTTGTGCAATTATGTAATTTTAAGGAAGATTTATTAATCCAGTGGGTATCTATTAAGTGCAGAACTATCCTAGACAATTCTAATGGAAGAAAAGATAATAAGCAATAATCATAAGAAATGTGTGTGTGTGTGTGTGTGTGTGTGTGTGTGTGTGTTTGGAGGTAAGTCCTAAGTGAAAGAGAACAAATGAAAAAAGGTGGATGGTGAATATGTGAGAGAATAGTTGCAATTTTAAGGAAATAAAGAACAAATGAATTTTTTCGACCTTCCTCCAGAAATTGCAACTGAGGAAGATAGATTGCAATCCTTTTCTCTTTTCACTATTGGGGGTTGTATTTTTTTTTCTTTTGTTCCCAATCAACTCACAGCCTAAGTAGTGTGATAGAAAATCTAATGTGCTGAAGAAATAAGCTCTGAAATAACCAATGAAAGAAGCCATTCCTAAAGAGTGAAGAGTTAATGAAGAATTTTTAACAGCCTATCGACTCAACTTCACTCTGTTACCATTTAAATGGGCTCAAATGGAATGTGAAGCTTAACATATCACGAAGTAGCATGTAGTTTCTGGTGGTTGCAAACATTTTCTCATTAATCTTGGTTGCTCAATACATCAGCAAAAGAAAGAAATTTGGAGAGAGTCTAGAGCCTAGCCTCAAATTTCTTTTTATCTTTTGTTTTAAAGTTGGAAATAAGTGTATATAACACAAGTAAAATTATGAACATTTTTCTTCTTAGTATTTTTATGAAATTAATTTGACTTTTAAACATTAAAAAGGAATTAACAAACATCCTGCTAACATTGTGATGTGACGAGACCTGGTATTCTATTTCCAACAAAAATAAATTAAAAATGCATATGTAACTCATGTGCTTGTGTCAAATTGTACTACCTGTTTTAAGTAGTCACATTTTTAAGCTTCATATTTTTATCTTGTCTTTCAATTTTTTTATCTAAATTTTCACACATGCCATTTTGTTCATTTAAATTGCCAGTTGTGATTTTTTGAAAGAAATTATAAATCTATATTTTATATATCTGCAAGTCTTACTCTCAGAGGCTTAGTCATATTTCTCATCTCTTTCCAAGAACAATTTTTTTTCTTTTTGTATTGACACAGGTATTGATGAAATACTTTTATGCAAGTGATAAAATTTACATATATTTGATTTATTAATTCAAAATGACAAATATATCTCTAATATTTCAAGATCTTTACTGGATGCTCCCTTCCCTCTGTGAAAGGGTGACAAATATCCCTGTTTGCTCATAGTTTCAGTCTATGCCTGGTATCTCCTCATATAATCAGTAATTCTCCTTCTCACTGAAGAAGCATCCCTAGTCGTATGATAAATTAAGTGGTCACTGGATCCATGACTGATATGAAACCTGGCTATCATTAAGGACATTGTTCTTTAATGTGACTTCCAAGACATTATTCATCTAATCCTCTACCCGTCTGGAACATTTCAGCTCCTTTGAGAATTATTGCCAACATCTTTTCTCTCTTCAACAATGTCATGGACATTCATCCTCATTAGTAGAAGGCTATTGCCATTGGTTTTTCTCCCTATTCTAAACCTAGCTTGCTACCTTTTTGTGCTATGTCCTTTTGTAAAACCAAACCATATGATTCCACAGTTCATTCCCAAATTCATCTCTAATAATATACTCCTCCATCCGATTTCTCATTCACAACTATTCCCTAGATCTTGTCTACTGTATCACTGTAATCTGATATTCAGATACTTCTTTTTTTTTTTCTGACCAGGCCTCTTACTGTTTCCTCATCAGTATGTGACTTAAGTCTGTTCTTTATTTTTCTTATTTTTTTCACATCTAATCTTAGTACATTTTTATAGCATACACAATGAATTTTCCCAGCATGAATACACTGTATACTAATCCAGTCAAAGATATAACCAAGCACATTATTATCAGCAAATAATTTTCCATTGTTGTGTCATTAAGTGCTCTACTTTATTTCCCCTATTTCCTCCTTTCCACTCTCAAGTCTGTTTTTTAATGTCATCAACACCTCAAATATTTGACCTGTTATCTGGTTTCCTTTCAGTGTTTTCCATTAATCTCTTTAAGCCTTAGTTTCTTCCCTGTTTAGAATATTGTCACCATTTTTTTTTATTTCCTTTTTGCCTTTTCATTTAAAATACCATAAATTCTGGTAGTACATGAATATTTTTATGTTTTGTTCTCTAGTTTTCTTTGTTTCTTGTTTGTTTGTTTTGTTTCATTTTGTTTTTTGCCTCACTAAGTTTTAATTCTCCAAAGAATCAGTTTTATAGGATGCTGACTTCCTAGCATTTGCAAAAGTACCTGGCATACTGCAGGCCCTTAAAATATATTTGTTGAATGAATATTTTAATATGGCAGGTTGCAAATCAAATGTTAATATTTTTAGAGAGATTTTTGCTATGGGGAAGCATACACTCACCAGAGAGACAGAGAAAAAGAGACAGAAGGCAAGAAATCATGTCCACGGGGACATGGCCATGCCCCAATCCCTTCTTCTCCATTCTCCTCTTGAGATTTTGGGCACCCATGCACATGTGCCAGCATGAGTTTCAAACCTCCAAGTCTGGGACTCAAACCATGGTTGACCATGTGGGAGTCCAGCAACATAAAAATTACATTATCTGCTGTCCTTCAAATGTTAATTTAGGGAGTCCTATTCTTATGCCTAAATTGATAATTTCTCCATTTCACTTATTCATTTAAAAAAATCAGTAACTTCTACATTGCCAAATGATAGATTATTTTTACTTTTTTATTTGGAAATATTTAAAACTTATACAAATTCCAGCAATAAAAATACTGTGAAGAACACCATATACCCTTTATTCTGTACTGATACTCACTCATTCACTTTTTATCCATTTGCTTTTTTTCCTGACTGTCTTTCACACACACACACACACACACACACACATACACACACCTGTTTTTCCTCCCCTCAAACTTAAAGGGTAAGTTATGTATGAGGAGGTCTTCACAAAGTTCATAGAAATGCAAATTCTGAAAAAACTGGGTAAGCTAGTGATGTAGTTGGTTAAGGCAGCTGAATCTCACATGACTGCCTTTGCGGTTCCAGTACCAGACATAGAGGCTGAAAAACACACTGGGCATATGTGTGTGCTGTCCAAAAACTCTAGGAGAGAAAAAAGGAGAAAGGATTGCTACTTTACCTTGCTCCATAGAGGGTGCTTTCTCATTCTCTCTCTCTCTCTCTTTCTCTCTCTCTCTCTCTCTCTCGGTCAGTGATTCTCTTTGGCAAGTGCACATACTCTCTAACCAAATAAATAAATAAATAAATAAATAACTATGTAGATATGTATGTTTAAAAAATTGGTTTTTGCACCAAAATAAACTTATACTTTAATTCCATTTTCCATAAATTTTTGAAGGCCCTTCATATATCCTAGGTAAAGATTTGACTCTAAGCACATCAGTGCATATTTTCTTAAGAATAGTAATATAGTTTCATATTACCACACTTACTTCTTTATAAATTTACATAACAGTCATAGATTTAGCTAACTTACCATCCATATGCCAAATTTGTCAGTTGATTTGCTAATGTCTTATATACGTTCCTCCTTCTCCTATGTCAGAATTTGAGTTAGTGATTTCATGTCATTGTCACATCTCTTTAGCCTGTTTATTCTAAAATGTTTTCACAGAATTTCTTTGTTTTTTATGACATTGATATTTCTGGAAAATAAAGTGTACCCCCCCACACACACACACACATAGCACACTATTTTTATTAATATAATGTTCTTTTTTTCTGGCTAAAGTAGGCAACATTGTGTCACATATGGAACTATATAATATCCATCTGTCCTTCATTGATTAAATTAATTTTAATCACACATTCAAGGTGTTGCCTAATTTCTTCACTTTATAATTACTGTATTTTTAATCCTTTACAACCAATAAATGGTCTGTGAGGATAATTTAATGAAAATGCTCTGCTCACATTCAAAATTTTTTCTCTGGATCTAGCATCCATGGTAATATTGCCTCCAAATTTTACCATGATGGTTGAAAACGATGCTTTTCCAAACACAGTCTTCCTTCTATATTTACCAGTTAGTTCATCATTTGCAGTAAACAAGAACCTTCCTACTCTCTCACTCATTTACTTATTTATTTATGGTCATGTAGATGCCAGATGTTTTCATTGGTTTATATTTCATGATCTATTTTCATCAATTTGATACTAACTTTCTTTAAATTTGACCATTCTAGCTCCTCCTATGTTTTTCTGACATGCCCTTATCATTTTTGTATAGCAATTTCTTATTTTCTGACATAACAAAATGTTACAAGCTCATTCTCTACTTCTGCCTTCCCTTGGCCAACAGTCATTTCTCCTAAGAGCTCTGGTTTCTTTTACTGGGGACTGGTAAGAGACCAAGATTTGGGTTTAAGATGTACTTGTGATGTCTTTGCTCCTTAGCCCTTTCACTAATCATATCTAGAAAATAAATGTATGCATATACATGTATATATACATATAGCTATAAACCATTTTATTTACTTATATACATTCATATACTACACATTTGTGTGTTCATAGTAACACCTTCAATTACAGTCCACTTTCATGGAGTACTTCTTTCCTTCCTCTTTCCATCTTCCCATATTTCTTTTTTTGAGAGGTTTTTGCTATAGGACGCGTGCGCTCGCCAGACAGAGAGAGACAGAGAGACAGAAAGCGAGAAATCACCCCCCAGGAGGGATGGCCATGCCGCAATCCCTTCTCCTCCGTACTCCTCTCGGGATCTTGAGCATGCACGCACACGCGCCCGACATGAGCTTTAAGCCACCGGGTCCAGGACGTGAACCGCGGTCAACTACATGGGAGTCCAGTGACATAGACACTACGCTAACTGCTGGTCCCATCTTTCCATATTTCTGAATCAAAGTATTGTTGTTTTTCCCTACCAATGGAATGCTTGTTCGAGGATATTTAGTACAATTTGAGATGTATTTAATTTCTCATCAGATGAGGGATTTTTGTTTGTTTTTGCTGAGGAAGTCTTGATTGGCAGATCTCTATTTACATTTTCCAATAGTTTTAAGTGCACAGGTCCACTTTCTTCTAATTTATTTCATGGTTATATAGTTCTTTTCTGAGTATATACTTTTATGTTGGTTCTGCCTTCTCCAATGTGTGTGTGTGTGTGTTTCTATAAATGCATTGTTGCTGGTGATAGTGATGAAGTTTGGTACAGTTTAATTGTCTTCCCTTTCTTCAGGATGTTTAATTTCTCTTCTGTTCTTTCCTTTTTCTTAATTGTATTAAAGTGGGTGAGACTTTCTTCATACATCTAATTCTATCTCAGAAGTGATGCTTCTTTAAGAGTGCTACTTCCAGTTAGGCACACTTTGAGGCCCTTTTCCCATATTTGGAGTTATAGTGTGCAGTATTTTTGTTTATTTTCCTCCTATTTCTAATAGTGATTTTATTTTACAGTAATTTCTAAGGCTTCAACTCTTCTCGGTTTTCCTCCTTGGCTCACCACATTCACAAGCTTGTAATGGCCACTGGTGATAGCTGTAGGATTGTTTTCCTTCCTCTACAGGTAACTTGAAGATTGCCTCTTTGTCTCCTAGCAATGCTAAATATGTCTGTCTTATATTTTTTTAATGCATACACTTTTTGGATCTTTTTATTGTTCTGTGAGAGTGAAGAGGAGATTTGAAATTACATTCCTATTGCTCTGGAAAACTCCATTGGTCAGCTCCAGTAGGTGGTGTGGTGATTGAGGCACTGGACTCCCACACAGTTGATCATGGTTTGAGTCCCAGAACTGGCAGCTTGCTTTCTCACTTTCTCTCTCTCTTTCTCTGGTGAGCGCATATACCCTGTAGCTAATTAAAAATAGTAATGATGACAATGATGATAATTACAGTAAAATAAATATGTCTAAAAAATAAAACAGAAAAACTCCATTGGTCAGTTTTCAGTCCTCATTTTACTCAATTTATCAGTAGTATTAAACAGCAGTGATAGTATTCTCCTTCTGAGTGTGCTTCCTTCATTTGGCATTTAAAACATTTTATTCTTTGTTTTCCTTCTAAATTTCAGTTGCTAAGTTTTCTTTACTAGTTCTTCCTCTTTTCTCAGATTTCCTAGCTTTAAATCTATTGCCTAGACCTATCTCTGAAATACCAGGTCATATATGCATAGGTCATAAAGCTAAATATATAGATCTAAAGAATATAGATGTCTATCCATCTATACAATTTCAGCATCTGATGTTGGCTTTTTAAAAGATATCTGAAACTCAAATGTTCAAAACAGAATCCCAAATTGACCTCCTCCTAAATTCTCCTACCTTTCAGACTTCTCTATTCTTATTAATGGCAAACACATTTTTATTTACTGCTAAAGTCAGAAACTATGACATCTTTTTGACTCTTCTTTCATTTAAATCACATCCCTAATTCATCAGGAAATCCTGTTAGTTCTATTTCCCAAATATTTCTAATCTGTGCATTTTCTACTACCTATTACCATCCTGGTGAGAGGTACTAATTATTTCACACCTGGACTATAAGAGCCTCTTCACTGGTCTTGCTTCATGTGTTCAGCACTGTAGGGACCAGAGTAATTCTTTTCAAATTAAAGCACATGATATAAACCCTCTGCTCCAAACACTCCAATGGCTCTGTTTCCCTCAGAGTACATTCATCATAATGGTCTATAGAGCCTACATGAACTGCTGTTCATTACTCTCTGGAATCATCTTCTATGAGTCAATTGTTTGAATATTCAATTTCAGTTTCAATAGTATCCTTGTTGTTTTACAAATAAGCTAAATATTCTCCTGGAATAGGATTTTTACCATCAATTCTTCCAATTAAGATCATTGTTAACCTAGATGTCTGCATGGTTAACCCTCTCACTTTTTAAAAGTATATATACTTAGGGACTGATGGTATCACTGTGGTAAAATGTTATGCTTTGCAAGACTTGACTCACATAAGAGGTTCCTAGTTCACACCCAAAGATCTTTCTGAGTGTGTGGGCATGTAGGCCTGTGATCCAGGGTCATAATATCGAGATCCCGTTGGAGGAGCAGCAGTATCTCTCTCTCTCTCTCTTTATGTTTTTTCTTTCTTTCTCTCTGTCTGTCTCTCTGTCTGCCATGGAATAAATAAACTTTAAAAAAATAAAAATTAAAAAAATTTTAAGTATGTGCTCAAGTATTATCTTTTTAGTGAGACATACCCTGGCCTTTTCATTAATGTAACTTGTCCTTCCTGAACTTTAGCAATCTATTTTCACTCACTTTGTTTACATTTTAATATTTTTATAACATTTATCATCAATTAATATAAAATTATAGCTCCACAGGACTTGGACTGCTTTATAGTCCATGTGCTTAGAAGGGTAACTGACACACAGTAGGTCTACTAAATAAATACAGACAGAATAAGCCCTGCAATTTTTCTATTCTTAATATTTAGACAGGTACCTTATATCCATCTCAATTCCTCATCAATTAATAGTAAATGTCTATAATCACATGTCAGATTCAGAGTCTATAATTTCTAATAATCTCTTTTCTAGATTTCATATTTAATAAACTGACTTCATAATTGAAGAACATAAACTATTAAAGCCACTTCTAATCATGATCACTTGAGAATATATTCAAGTTAAAAAAGAAACTAATCTATCAATGCCAAATTTTGCATGTCAAATTTAGGAGAGTTGTCATTCACAAACTTTCTTTTTTAATATGTATCTTGCATGTCCTCCATTATTTCAAACCATTACGAAATCTGAAATCACTTGAAATTGAAACTAAATATGGGCCTTTGCATTTTTCCCATTTCTGCTTGACAGCAGTATTGCTATACCAGTCTTATTTTTCCTTCTTAAGTCCATTACAGAAAGTGCAGAAGAACCACAATATTAACATATTTTATTCAGCATTTAATGTTGCCCGTTAAATTAAGATTACAATCATAGACTCATAAAACAGAAAAGGACTTAGAAAATATTTAGTCCAAGTCCCTTGATTTATAGAAACATTAACTGAGGCAGAAAAATTCAGTCATTTATCAATGGTCACATAGCTAATTACTGAGAAAGTTAAGGCAAAACTTTAGATCCCTTGAGGAATGTGAAGGTGACTAGGCTGTGACATCTGTGACCCCAGTGATTACCAGGGTTGAGTCCCCAGCTCTGACTGGCTAAGCAGTTGTTCCCTTTTTCCCTCCTAGGTGTCCGCATCTAAAACAGAAACTACACACACCGTCAGAGGGCACCTCTCCCCTATGTAGGATGACTGTTCTTTCCTCAAAGATATGTAAGCAAATGCCTTCCCCTGTTAGAAACTTCAAACACACTCACCAGATCAGTTTATAAGAGAATGTCCAGTAGTGAAGCTTCCAAGACTCCAGACACACCCCAATGAGGCACCATGACAGTCTACCTTGTTTTTAAAAATAATTCAGATCCTCTGATACTCAGATCAAAATCCTTTATACTATCCTCTATTCCACTACCATTTAAAATCATCTCCAATATTTTTGGTAGAATACTGGAACATGCAGTGTGTGTGTGTGTGTGTGTGTGTATTCCTATTAGTTTTCATTTCCTCACTTATGTCTTATAACAGATTTATTACTATTTGGATCCAAATAAAAAGGTTGAACTGTCAGTTTTTCTTAGTTTCTTTACCCATAATTTATAAAACTGTTGATAAATTATTACAGAAAATGTATGCCTATATCATTTGGAACACTTTCTTCTCCAACTAATAAAAAGGTCCAAGCAAAACTTACTAAACCATATGGCATTTATATGTCCCATACCAAAAAGTTCAGCAGAAAGTTTCCAGAACTGATTGTTTACATAATTTAATAACTCTATCAGATTTTCTCCCACATGTCCGTTCTGTCTTCAGTTTGTGGACATGTGCTTTTAGTCTGCTATGATGTATGAACCAAGGATATTGATAACTATGAAGGTATCATATGTAGATGTTAATACTCACAGAAAATAAGAGGGAATTATTCTTATCTTGTGTTCTATTAATATTTTTAAGTGGAGAGAAAAAAAAACTTCCCTTAAGTCTTCCAGCTTACATCTTCTCATTTCTCACTGGCAAGTCTTACATCGTACTCATGCCAAAATTTATCACTTGACCAGGGGCTGAAAAATATATGAAGAAAATAAATTGGGTCAAACACCTTTGGAAATCTTGGGCTTCCTTTAGCAAAAACAAAGGTAAATGAGAAATAAAATATGCAAACAATAAGGCCAGCTACTCTACATTTTAGGAAAAAGAAAGTGAATAATATCTTGTTTGCACCTAACAATCAATAAAATAGACACATTTTTACTAATTTTCACACTAATAAAATCAGCCAAACTTCAATCATAGTTGAAATTATTTTTCATTAAATATACTTCTAATTTGACTTCTACAAAGATATATTTATGTAAGTACACAAATCCTTAGTTTCCACAGAACCAATGGCCAACCCTAAAAATACATCCAAATTCCTTTCTTCTTCTACTACTTGGAAAAGATTGAATAAAAGTGTTGCTATTTATTTTTTAAATGTTTGATAGAATTCCCCAGTAAAGCTATTTAAGCTTATAGGTTTATTTTTTGTGTCCCCCTCCCCTTCTTATGGATACAGTTTCATTAAAAGTTATAGGACTATTGTTGTTTTCTATTTCATCTTGTATGTTGGTAGTTTCTTGTTTGTGTCTTCTCTCATTTTCTAAATTTTGCAAGCTTATCACTTTTGTTGAACTTTTCAAATAATGACCTTTTGTGTCATAATGTTTCTCTTTGGATTTTCCCTTTAGATTTAATTCATTTATGCTCTTTGCTATATTATTTGCTTGCTTTTGGCTTATTATAGTCTTCTTTTACTGTTTTTTAAGGTAGAAAACTAGATTCTTAGTTCAAAACTTTTACATTTTGTAATTAAAAAGTTAATATTATAAATTTCCTTCCTACCACTACTTTAATTATATAGCACAAATTTTTATTTTCATTCAGTTCAAAATACTTTGTAATCTCCTTTATGTCTCTTTGACCCTTAGAATCTAGAATATATTAATTTCCAAATCTTTGGAATTTTCCCATTCCATTATGTTCAGAGAACACAATTTGTATGGCTTTAATTGTTATAAATATTAACTTTTTTTACTCATTAAATGATCTATTTTGCTGTATATTCTATGACTGCTTAAAAAATTGTATTTTACTCTTGTTTGGTACAATGTTCTACAACTGTCAATTATATCTTCCAGGTGATAGTTTTCATTTCTATACTTTGCTGCATTTCTGTTTACCCATAGTAACTTTTACCGAGAGAGAATGTTGAAGTTTCAATATAATTATGAATTTGTTTATTTCTTCTTATAGATTTTTTTTATTTTTTAGATTTTGGCTTCATGTATTTTAACACATTTTGTTAGGTGTATACACATTTAATATTGTTATAAGCTTTTAGTAATTTGAACCTTTTATCACTATATAATGTCCAATTTTATCCTCAATAATTTCCTTGGCTCTGAAGTCAACTTTGTCTAACATTAATATAGTCACCCTTGATTTTGAAAATTAGTATTACTTTTTAATATTAGTATTTAGTAGATCTTTTTCCATCCTTTTTTATCTTATTTATATCATTAGATGTGGACTTTGAACATATAGATGTCTATATAATTTATTTAATTCATATTAACAATATTTTTTTTAATTGATATGTATGGGATCTTTGTATTTGTGATTATTAGTACATTTTTATTTAGTTTTATCACATTATTTGCTGTTTATTTTCTTTGTTTTTGTTGTTGTTGTTGTTGTTTTTCTTCTGTTTTACCTTTCTTGAATTATTTTGCATTATTCAAGATATTTTAATCTGTATATTGTGTTTTAAATAACACTGCATGTACAAATTTATTATTGCTCTAGGGATTATAATATACACACTTAACTATTTGTAGTCTACTTAGAATCAACATTTTATCACTAAAAGGGTAATGTAGAAATCTTACTACTATGTATGTCCCTTTCCTCTCCCTCCTTTATATTAAAGTTGTCATATATTACATCAACATACATCGATGATCAAACAATCACATTTGTTTTGTCCCGTAGAGTACATGTGCTCACCACAGAGAGACAGAGAAAGAGAGAATGTGAGAAATTACCCCCTACATGGGACAGCCAAATTGTAATCTCTTCTCTCCCATTCTTCCCTTGGGATTTTGGGAGACATACATTCTCAGGTGTACTCTTCAAAGTGCAGAGTCTCAGGTTCTAACTAGGCAATCAGCCATGTGTGATCCTGTGCCTTAACCATCATGCCACCTGATGACCCTAACAACTAAATTTTATGTCAGTTTTCAAATGTAGTCTAAAGAATTCCAGAGTAGATGATTATTGTGTTATATTTACCAAGATATTTATCATCTTTCTTGCTCTTTCTTCATTCCTGTTGTTCAAAATTTCCTTCTGTTCTTATTTTCCTTTTATTTGATAAAATTTCTTTAGGATTGATTTTAAAGGAGGCCTACTGATCAGGAGTATCTGTTCTCCTTCATACAAGGGTTTTATTTTTGCTTTATTTTTTTAAGAGGTTTCTTTTTTGGCCATAGGACATGTGCACTTGCTAGAGAGAGAAAAAAAAGAGACAGTGAGAGGAAAAGTGAGGGACCCCCCCTATGGTGCATAGCCACACCACAATCTCTTCTCTTCCATTCTCTATCCAGGATCTTGGGCATGCACACATATGCACACACCTGGCATGAGTTTCAAGTCACTTGGTTCAGGACTAGAACCACAGTCAACCATGTGATACAGCAACATAACTGCAATGCCATTGGGCCATCTGCTGGCCCCCCCTTACTTTCATTCTTTAAAGATATTGTCATCAAGTATAGAATTTGGGGATGAAAGGTCTTTTCTTCCATCCTTTAAAAGTTGTGCCACCTTCTTTCAAACTGTGTGGTTTCTCATGAGTAATCTAAAGTAATTGGAATGAAATGGAAAAAAGACAAAATAAATAAAGTAATTGAAATTATAGTTCCTCTTTATAATTGGTCCCACCCTCTTGAAATCACAGCTCTACCAACTGGATAAAATTTTTTACCTTTAAGAGTTTGACTCCTGCAGGCTCCTATAACTGCTAACTCCTGCTGCCGCCATAGGATTGCTTGGATCCTGGGGCAGAGAGAAGAGAGAAAAGAAACAAACAAAAAAATCTAGGGATTTTTTTTTTTTTTTTTTTTACATTCCCTATGAGAATTAAATGTTCACTTTCTTATTCTCTGAGCCAGAACTAAAAGATTTTTTCCTGGAGCTCCCTCTGTCTGTTCCCCAGTACCCAATTCTGGTGAATTGAATTTAGCCAAGAGAGTACTAGAGGGAAAAATTGCTAAACTCACCACCAAGTCAGTGATATTTTCAATTCTGGCCTCCCACTCCAAATCTGCCTGCCACTATTTACTTTCATAAACCTCAAATGTCTGCTCCATGCATTGTGTCCAAGTTTTATAGCTGTACTTAGCGGGAGGAACAGAACAGTGCATGCTCATTCCATCTTACAGAACAAGGACCAGAGACTTTCCATGGTAGTTAATTTTATTCACGTCCTAGTCACAGAGCCAACATTTTTCTCTGTAAAGTTACTTTTTTTCTTTCTGACTTTATATGCTGTTGTGATTTTACACTTAAAGGATATTTTAGTGTCTAATTCTAAGTAACTATTGGGTACCTTATGGTTTTCTACATGTAATAGATACTATATTTAGTAAAACTTATTTTCTGTCATTTAATACCTGTTGCAATGGTTAGTTTATATAGTCCAATAGTTTATCATGTACTTATACTTTGTACCTCTATTTTCCTTGTTAAAAAATGTGTACCTATATATTTCAAAGTTAAAATGAAGTGACTTGCATATGTTAGTTTAGAAAATACAGAGTAGATGGACAAACATACAGTGAGTAAAATGACATTCATTCCCTTCTTACATCCCATAAGATGCATAATTCTGATTTTCTTTGAGAAAAGGAATGTACCTTGAAGATGCCCTAGTATCTTTATAAACAAACTTTTGTGTAATGACGCTGTCAAACTTAGTGGTTTTTTTCTCCTGGATCTTTAATCCCCTTTCCCATTACTCTGCAGTATGCAAAATTAAACACTGTGTGCCAGAGTCCCACCTCACATCAGGTAACTCACAGATGGAATAAGTTAGATAATTAGAACAGGCTGGAAATTCATGTGGCTACAGTGAGACAATTCAGGATATTATAGAAGAGTGGGTTTGTGGGGGGATTTAATGTAATCCCTCACTTCTTCTAACGGCATCGAAATATGCCACATTTTTTTACTAAAATTTGTAGGTTTAAAGAAAGGATAAAATATAATATAATAGGCATTTATCTTTAAATCCCTCCTCCTACTCTTAGCATATCTCTAAGGAACAGCAACAGTTCTACAGTTTAATGTGTGAAGTGGTTGGAGTAACACTAAAAAAATTCAGAGGTTATTTATTGCTTTGAAACACCCAATTATAAATCAACCAAAAGGTCTCCTAGAAACTTGATAGAATTATTGGATCACCCAAAATGTGATTTGTGTCCAGAAGTTTCAGAATTAGAGCAATTTCCTGTTTACTAGGCAAATGCCTCTGGAAGAGTTCATTAAGGAATCAAAATCTCCATTTTTCTATTTGTAAAATGAGAATAATAACATCAACCTTACAGGCTGATGTGAAGATTAAATGACAAAATGGTTGTGAAGTGCCATATTAGCTTTCTATGGTAGCTTTCAAAAAATTGCTACAAATTCATGACTTAAAGCAACATTCAGGTATTATCTTTTTTTCTTTTTATTTTTTTTTTTTTTGAGAGAGAGAGATAGATTTTTGCTATATGGCACGTGTGGCATCAGAGAGACAGAAATCGAGAAGTCACCCCCTTGGAGTATGGCCACACCGCAATCCCACAATCCCTTCTCCACCATTCTCATCTTGAGAGTTTGGGCATAGACACACACACACACACACACACAGCGTGAGTTTTAAGCTGCTGGGTCTGAGACTCCAATTACAGTTGACTACATGGGAGTCCAGCAACATAACCATTACTCCATCTGTTGATCCTCAACATTCAGATATTATCGTATAGTTCTATGGAGCTAGTATGGCTCTTACTGAGTAAGGCTAAGGTTGTGGTAAGTTGAATTCCCTTCTTGAGATTCTAATTCATGTCCTTTGCTTTTCCACCATCTAGAAACTACCTACTTACTATAGTTCATGATCTCCTTTTTCCATGTTAAAGTATAACAATTTAAGATTAGTTCTGCCTCACACTGAACATCTTTCCTCTTTCTCTTTAGATTCTTCCTTCCACATTTGTTTAAAGAGAAATTGTTGTTATAGGGTGCGTGCACTCCTCAGAGGGACAAAGAGACAAACAGAGAGAAAGCAAGAAATCACCTCCCAGAAAGGATGGCCATGCCGCAATCCCTTCTCCTCCATTCTCCTCTTGTGATTCTGGGGATGCGTGCACATGTGTCCAATGTGAGTTTTAGGCTGCCAGATTCAGGACTTGAACTGTGGTTGACCACATGGGAGTCCAGAAACATAACCATTATGCATGTGTTGGTCTCCTTTCTTCCACTTTGTTTTTCCAAGCATTATTTTATTTAACTTTATTTATTTACTTTAATTTGACCAGAGAGGGAGAGAGAGAGAGAGAAAGAGAGAGAGAGAGAGCGCGCAAGCAAGCCACCAGGCCCAGGATTCAAACCATAGTCGGCCATGTGGGAGTCCAGTGCCCTTAACCATCATGTCACCTGCTAGCTCCACCTTCCTTCCACTTTTAAGGATGCTTGTGACTACATTGGATACTCCTGGATGTCA
This sequence comes from Tupaia belangeri chinensis, assembly GCF_000334495.1. Taxonomy (NCBI): domain Eukaryota; kingdom Metazoa; phylum Chordata; class Mammalia; order Scandentia; family Tupaiidae; genus Tupaia; species Tupaia belangeri. Next base: position 2,564,952 of record NW_006160032.1, read on the forward strand.
GGACATGATTCAGGACATGACACTAGTTCATGACACTCTAGTTATGGTAAGGTCAATTGATTAGTGACCTTAATTCTATCTCCTACCTTAATTCCCCTTTGCCATGTAACTTCCTTACATGTTCTGAGAATTATGATGTGGATATCTTTGGGAGAGGCATTATTTTGCCCACCACAAGTGCTAATTGTTATTGATACTTTCTTTGATTTTTGTTTTTAATCTTTTTTGAAGATAACTATAGTATCAGTTTCATGGTGTATTTTTGATAATTAAATAATCTGGTATAAATAATACACTAATAACTTTTAGTAAATGGTAAATACTACTTAGTATTTGGAGGCTAGTTTTTCGCACCTATAAAATGAAAATTAATATGTTAAATTATTTTACATTGTGACAATTTGAGAAATATATGTACAGTTTCTGACACTTACGGTTTGTATAGACACAGTCTAGTTACTTCATATCTCTAATTCTTATGTTTTTCACCTGTAGAATGGGGTCAATAATTGTAAATATTTCAGAGAATTTTTGAAGAGATTAAATTGGAATATGTAGATAAAACATTTACCAAAGGATCTGATACTTGGTAAGGGCTCAATAGCAGGTTAGTCATGGTAATTTGTAATAATAATACAAATTATTAATCATCTCTACATGTTTTATGAGCCACAGCTATTTCTAAAATAAATCGCTCTTGAAAGATTTCTCAATTTTCTTGGAATACTCACTGTTTTATGAGAAAACTGGGGAAGTATTTATCATGAACAGATGGATTCTATCACTACAAGCCTAACCAGATTACTCCCTGCCTAAAGACTCCTCCTTTTTCCAGAGACCTATTGAGGTTAAGTGAAAAGCAAAGATAAATGGACATTTTAAGCTTACTATAAGCCAAGAGTAGAGGACATATCCTTGCCAAGTCCACATGTACTAAATACACCGAGGGCTATGCAAGCAGGAGGAGTTCTAACCACCTGCAGAAGGTCCAGAGAAGCATCTGCTCATTTGAGAGTTCTGAGGCCTTTCTTATACATAAGCCTCTACCACTGACCTGAGGCTTTTATTGGAGATGCTCTTGTTTGAGGCAGTTTTATTAGGATGAGTATAGCTTTGTCCATAAGTTAGATATTAAAACATAATCTGGGGGCCAGTAGGTGGCATGGCGGCTAAGGCGCTAGACTCCCTACTGGCCAACTGTGGTTCAAATCCCAGAGTGCTTCCTCACTCTCCCCCAACCTTCTTTCTCTCTCTGTCTCTGTCTCTCTCTCTCTTGTTAGTTCATATGCCCTATAACAAATTTAAAATATAATAATAATGAGGGACCAGCAGATGACATAATGGTTACGTAGCTGGACTCCCACATGGCCTACTGTGGTTTGAGTCCTAGACCCAGCAGCTTCAAACTCATACCTGATGCATGTGTGTGTGTGCCCAAAATCTTAAGAGGAGAATGGAGGAGAAGGGATTGCAAGCCATCGAAGCCATCCTCTCTGGGGGGTGATTTCTCACTTTCTGTCTCTTTATCTCTCTTTCCAGCAGGTGCACATGTTCTATAGCATAAATCTCCCTGAAAAATAAAATAAAATAATAATATCCATGATGATAATAAATAAAATTAAACAAATAATTCTTTTCAAAAAATTGAAAGCCAGTCTCTTTAGAATGAGATAGGATCTGATTCTCTCTCTCTTTTTTTTTTTTTTTTTTCACCTTTTTCCATTAATTGACATTTTGTGCATTTTGTGTGCTAAGGCCAGCAAACCACTTAGGGCTTTTAGTTTTCTTGTTTGTTTTTGTCAAATACATATTACCTACTTAGCCTCTTTGTTTTATGTCTTCTGTTTCTTCTACCAAGAGTTCTCCTATTCTTCTTATATGTGTAAAAACTGTTATTGACTATTCAAAACCCTGTCTCAGACACTACCTCCCTCTTCAAATCTCTTCTCCAAATTGTCAATTTGTCTATTTTCTAAACTACCTCCAGATCATGTATTGGTCCTCTACTTTTACTTACAACATCGTGTTATTATTTGTCCCTTTACTATCCATCCTACCAACTAGACCTTTATGTGCTTGAGGCACAAACTGTGTCATTCCTATCTTCTGGTCCCAGAGAATAGTACAGTGCCAAGAATATTGCTGAAAGTTAGGCAAGTTTTGGGTAAAGAAAGAAATGGATTCAAGAATATTTGAATTCCAAGAATCACTTACTCAAACTATCATAAAAATTAAAATTTATGAAAATATATGAAAGTATTTCATGTAGCTGAAGGACAAAAAGAAAAACCAGACCTCAGTGGATCAGTTGTCAGTACCATGGCTGAATATCTCAGTTTCTCACCATTCTTGGATCTCTTCTTTTCCTCTCAGGACATATGTCCTTCAGTCTGTCTCTCATCAGACTGATTTCTATTTCCCTAAAAAATAAAATAAAAAAAATAATAAGAGGCAAGAGGACAGACACCCCAAAGAGGCAAGAGCCTTAGTCCCTCCTCAATAAAAATATTAAATGCCTTTTCTAATCATCATGTAACAAAGAACAACTAGTTTGACTCCTAATAGTTCCACCACAGAATTTGATTGGCCCCTTTAAGTCACATGGTACATAAGCCAGTTAAAAATGCTCAGGAAATTGGGATCTTGAGGAGACATTATAGGGCTAGCAATAGTACTACAATAGTGAGGGAAACGATTAAGCATTGAATGGAGTAACATCCAACTACCAGATCTAGGCAGAAGTAACTGAATGCTTAACCTCTCAAAGTGAGTAATTTTACTGGATTACATTGTTCCCCGAGGAAACCATCGAATATCTTGTGAGTCAGCTGATCACCTTTGTAGAGAGGCTCACTAGGCATAGAAGTCATTGGATGGAACACATTTACCTTTCAGTTCTATGGGACTGAGCCTACTTTCTCCTACCACCCAGAAGCTTCAGGGACTTTGTTGGTGTCTTTTACACGCAGAGCCACTTTTAGGGGCTGCCATGTATTTATTAAACACCACCAGCACTCATTATGGATGTGTTAAAAATTCAGATCCTTAGAGAGCACAGTAGATCGAAATATTGACTCCTGTTTCACTTTCCCCATCTGTCCAAACATCAATAACAACAGTGTATGGGGGGCTGGAAGCACTGGGCTAATGTACCTTCCTTCGATCATAATTCCAGAGTTCGCCTTAATTAAGATTGATTTTTGCCCCTATGTTGTACATCTCTTAACTAACAGAAAAGTCGCAAGGGCACAGTTTAAGCATTAAGAATGTGAGGGTTGAGGAGGAGGGAGTGGAATCAGATCTTGTGCTTATGGAGTCTAGAAGTCGCATAGCTGGTATGCTTAAAATAAATCCTCAAGCGGATTCCTGAGGCATTGAAAGAGTCACATAAGGGCACTGGAGAAATGAATTGCTCTTCTGACTCACTTTCCTTCACATGTGCTGCCTGGGTGCATTATTGTTTATGGGAGGAGGGAAAGGAACTTTATATTAAGCAAGTGAAGGCCACCGCAGGCCAGAGTTGTCTGCTTTTTTCTTAGGCATTTTCAGAAACATCACTATCATCAACAAAATTCTATTGAGTGCTCACAATACTGCAGGCTCTTTCAAAATACTTGTACTCAACAAAGGGAAAGTGCAGCCTCTGCCCTCAAGCAAATTACAATCTAGAGTAGAAAGCAGACATGGCATTAAGGGAAAGGGAAAGGGAAACCATGCAATACACAGAATGGGAAACACCACACAAAGGGATTTTGATTAGCTGTGACTCTGCACCTTCATCCAGCTGCCAGGAGGCTTCTTTGGGGAAATAACTTTAAAGATGCTTTTGTTGTTGTTTTTTTGTTTGTTTTATTTTGTGTTTGTTTTTGAAAAAGAGTTTGAACAGGAGCGTCGCCGTTGAATTAGTGGAAAGAGGCTGTTAGAAAGATTGTGAATGTTGTATCCTTGGATTTTTAGTTTTGTATTTTATTGGTACATATCACGTGGATAAAATATCATGGAACTCTGTGTGTTTATGAGTGTGTGTGTGTGTGTGTGTGTGTGTGTGTGTGTGTGGTATACAGACTACTTGCTTCTAGGAAAGGTAGATTCCAATGGCTATCTTTTTTCATGGTTGTTATCCTGTCACATAAATTAAGATAAATTTCAAATGTTATTTTTTTAACTAATATTTAAGTAAACACTATAATAACTGTGTTCATCCTGTTTGGTTTTCCTTCTAACCTGTACTTACAGAGAAAAGGGCATTGAGCATGATCACACACACTGGGGAGGGGTGCTTTCTCCCTCTCCTCCCACCCCCGCCAGCTCTCTGTTTCTCTATGGTGAATGTATATCTCCTCTGGAAATTATTTTTTAAATGGAGGGAGATGGGTAGGTATGAAAAGTATCCGGAGAACTCTGTTAGGGATCATGAGATGGTTAACATTAGGAAATCAGCATGCAGGTTAGAATGGAAAAGGAAGTCGTGGGCCAGAAGGTGTCATGGAGGTAAAGGCATTGGATCCCACATGGCCAGCTACAGTTCTAGCCCTGGACCCAGTGGCATGCAATCATGCTCTGCACACCTGCATGTATGCCCAAAGTCCCAAGAAGAGACTAAAGGAGAAGGGATTGTAGGATGCTCATCACTTGATTTATCACTTTTCTTCTCTTTCTCTGGCAAGGGCACATTCCATATGGCAAAAATAAACAAACAAACAAAAACAAAAAATAAAAAAACGTCTTGAGGGATTGATTCATGTTCCCTCAAATCTACCTATAGAAGCTCTAATTCTCACTGTGATGTTATTTTGAGACAGAATTTTGACAAGGTCAAGAGGACAGGGCGTTTGTGATGAGATTAATGCCTTTAACAGAAGAGACATCTAAGAGCTTGTGTCCTCGCATTTTTTTTTCTTTCTTTCTTTTCATTGTTCTGTGAGGACACAAAGAGAAGGTACTGTCTTATAGGAAAATAACCCTCACCAGAAGTTGTGCATGATCCTGATATCAGACTTTAAGCCTCCAGAACTATGAGAAAATTAATTTCTGTTGTTTAAGCTAGCCAGTCCACCATATTCTGTAATGGTAGCCTGAGAAGACTAACACAGACGTTACCGTAAGTATATGGTATCATAGACTCCAGCTTTAATTGAATTAAAGCAGATAGTTTCTCAACATCGATCCATGGCCATCCAGTCTTTGGTTTCAGTACTTTCAGAATAGTTCTTCAATCTTCTTTGTACAGGCTAGACTGAAAAGTCCCCAAGGGAAAAAAGAAGAAAAGTGAATGGTCGATGACAAAAAGAAAGACAGATGTGGGCTCCTTTTGTGTAGAAAGTATTGAACTTGGGAAGTAAAGGTTTATACTAATATCACTTTGTTGGCATGCAGTAGGTGAACAAATAGTTAGTTGAAATCTTGACTAATAACCAGGTTGGTAATTATAAGGTTAGTAAAGCCAACCGATATTCATTTAGATGTCCTAAACTAGACTGCATTAGAAGAGGTTAAGTTATCCTGAGGGAACAAATAGACCCTTCACACAATCAAAACTTAATTTTTGCTCACATTTTGGTATCTGAAGAGGCTCTGATTAAAAGCCCAGGCTGATAAAGTTTCTTCATCTGGTAGAAGCACTCAGTGTCTTTATGATTGCTTTCTTGGCACTGAGCAGAGAAGGTGAAAACTTGAGGGACGTGCATTGGGTCTTAACCGATTTAGGTAGAAGCATAGCACATCACGTCCTCTAATCCTTTGACTGGAAGTAGTCATGTGGATTCAGCTTGGTCTTCATATGTGGTTTTCCAATCAGACATAAAATTCTCTCTTACAAGGTCTTGAGTTAAAAGGGCTTACTTGAGGATATAATAATATAACATAATTCATCATGGATATTCAAATCACACTGGATAAAGTAGGCCAATATTTCTCGAAATATAGTTCTTAGATCAGTATCATTATCTGGAGAATTGTCAGAAATTTAAACCATTAGTTCTGCCCTACTCTCAGGGCAGGGCTCTGCAATTGGTTTTAACAAAGCCTTAATTGTTTTTAATGCATGCTAAAACCTAAGAAGTATTGTTGTGGTCTGAGCAGCCATGATAAAACGTTATACAAGTACTGGGTCCAGCAGGTGGCATGCTGGTTAAAAGCACGGGACTCACACATGGCCAACTACGGTTCAAGTCCTAGACCTGGTGGCTTGCTTTCTCTCTCTCTCTCTGTCTGATAAAACTGGAAATAATAATAATAATAATAATAAATGTAAATAAATAATTATTTTGACAAAACATCATACAAGTACAAATAGAATTTTAACTATAAATCCCTCTTTTCTATTGTATTCATGATAGTTCATTAGCTACATCTAATAACAATAATATAATAGCTAATTCTGTGCTATAATAGACACTGTGCTCATTGCCTGACATAGTATAATTCTCACAATAATTCTATAATGTAGAGCCTCTTGTTATTACACTTTACAGAAAAATCTATTTAGGTTTTGAGAGCATAGATCACTGAGTTTGTGAATAAAATCAGTATATAAGATCAAGATGTATAGTTTCAGAGGAGGTATTTTAATTGATCCTACCTGGCCAATTTATTTCTTTCACTAAGACTTAAATCATCCTGTTTATTATTTTGCTTGCAAAATCTCTACTTAGAAAGGTTGAACACTTTTTTCTGTAAAAACAGAAGTCTATTCACTTGTTCTGTTTTGCAAGCTTTGTTCTACTTGCCACCTAGACATACTACATTCTTGTCTTCCACAACTTGCACATTCAATCCACTTCATTACTGCATCCGTCTGCTGTTGGTACTGTAAGCCTTCCTTCTTGCTACTTCTAGGCCCAAGCATCTTGAGTTGCATTTTGTCAAAATTATCTGTCTCAATTATTTAATTCATAGATTACCGTGAGCAGAGTGGAAGGTCTGATAGTGCATCTCCTAAAAAATCTACCCTCGGTGACTTCCAAGGATACTTCTAGGAAGGCAGAACTTATCTCACCCCTTACTAATTTAAACATTGGGTTGCCAAAAATGTCATGCATATTTTTCTAAGATTTTCCATGCAAAAATGTGTGATGACTTTTCTGACAACCCAATAGATCACCTGTGCTCTAATTCAGTCTTATTTGTTTTTAAATGCCTAGAACTGTTCTGCTACAACTGCACTTCAAAAGTGTGAGTTTCTTGCATTCAACCTCCTGGGACTAGAAAAACTGTATTGGTTTCCTGATGTTATTGTAAGAATTTACCAAACTTAGTGGCTTAAAACAACACAAACATATTGTCTTACAGTTGGGATGTCAGAAGTCTGACACAGGTATCACTGGGGTAAAATCAAGATGTCAGTAGAGCTGCATCCTTTCTCAAGGATCTAGAGTAAAATCTATTTTCATTCCCATTACACCTTCTATAGGCCATCCACAGTCCTTGACTCTATCTTCTCTTCTATCTTCAAAGCCAAAATAGTGAATTTCTCAAATTACATCACTTTGGCACTAGTTTTTCTGCCTCTTTTCTTTTAATTACATTGAACCCAACATAAAGTATGCTAATCTAATTTTAAGGTCAGATGATTAGCAAACAGTGCCATCTACAACTTAAATCTCCCTTGTCATCTAACATACTTGGACCTAAAGATTAAGATGTAGGCATCTATTTTATTTTTAAGAGAGATTTTTGCTATAGGGTACATGCACTCAGCAGAGAGACAGATAGAGAAAGAGAGACAGAAAGTGAGAAATCATCCCCGCCCCCCGCCCATGGGAGATGACCACACCACAATCTCTCCTCCTCCATTATCCTCTTGGAATTTTGGGCACACATGTACATGCACCCTGTGTGAATTTTAAGTCACCGGGTCCAGGACTCAAACCAAGGTCGACTACATGGAAATCCATATGTGGGAGACATAATCATTATGCCATCTGCTGGTCCTAAGATGTGGGCATCTTATGGGGAACCTTTATTCTTCCTACCACACTGGCCAAATTAGGACTTAAATTTCATCCTTCTGCCTACAATTTTTTTTTTTACAAAAGGAGAAATTAAGTAAGTAGGGAATTACAGATCAAATGAATAGGCTTATTGATCTTTTAAACAACTGACTTTGGTAATGAACATGGCTGGTGGTATATTTCCATGTCTTCCAAAATATCCTTTGGTCTTCTCTCTACCAATCTGTTTGGCCCCTTTTGGGTTCAAAATTTACATCTTGTGAGATGCTCTTGACACTCCCTTAAACTCCATTCATTCCAGATTTATCTGTCATTAATATCCTCTGCTTAGTATTCAGAACTCATTGGAGGTGTCCTGACGTATTCATAGGACTTTAGTTCTAGGATTTCCACCCCCTATATCAAAATCCATAGATGCTTCAGTCTCTTAAATAAAATATATTTGCTTATAAACTCTGTATATCCTCCTTTATACTTTAAATCATCTCTAGATTATTTATAACACCTAACATATTAATGCTATGTAAACAGTTGTTCTTCCATAATATTGAGCAAATGATGACAAGAAAAAAGTCTGTACATGTTCAGTACAGACACAACCAATTTTTATTTTTAATATTTCATCTGTGGTCAGTAAAATTTGTGAATGTGGAACCTAGTGGATACTGAGGGCCAACTGACATTTTTTTTTTCTCTCCAACAGCAACATTTAATAGATTTATTAAACTTTTTATAATAGCAATCTTTGCTAAATTGTTGTATATATTTCTTCCTTTGCTTAATAATGTTATTGACTTCCCACAATGTACTGTGTTCCTCTGTAGCTTCTTTTAGTCTCTAAGAGACTAAAGTTTCCTTCTCTTTTGCTTATTCTTAAGTTCATGTCCCATACAAAGGTTTGCTTAAAAAAGGAAACTCTTCAGAGTACCTTGCAATTAGTTGAGCAATCCATAATCCTTGATTAATTACCTCTGTTCTCACTATTTTCACACCCTTTCTAAGTGAAGCTTCTGATAGAAGTCTTTCTTGATCAAAACACAGCTCCTTCTGGGCCAGCCTGGCATGGTGGTTAGGGCAGTTGGATCCCACATGGCAGACTGTGCAATTTGATCTTGGACCCAGTGACTTGAAAAACATGCAGGGCACATGTACATGCCCAAAATCCAGAGAGAAGAATGAAGGAGAAGGGTTTGGGGTGTGGCCATCTCCCCTGGAAGGTAATTTCTCACTTTCTGCTTTCTATCTCTCTCCAGCAAGTACATGTGTCCTAAAGCAAGTTAAAGCAACAGAAACAATGATGACAAAATATCAAAAACCTCCCTGGATGTAGTAGCGTGGGCCTGCAGTCACAGCTCCTTAGAAAATGGAGGAAGGAGGATCTGAAACTTGAGGCTAGGCTGGGCAACATGATGAGACTCTATCTCTAAAAAAATTTTAAAAATTTAAGTCAGCTCTTCAACATGGCATTCAGTTATTACTAGCTAGAATTGATCACATGCTTGTTATCCTGTGCCTCATGCTATGCTAAGGGCATGACATCCTATTATCACCAGAGAGTTCTGAAGTACATACTGTTGGTACCTTCTCCACAGTCAAGGAGTTACAGAGAGTTTAGGTAACAATCTTATGATCACACAATGAGTGAGGATCAGGACTGGCTTGACCTTGGTTCCTAATCACAAACCCAAGATCTGCAGCATGAAGCTAAGTCTTGATTCTCTAGGATTCCCACTTCTGTTGCCCAACCAGCTGCCTCCAGTATCATGTAAATCATGCTTAGGAGACTGCAAACAATCTTTGCGATACAAGCCCAGGGTGTTTATTGAACCTGTGCTACATTCCAGGTGTCATTTACCTGTGATTCTGTGATATTTCTGCCAACTCAGGTTTAGAGCATTATATACTTTCTTTAGAATAGGCTGTGTCTCAAATATAGAAACAATTAATGTCAAGGACATTCTTAAAATTGCTCTCGATGCAAAAGTTTTCAGAACACACTAAATAGATGTTGATAAAAAAGAAAGAAACTTGATTTGAATAAAAGTAGATCAGCAGCAGTTGTTTTGTCAGATCTTCTCTGAAAGCAGGTGTACTTAACATGGAGCAATATGTCCCAGGGATGTTTGCACAGAGAAGAAATTAACACAGTAGAAGCTTCTTGGCTCCTTGGTAATGAAGAGCTAAGTTGGAAGAAAGGGGTGGAGAAGAGAAGGGGAAAGGACCAATGTTAACAATTTTCTTGAGAGCTGTGTTAATTTTTGTCTGCCTCCTCATATACACACACATTCAGCATTTATCTTCTGTGTTTTATATTTCTCAGTGACAGTGTGGCTTCTGCTTTCAAAGGATCGTATAATGTTAAGTGAATCCTTTGGCTTCCGTCATGCCTCTTTAGAAAGACAGTAAAAGGCAGATTGTGAATATACACCAAGAAGGACTCCTCTCAAGCACTGTACACACCACTCCTGTTACAAACCTGGGAGGGCAGCAGGTGGGTCACTTACCTATGACCCAGGCCTGGAGCTCACCATTCCCAATTTGCCTTTTCGTTTAGCCCATAAGGAATCTTGGGGGCTAGTCAGACATCAGAGACGGAGTATATTTCTCTGTATGCAGTTTAAGGAAAACTCCAAGAATCAGTTTTCACTTGTGAGTTCTATTAATTCTGTCCTTTTGCTCGTCTCTCTTCACACCTAACAGCTTCCTCTAGAAGCTATAAAAATCTCTAGAGGTCCTTGAAGTAATGAGAAAGCTGATGGGTTCCCCCCTCAACAATTATATTTTGATTTCTCCATAACGGTCTTTAGTTTACAACCAGTTGTCAGTAAAACTTTTTGCAGCTTTAACCTCTCGGTGATGTATCCTGCAGGCTTGCCTACAGAGTCGTCCTCAGCGGGGCCGCATCTCCTTTGCAATTTCCCTCTGTGTTGATTTGCCCACTAGGTGGAGCTGTAACAATTTAGCTTACAGATCACAGTGTGAGGCGGATTAAATTCACTGACCACTGCTCAGTACTCTGGGGAAGGATATTGCTATGGCCCAGAATTGCAAATCAAGTGCAGAGTCAGAAAACAGGACAACAAATCCCATAACAGAAACACAATTGGAGATAACAAATTCCATGGGACAAATGCACGCTGATTCCACAAGTGAGCCGTGTGTTAGGCCTTCTAAGAATCGCTTGCCTAATTCCTGTTTGGTTTGTGGTAAGTGAAAAAAAAGAAAAGAAAAAAAGGAAAGAAAATTTTTGAAAGAACAAAAAGGGAGCCTGGGTTTTTTACCCAATTCTGCCACTGCCCAGCTGCAGACATCCGTCTTCTGAGATTCCACGTTCATCTCTGCACATGAGGAGGTTAGAGCAAATGGCTTTGAAGGTCACATGCAACTGTAACTGAATTTTACTATAAAACAGGAATCAAACTGACTATTTTTTTTATAAAAACAGAGACAATATCAATTTAAGTATCTGCTCCACAAATATTTCTGAGTTAAAATTCATCTCTATGCATACCTATGTCTATGCACACGTGTGAAGTTAATATGGGAATGATTTTCCCCACTTTTTATAATTAAAAAAAAAGAACTAAATAGGGATTTCAATTTTAAATGTGAGATGTTGATTTTATGAGATTAAAGGCAAAAAGGTGGCTTTCTAGGAGGAAATTCACTCACTGGCTGCTCTCCTTCAAATAAGCTTGCACAGCAAATTTAATTCTCTTAGTTAAATGTTACACCTCTATTTATAAAGAATTTTGCATGTCAACATCCTTTACTACTGTAGTAAATTAACATCCCTGGACCATAGATCTGGTATAAAGGGGTTGCTTCTCATGAAGAAATATGAATATTCCCTGTTTGTAGTTTATTTGGGATTTGTTTTATGCTTATACCTGAGTTTTACATCCTGAAAAAAAATTGTTTTATTTTTAAAGCACCCAATTTCGTTTGGAAAAAGATGTCTCAACAACCAGAACAAATGCATCTTTTCTCAGAAGAAGTTAGAAATTTACACTTGTCTTCCAGTCCTAATATCTTCTGTCCATAGCAGTGGAAACTGATCATTTTAATCTGTTCTTTGTAAAACATTAATTGGATACACTGAAGCACAGAAAACCTAATAGGTATTGTTTTTTTATGATGAAAAGGGCATCAGAGAGCATTCAGTTAAATCTTTTTATTACACCAATGAGGAACTGAAGACCCAAAGGTTAAGTGGCTTACTCAAAGTTATTCAGTGAATAAGTAAAAATAAAGATTGTTCTAGAAGGAATCTTAGATTGAACAAAGAGAGTACTAAATCCATCCATTGTTTTCTTTACCTATATAAAGCTAATGTTCTGACACAGGAGAACTTAGTATCTAAGTTCTCTAAATGGGTCATATGTTCTGCAGTAGGCAAGTAGAATTAATGCAGAGCAATTTCTAGGGTGTGTCTGGTAATATGAAAAATGAACTACAACTTCCAAAATGGAATAGGTTAGTCTTTCCAACTGTGTTCTGAGACAACTAATCCAATGAAATAACCCACCAAAAGATTCTTCGTCAAGTGAATGAACAGACTCTCTCCTTAAACACACTAGCCGGGCTTCTCCACTCTCTCTTCTCAGCTAGGCCTCAACTTTGGTTCTCCTATCTTTTTTTTTTTTTTTTTGGAGAGAAATCACCCCCCAGGGGGGGATGGTCACGCCACAATCCCTTCTCCTCCATTCTCCTCTCGGGACCTTGGGCACGCACGCACACGCGCCCGGCGTGAGTTTTAAGCCACCGGGTCCGGGACACGAACCGTGGTCGACTATGTGGGAGTCCAGCGACACAGCCATTACGCTAACTGCTGATTCCCGGTTCTCCTATCTTCTGCTTACCTAGTCCAGTTGTAGCAAGAACCCTGCTAAGTCAGTTTAGAATCCTCCTACCCTTGGGTCCCTTCTTAGTACTTTTCTATCCACTGCCCTCCTCACTCTGCTTGTTGGCTCTACAGCCCAAACTGTCTTTGCTATATTCAAAATTGGACCTGATTTCAGTCCCCTTTTGCAATATCCAAATTGCAATAGTCTTTAGTAAAGCCTTCCTTACCATTTTGCAAATGTCAGAATGTTTTTCCTTTAACCAAATAATAATGAAATGCTACACATTATGCTTTACAAAGGAAGGAAAGGATCTTTTTCAGAACTGACTGACTGAGCCAGAAGAACATCTGAATTGTATAAAACCACTATTTATGCTCAGCCATGATGGTATAATGGGAACTGTTCCACTCCACAATATTGGAGACAATATGTAAGGTCAGGGGTTTGGTTCCCTGGTTGACCTCTACATGTTGGCCATGTGCACATGCCTGTGATCCTTACTTACTGGTAAGGCTTGGGAAGGATCATGGCATGAGACCCTGTTGAGAGAGCTTGTCTTTCTCCTCTCTCTCTCTGTATCTCTGAACAAAATAAATAGACTTTTAAAAAAATCCCTATTTACTCATTTCATATTATAATCTTATTTTGTAAAGGAAAACTTTCCATCATATTAAAAGCAAGATATATGTGTCCTCAAGAAGATCTTAACAATTGTGTAGTATTTTCAAAACTGCAGAATTAAGATTAGTCGTGTAGCATGCTGGTGAAGTGCTATGCACAGGGAGCCTATCTCACATGGCTGGTGAGAATTCAAATTCTGCCTCTGGAGACTTGAAATACATGCTAGAGTGTGTGAGTGCATGCCTAGAATCAGGACATGTTGGAAAAAATGGAGGAAAAGGGCTTACAGTGTGACTAGGCCCCTTGAAGGGAAATTTCTCTCTCTCTCTCTCTCTCTTTCTCTCTCTCCCTCTCTCCCTCCCTCCCTCTTTTCTTTCCTCTCTCTCTGGTATGCACAGACACCCTCTGACAACATTCATTTCTTTTTCGTTGTTTAGATTTTTGCCATAGGGGTGTGCACTCATCAGAAGGGGAAAGTAGGAAATCATCCTCCAGAGGAAATGGCCACACCTCAATCTCTTCTCTTCCATTTTCTTCTCAGGATTTTGGGAACATTCACACACACATGCCTGGCGTGTTTTTCAATCCACTGAGTCAGATTAAATCTGCAGTCAAACGCATGAGATCCAGTGCCTTAACCACCATGCCAACTGCTGGCTCTGATTTTCAAAAATATTACAAGAAAAAAAGAAATTTGACCAACTAGTGTCATGGTGGTTAAGGTAGCTGGATCCCAAAAGGCTGACTATGCAATTTGATTCTCTGATCCAATGATATGAGACACATGCTAGGCACATTGAGTGCATGCTCAATGTCCCAAGAGGAGATAGAAGAGAAGAGATTGCTACGTGGCCATCCCCTCTGGGTGGGTGCTTTCTCTCTCCTCTTCCTGCCCCCCCCTCCCTTCCTCTCTCACTCCCTCCCTCTGTCTCTGGAGCCCATGTATTCTATAGAAATTTAAAAAAATAATAATTACAAAATAATAGAATTAAGCTACTTCTTTTCATTGAAGTTGACAATCCCCTTGGGTACTCTTTCCACCATTGTTTTTCACTGGAGAAAGACTGTGCCTTCTCCAAGGAGCAAGAATACTACCTGTTGATTCATAGTAAAGAAAACCATTTACCTAACACTCTGTAGATATCAGCTTCTTTTACTCAGTATAATTTCATGAATATGATGACAGCATTAAAAAAGATAGGGTGAGCATAGGAGTCATAACTTGGGAGTGCTTGGGCCAGCTGATGGTGAGGTGGTTAAGACGATTGCATCTGTATGTAGCCAACTGTGCAATTTGTGTCCTGGACCCAGCAGCTTGAAAAACATGCCAAGTACATGTGCGTGCCTAAAAATCCCAAAAAGAGAAATGACTATGGAATGACTATTGCCTTGTGATCATTTCTTACTTTCTTTCTCTCTGAGTCTCTCTGACAAGTGCATGTACTCTCTGCCATATTTTTTTTTAAAAAAGAGGACAGATAGAAAACTTTCTGGAAAAATATCTTCTAAAAAGATTTGGGGATTTTTGTTGTTTGTTTTTAAGAATTTGTTGCCTTACTTCATGTGTGCTCACTAGAGAGAGCCACACAGTGAGAGGGAAAGTAAGAAATTACCCCCCACCCTGGGGGGAATGGCCACACCACAATCCCTTGTCCTCTGTTCTCCTCCTGGGATCTTGAGCACTCACCCACATGTCCCTGGTGTGAGTTTCAAGTCACTGATGTGGGACTCAAACCTTGGCCATCCATGTGGGAGTCCAGTGATATGACCCTTATGCCATCTGCTGGCCCTGGGGATGTTTTAATTTAATTGACCCACTTTTATTTTAAACTCTATCTAACTAGATTAAAAATGGGAAGGTAGACACTGTAGACCCTTTCATTTTGGAGGTTTGGTCAGATAGTCAGATGTGAAAGAGATGAGACATACAATCCAAGAATGGGAAGATATTGCCAGGGATCAGTCAGGATGTAGAAGAATGCTTTGACTAAAATTACTTTATTATCCCAGAATGTGACATAGGACAGCTGCAATCTGGGCAGAAAATCAAGATTCTTTCTATAAAATTCTACATTTTAAAGTAATTTCAGAGCATACTGAAATGTGACACTAAAAATAAAACGTTGAAAGGGGCTAGCAGGTGATGCGGTAATTAAGGCATCAGATTCCCACATGGCCAACCACAGTTCAAGTTCTGAACCCAGGGGCTTGAAAATCATGCTGGGTGCATGTGTGTGCATGCCCAAAATCCCGAAAGGAGAATGTAGTAGAAGGGATTGCATTGTGACCATCCCCCTAGGAAGTGATTTTTCACTTTCCCTCTCTCTCTCTCCAATAAGAGCACATGTCCTATAGAAAAAATAAAATAAAAATAAAAGAAGGAAAAAAACATTGAAAGATGAAATGAAATCTAGACTCAACTTTGCCCTGATGAGGTTATAGCCTTAGACAACTTCCTAGATGCTAGCATTTTTTTGGTGAAACATTATAATAGAAAATGTCTTTCTTTTTATTTATTTATTTCTATAGAGGTTTTTGCCTTAGGGTGCAAGCACCTGGACAGAGAGAGACAGAGATAGTGAGAGGGAAAGTGCAAGAGCACCCACAGGGGAGTGGTCATGCTGCAATCCCTTTTCCTCCACTTTCCTCCAAGGATCTTGGACATGCACACACATGTCCAATGTGAGTTGAAGCCACCCAGTCCAGGACCCAAACTACAGCTGGCTATGTTGAAGTCCAGTAACAACCACTATGCCATCTGCTGGTCCCTGTAATAGACAATTTCTAAGCTTGCATCAATATCTTGTATTTCATAATTTAATGTCTGCTGACCTTTGTAGTTATTACTGATACCTTATTCAAATGAAATGTTCACACCTGTTTTCCACTAGATTCATTATGAAAGTGACTGTAAGTATGTATTGATTGACATGATGATTAAAGTAGCTAGAGATATTGGGCTGGCAGGTGGTGTGGTGGTTAAGGCACTGGATAGCCACATAGCCAACTGCAGTTTAACTTCCGGACCTGGCAGTTTTCTTTCTCTCTCTCTCTCTCTCCTCTCTCTCATCAAACTAATAAATAATAACAATAAATAAATTAAATAACTAATTCTTTTAAAAATTCTGAAATAAAATTTGTCTTTGAAGAAAAGTCAAGTTTTTATCATTATTTTTTAATATACACTTTCCTTCTGCGTTAAACAGGTTACTCTCCCACCTTTCCCGTGCAGGTTTCATATTGTGCACTGAGATTAGTACAGTGAAATGAAGAGCCTTTCAGTTACAATTAATGAGCAGTGTTGAGCCATTGCCTATAGGGCCAGGAGGTCTGCTTTGCCATTGAGTTTTACCACACAGCAACAGCATCTGAATTTTTTGTTGTTTCTTCATCCACACAAATGACTCAGCTTGCTTGGGGAAAAGAAAAAAAATCCAAAACACAATATTGTCTTAGGCTCGAATAATGAATGGCCTGTGCTATTTTATTGATATTTTAAACTAAACTTGTCAAGCACCTGTAATTAAGGCTGAGGCAGGGAGGTGCAGAGTGTGATCTCTGATTGCGGATAAAAGTGGATGATTTCTGTTGAAAAAAGCCAGTTAGGGTTGGTGGAGGGGAGGTTCGAGGTTACCTGAAGACACAGAGTATTATTGACAACTACAAAGGACAAGCTCTTAGCGTTGCACGTGGATTTGGCTGTATAATGATTACTAGGCACTCCACAGCAAAGTAATCTTTAATCCATAGATCTCCAAGCATCTTAAACACATTGATTTGTTCAATGTGGCCTCTGTAATAGTAATGTCTTCAAAATTAAATCACTCGACCTCTCAGTTCAATATGGTTACTGTTATCTGCTGCTATATCTACATGATACTGAAAGGAGAAGCCAAGGCAGTTAATTCATTAAAAAAAAATAAATCAAACTTGTTAATTGCATTGTGTCAAAATACTTCATTGGCATAGTGTCCATCAAACAATGAACTCCAGCCTGAATAATTCTTTTCTCTGCAGATTGAGCTGGTAAGACGGTAGTGTCTGCTTTGTAAACTTTTCTGGGTTAGTTTTCATAAATTTTCTGGAACTGGGATAATTTTTTTTCTTTTTATTATCTGTTTCATAAAAATTAATAAGGGACTTTTATACATCTTAGTGTAAAATTATCTAAGATATAAAATTATTATCTTAGATAATAATTAGTGCTGAAAGAGTTGGGTAGTATAAGGCCTTAGTAAAGATTCTAGACTTATTTTAAGGTCTCAGACATCTAAATGATAAAAAGAAGTAATGTCCCTTAACCAATCATTTTATTTTGTAATTTAACTGAATTCTACATTTGAATGAAGCAAGTATAAACTTTCAGATAAACTCTCTCAATATCAAGTTTGAAGTATGACAATGCCCTAAAAGATAAGAGAAACTTTTCTTCTGAAGTTAGAGTTGAAGCCACTGCATAAACGTTAAGAAAATATCACACTTCTAATTTTTTTAGTCAGCTATAGTCCTTATGTATATATTTCCACATAATTTTGAAAACCTTCAAAATCTTAATAGAAACAAAAAATAATCTGTGGCAAATGATCTTTGAGAAGCAGTGTTCCCTCTAGGAAGGATTTATTTTTAATCAAATAAAAGAAAAAAAATAACATATCCTGGCCTTCTGATGAAGCTCTAGGAGCCCCAGGATGAATTTTTTGCATTAACTTAATATTAATATAATTAATATTTAGTGAGGAGGGGCTTTGATATTGCTACAATCAATGTTCCTTCTAACTGAAGTTGTGAGCTTTGCCCACATATCATGATCTGACAGCCTTCAAAGAATGAACTTACTAAAACTTCCTTAATAGAGTTACAAGTGATCCCAGGATGTGTGTAATCATCTATCTTCCACTTTAGATCAGAAAACTGGGGTTCTAAAAATCATAATTTGGGGTTCCTGTACAGTGATCATCAGCTCTTATCTGTTATTTAATGGTCTCCTACATGCACCAATGATCTGAAACACTGTAATAGAATTATGATCATAAAGTATAGATAAATGATCATATAATAATAGTGATGCCGATAATGGTGCTAATAATTGGGATGATGATTGACATTTATAGAGAATACTGCATGTAGTATAGCATAGTGATTAAATATCTAAGTCCTCAGCAGATGACCTGAATCCTGAGTTTTAGAAAGTTTATGTTGTTTGAACAAGTAGTTTGAAAGAACTTGTGAATGATGGTATGACTGTTATACCAAATTGTAAGAGATGGCAGTAACAGAGATTCTTAACAATTGCACTGTTAGCATCTCTAATGTAATCAATGCTTCGGTGAAGAGATTTCTTTGGGTCCCTCCAGGGAATGTAGTAAGGCTTGGGTAAGCAGAAAGTGTAGATTTATTCAGTGTTCCTATTCTCCTAACCCTTTGGATTCTTTTTGGTACATTACAATGTAAGCTATTACTGAGTCCATGTTTCAGTCTACCAACCAAAGAAAACTGTGAGAGCCAAGACTGGCTGTTCATGTTGACACCTTAAATTTAGAATCTCTTGTGTATGTAGAGTTACCAATGGATTCAGACAAATTCTAACCTAGCACTCTGGAAATCCACTTGTGTGGGGTGTGTGTGTGTGTGTGTGTGTGTGTGTGTGTGAGAGAGAGAGAGAGAGAGAGAGAGAATACATATATATTTACTGTATGTTTCAAAATATTGAAATCTGTCTTATGTATATGCTAGCTCTTTTTGGGTGTATCTTTGAAATGACTTCCTTAAGTTTTGTGGGAATCTAATTCTAATTAAGGGTCTAGAAATGAAGTTGGATACTGGAGTGGAATGTTGAAAGGGATTAGCATTCCCTTGAGAGAGTGCTGCCTCATAGTAGGTCATGACAAGTTATTCAAGCAGTAGGTTTTCTCCTCAGGAGGTAAAAGTTGGCTCCTCTGCCAGTAAAGGAAATTTATCAAGATTGAGAGAGTTGAGGTAGTCATGTTCATCTGTGTCTACCCAAATACTTCCACTTCAATCCTCGTACTCCCACTTCTTTTTTTTTTTTTTTGGAGCGGTTTTTGCTATAGGGCACATGCGCTCATCAGAAAGACAGAGAGAGACAGAGAGATAGACAGTGAGAAATCACCCCCCAGGGGAGATGGCCACACCGCAATCTCTTCTCCTCTTGGGATCTTGGGCACGCATGCACATGCGCAGGCGTGAGTTTAAGCCACTAGGTCCAGGACGTGAACCACAGTTGGTTACATAGGAGTCCAGCAACATAGCCATTACGCTAACTGCTGGTCCCAACTCCCACTTCTTTTCTAAATAGAGGCTTGGATTTCATGTGCACTTGTGCAATTGTTCTCCACCTTGAAGAATCAAATATTAGGGGTTGGTCCTATAGCTCAGCAGTTAAAGAAACCAGAGTCTACATGTCTGAGCTCAATTCAAATCTTGACCCTGGTGGCTTGAATAACATGCTGGGCATATCCACATATGAACCCAAATTCCTGATGGGATGGAGAAATGGGGAAAAAAGATTTGCGGCATGACCATTGGGGAATGCTTTGTCTCTGTCTCTGTCTCTCTTTCTTTCTTTCTCACTTTCCCTGGCAAGTACACACACCCTCTGGCAATGAGAGAAAGAAAATGTAAAGAAAAGCTAATCAAATGTTGGTTCCACTTTTTTGGATATTTCAGCCCTACTTGCTATAAAAGAGAAGACTATTTTTTTCTTTTTAAGGTAATCATAGAAATTCTATTTTTTAAACCAGAGTTTGCACTAAAGATTCAAAACTCTGGTCTTCAGTGATTTTTTTCACCCTAAAGCTCTTCAGTGCAATCAAAATCAGCTGTACTACTTTACAGTCTATGAATGCTTCACAACCTACATATCGTTGCATGGGTGTTATTTGATCTACTTCATTTAAGGCTTCTAGGATAATAATTTAAATAGCTGTTTGCCATCAAATACTTTGGGATATAAGTATTCTACTTTATAATGTTTTGGTTACTTTCTTCACCTCTAGTCATCAAAGATTAACTATCCTGCCTTGCTATTTTTGATGGTCTTTTGCCTGGACTTCCTTTCTGATAACAAATACAGTATTTATGTTGATCAGAATAAAATTATAAACCTCCTTGAGGTATTCCAAGCAGGATGGATATAATGTAGGAAATTAGATGCTATTGAACCACTGGTAAGACTGGAGTAGTTAAGGTATCTAAGTATCTCATAAGTGATACTAAATTGCATTTTTATTCAGAGTCAAAGTGCAGATGTCATGGGAATGGTTTCTATAGCTTATAGCCTAGAATCTGCTGATACGCTAGAAATGGTAAGAGGTTCTTACAAATTTTCACATTTGACTCTATCTAAATGCTTGTTGTTGTTAAAGTAGCAAAAATATCACCTGTGACTGTCCTTCACCTTTTACTCTCATTTATATGACTTTCATTGGTGGAGGATAAGCCAGACACCTGCTGGGAAGGCATTGTGGGAACTGAAATTCCCAGCTTTCCAATCACCATCATTCAGTAGACAAAGCGTACTTTTTCTGAGTTGCCAATAGGCAGCCTCAACAGACGGCGATTTTGTATCTTTTAGGACAGCTTATATTGCAGATGAAAATAATCAAATGAACAAGAACTTTCAACCTTTTAAAGCCAAAAAACAAACAAAAACAAAAAAAATGAAATCCCAGTTATAATTAACTTCTTACTTGATTCTTGGATTTAAATAATTTGACAAGGACACCTCTTGGTTGTCTTTATTCTAAAACTCTTTGTAGTGGTCTCCAATTGCTCAAGGTCACATCATTCCTTTTCTTTCGATTTGCTATGGGGCATGTGAACTTGCTAAAGATTGACAAAGAGAGAGGAGGAGAGAAATGGAAAGTAAGAAAACACCCTTATGTGTAATGACCATAACAAATTTCTTTCTCTTGCACTCACCTCTTTAGAGATTTTAGGTACATGCTCATATGTACCTTGTGCGTTTCTCAAGTCAGCAGGTCTAGGGCTCCAACTGCACAGTCAGCCATGTGGGAGTCAGCTGCCCTAACCACCATTCCATAAGCCCCACATCATTCTTAATGTTCTCAGAATCTATTACAATGTATCTATTCCAATAGTTTTAGCCAAATTCTCAATCAATTTCTCTGGTTTATAATGAGTCACAAACCTCTTTCTGTACTATTCAATTTGACCTGCATAGTGTAATGCTCTAAATTGTCAAGTTTTGTCCTGTGTGTCTTTTTACCTGGCAATTGGTGGGAGATAAGGAAAGTTACAGTAAAATAACTCCGCCAAAGCAGACCTCCTGGCCCTATTAAGTAAGGAAGGGATGGGAGAGTTACTCTTCTATAACATCCTATCACACACACAGGGCTGAATGCAAACCAAAGAGCAGTGGTAATATTGATAGATTCCAGAAAAGACTCCATGGGAAAAGTGAGAGTAAAACTTATCTCTTTCCTGTGTCCTCATCTGTGTCATCATCTTCCCTCATGCCTCCGTGAAACTGCCTGAACTTGTAATAGTCATATATATGCTGTTCTAAAAATTATTTATTCAACTTTTATTTATTATTATTACTATTATTTTTAATTTGCTATAGGGCACATGCACTCTCCAAAGAGAGACAAAGAGAGAGAAGTGAGAAAGTGAGCTGCCAGGTCTGGTATGCAAACCATGGTTGGCCACATGGGAGTCCAGTGCCTTAACCACTACACCACTTGCTGAGCCCGAGTCATATAAATTTTATGGAATAACTGGCACTTGTTTAAAGCAGAAGAAACCCATCCTATTCGAGAGACAGATTAACAGAGGTAAGGATTTTAGGTAAATTCCTAGCCATTGCCTCAGCTTGGCAGTGTTCTTTGAAAGTATCCATCACACCCTCATTTGCCTTATGTATTTTTTTCACTGATTTGGTGTGGAAGCACAAGAAAGGAGTTGGGAAAACCAACTTTTTCAGCCAGACTGACAGCAATGGACAGCAGCTGCCTCATCCTAACTATGTGACTTTGGGAAAAACACTCCATTTTTGTCAAATGGGATTAAAACTAACACCTACCTACATGGATTATAAGTGGCTAAATTGTTTAACACATGCATTCTTTAACTCTTAATGCACTGCCTGGGAATTGATAAATGCCTAGTAATTGTTACCGTTGCAATGTAAATCTTCAGAGCATCACTTTTTAAGTACTTTTAACTAATGTAGTATAAATATTCTCAAGTTAAACAATAAATTGGTTGGTTAATTAAAGCCCCTCCTTTTACAGTAAAAGCGTGCTGGTTCCCATCAGAGTAAGAAGTTTCTTTGTCTGCTTTATCACACAAAGATAATAAAAACCCCTTCTTTTCTTATAAGGAGAGTCCTTTATAACTCATTTTCTAAAGACATAATCTTGGGATGATGACTACATACACACATAATTACATTTAATTCCTCACACCAGGAGGCAGATACTTCAAGGATTTCTGTTTTCAGGCAGGTAAATGTTGGACCCCATTAATTGAGTAACAGGCCCAAACTCACAGAGTTATTAGCAGCACAACCGCAGAGTCTGAACTCCCCACTGCTACATGGTGTTACTTCTCAGACAACAGGTAGGATTATATCTCCAGCCCTCATACTAGTAAATCTTAAATCTTATTTTTCTTCCGGAACCTGGAAGCCTAGATCGATCAATCTATCTCTCTCTGTCCTTTCTGTATCTCCTGAAGAATCCTTTCCTAATCTTATCCTCAACTCTGTAAAGCCTTCTCCCAGATAAATGAAATACTTGCCCTCTTTTCCCAATCTTCAACTCTTTTTCTTGTTTTACAAGGGGCCTGCCAAAAGTTTGTGGTAAAATGTATATTATGAAAAGTTATGCATAGAATTCATTTTTTTCTACAAGAAAATAAACTCATACATTAATTCCATTTTTCCATGAACTTCTTAAATTCTTCTCAGATTCCCTGTCCATTTCTCTACTGGTCAAAAAATATGATCACAATACGATTACTTATCTATATTTTTAAAAATACACATACACACACACACACACACACACACACACACACACACATTTGCCATAGGGTATGTGTGCCTGCTGGAGAGGGAGACAGAGACAGTGAGAGGGAAAGTAAGGTATCATCCCCCAGGGGGAATGGCCACATCACAATTCCTTCTCCTCTTAGGATTTTGGGTATACATGCATAGGCACTTAGTGTGATTTTCAAGCCTCCAGGTACAAGACTTAAATCATGTTTAACCATGTGGGAGTTCAGCATCTTAACCACCATGCCACCTGCTGGCCCCAACTTACCTATTTTACATGATCACAATACTATAACTTATCTAGATACAACTTATATTTACTACACTAAATGGCAACAATGAACATAATTAAGAATTATTTATCACTTAGGATAAATTGCTCTTTTACAGTAATTCTTTGAGCAATATAAAGAAATGCCTAAGTTGCAAGTTAGTCTTATCTATTTAAGACAGGATCTAGCTTGCAAGTAATAAAATGGAATTTTATGATGTATTTTATAACTCAGTCTTGTCCATTAATTTAGATGGGCTTCCCCCCCAATTAATATAAATTAATAAGATAAAACTTAGCTCTCCTAATGGGTATTTATACACACACACACACACACACACACAGTTTCATGCAAGTATAATTGCAATTGTTTCTCATGTTTTAATCTTTCTTCTGGCTCTGTTGACCCACTCTTCCATTTGAAAATAGCAAAATGGCTACACCAGATCCTTTTAACATGCAATATTTAGTTCATTCAACAATTAATTTGAGAAAGTCACCCACACTAAAAGCAATGATACCCAGTCACCTATTAAATTATTGCTCAATAGCTATATATTTTCTTATCTTCTTACTTCTAGAATTTCATCCCAAAATACGTAGTTCAAATTAGTTAACTCCAAAGGGTTAACACAAGCACCATCAAGCCACTCCTTTACCTGGCAAATTATATCACTCTTCAGCATATGTCACTTGCACAACTTTTCAACTTTTTCCTTCCTAAGGTAATAGGCCCAGAAGCTGGATGCTGCTGCGTTTCGGCACCTGTCATTTTGACATTTCATGCTTTCTTTAGAAAAGAGAAGTTGGTAGAATGTGAGAAAAGTGGAACTTTGACAGGTTGTCAGAATATCTTGCAGCACAAACCAACCTGCCAGCCAGCCTGTTTTCTGGTATATTTCAAAGTCTCCTAGCAAACGAACTGCAGTCACTGACTGACGAACTTCTTAAGTAAGAAGATTCCTTACTTTTTTCAAGATTGAAATTAAATAATTTTCCCCTGAAATGAATTTAAATGTTAGGTGGCTTGCATTCAGTTGCATATCAAATAAAATATACAGTTATAAGCCAAAATCAATAGAAATATCTTTTTTAATTCTTTTCTCTTTCACTTGAATTTAGTGCTGTTTGAGGATGGACATCTATAAGTTCAAAAGAGCTCATGAAATGACTTTGAGTTTGCAAAAAATAAATAGTTAGTGTCTGCTTCAAAAGTAGATCATTCTGCATGTAGGTATTGGCAAGAGAGCAGGGGAAAATGTTTCAGGAACTATGACTTTAGGAATATTCCCATTAGAGCCACGCAGATGGCATAGCAGTTACTTCACTGGACTCCCACATGACTGACCGTGGTTTGAGTCCTGGACCTGGTGGCTTGAAACTCACACCAGGCATGTGTTCATGTGTGCCCAAGATCCCGGAAGGAGAAAGGAGAAGAGATTGTGGTGTGACCCTCCCCCAGGGAGGGATGGTCACTTTCCCTCTCACTGTGTCTGTCTGTCTCTCTCCAGCAAATGCACATGCCTAAGGCAAAAACCTCTAAAAAAATATGCCAAATAAAAGGAATAAAAATGTAAGTGAGCTGTGATTAACTATGGGAAATGGTCATGAGAATGAGGGCCTATATCAACTATGGCAGTTTGTGCAAGATCTCCTCCCATCTCCTTTAGAATTATGAATATGTTTCTGGTTGCATAAGCCTTCTTGGGAGAAAAAACTAATAGTATAATGAATTCACATTATTGTTTGGAAAAAAAGGTTTTTTAATATAAACTTGAACCATAAAAGTAAAAAAAAAAAAAGGAAGAATAAAATTGTATGTAACTCTCTAGGATTTCTGGAATAATATTTTTCTAGGGAAGTCCAACTCTCCTAACATCAATTTTGTTTCAGATTCCTCTTCCCCATCACAAGGTAGTAACTGTTAAGTCAGCATGTAGTTTATATACCTTCCGATGTATACCTTGGAAACTATACTTTAAAAAGGGAAAAATATTTGATGTTTGTTTAATTGAGATTTTATGACTTCTGGAAAATAATGGTCAACAGTTAATATACAACTAATTTCTACCATAAACCTTTAAACTGTGACTATATCCTTAATGATACACTTTGCTATAATTGTTGTATTATATAAAACCATTCTTGTATGACAGTGCACTCCCCTTCATATTACGTCTCCTTCTGAACCTAACCCAAGGTTTAAGATATATAATAACCTGCTCCCAAGTGACTTCTAAATGCATCCTCTTGAAACACAACTTTTTCTGCCTAAATGATCATGTTCTATACTGTGTCCCTTCCCCAAAACAATTGTCTAGAAAATGGAATTATCAAGTCCCTTAGCTGAGCTACTCACTTGAAAGACTAGCCAACAACCCTTATATTTTCATGCCAAAGGATACATGTGTGCATATGTGCATGGGAAAGAGGCAGAGAGAAAGCACACTCTATAGGATATAGTCGCACCATTATCCTTTTTTCTCCAATTCATCCTTTCAGAATCCTGGGCATATGGGTGTACATCCTGTGTGTTTTTCAAGCCAGTAGGGACAGAACTCAAGTCCTAGTCAGCTTGGTCAGTGTCTAACCCTTGCACTAAGGAGGCCAGTCGTCAACCACCTTCCTTATATAATAGGAGAGAGAGAGAGAGAAAGGGAGAAGGTATTGAGATTCAGGTAGAGGTAGATCCATGCAAACCAAATTTGTATATCAAGAGAAATAATGACATAGAAGTTAATGTAATGGATGGATAGGTAACCAATTGGCAAAAAAGAAGAGATACACAAGAAAAGCAGAGATAACCATGACAAAAAAATGTCTGCTCTCCAAGGTCCTGACACATTTTAAGACAACTCCATTCTTATAATAAGCATGTTTTCCAGAACAACTTGAATGAACCTGTTCCTGAATACCAAAAACCCCTCAATTATAACAAAACTTTTAAATAAATGTGAGCCTACCTATAATATAAGTATTTTTTTTACTTCAAAGATTATGTTACCAAAGATTCTTCTGTTCACATGATGGGAAAATCTGATGCATTTACCTAAATCCTTTCAGTCTTCTTCCTATGTGGTAACCTGCAACCTAGACAGACTTTTAAAATTGTTTCTTTTTATTTTTGGCACTATAAGTCTGAGCCTCTTTCTAGTGATGGTTGTGCACTGTGTTTTCTTTTGTAGGGTAATTCATTCTATTTCTTATGTAGCAACAAAATAATTAACCCTCTGAAAAAAATGCTGAAAAATAACTGACAATAGGCAAAATTAGGCATACAATTTATTTAATCTATATATGTACAGAGAAGCTTTCATATTGAAGACCCAAAGAAAGAAGAGAAGATATCTAATTGTATGCTTGGGTTTGAGAAAGTAGGAACATCCATGTAGAAATGTGATTGAACAAAAGAAGATATGAGATATAAAAAAAATAGGCTGAGTGGGGAGACTTAGCAGGGCCTGTCTAGATTCTTCTTGACCTTTTTGTGCAGCATTCTTTCCTCCTGAGGTTGAGACAAGATCCCTGTGGAAAGAGAGTCTTATTATTTAATATCAGACATGTCAGTTAGAGGGTATTTTTGTGTCCAACTCTTACACAGAAAGGTGTGTGGGGGGGTGGTTAGAATAATAATGTTTGGCTTTATGAATGGTCTTGGAAAAAAGGGATTCTGGTTTCAATGACTTGCCTTAGAGAATAGGGACTCTAGGGACCAGCAGTTTGTGTAATGGCTATGTCGCTGGACTCCCATGTAGTCGACCGTGGTTCACTTCCCAGACCCAGTGGATTACGCCAGGCACATGTACGTATGTGCCCAAGATCCCGAGAGGAGAATGGAGGAGAAGGGATTGTGGCATGACCATCCCCCCTGGGGGGTGATTTCTTGCTTTCTGTCTCTCTCTGTCTGTCTGGTGAGCGCACGAGCCCTATCGCAAAAACCTCTCCAAAAAAAAAAAAGAAAAGAAAATAGAGACTCTAGTTTCTTTTTTTCTTTTCTTTTCTTTTTTTTTTTTTTGAAGAGAATTATTTTATTTAACTTTATTTATTTATTTTAATTTGACCAGAGAGGGATAGGGGGGTGGTGAGAAAGCAAGCTGCCAGGTTTGGGACTCAAACCATGGACAGCCATGTGGGAGTCTAGCATGCTTAACCACCAAGCCACCTGCTGGTCCATGGGACTCTAGTTTCTATGCTCTGGAGGAGAATGAGGGTTGCTAGAAGGGCAGAAGAGCAGAGAGAAATTCTGCTTCTGAGGCTGCTTCTGGGGCCTTCACATTAGTCTTCTGAGCACCAACACTTACATCATGCATTTTTTGTTCTTTTATTTGTCACTCATATTCTTCTTCTTCTTTTTTTAACTTTCCAGAGGACATGTGCACTCATTGGAAAGAGAAAGAGGCACCTTCCATGTGGGACACTCTTGTCACAATCTCTTTTCATCGTTTTCTCACTCCTTTGGGGATTTGGAGCATGCACCTGGAGTGTTTTTCAAACCACTATGTCTGGGCCTTGAATTGCACAATAAGCTGTATGGAATCTAGCCACCTTAATCATCAGGCCACTGACGGACCTTGTTTGTTTCTTTAATAAGGAATATATACATCCAAAAAGCCCTGTACTGTGGCTCAAAGAAACCCAGATTCTAATCCCTCTTACAAATAGGAGATGGCAAAAAATTATTTTTCTGAGCGCTAGTTTTCTTATCTATGAAAATGTAATAACATTACTGACTCCTAATTTGTCATGAAGTTTATATAGAATTGCAGGCATGAAATTTCTTAGCACAATATCTGCAAACTGGCAGATGTCTAATAATATGTGAGGGGTTTAAATCTAAGAGATTTTATTCACTCTTTGAGGTATAGCCTCCAGGAAGCTTAGACGATATTTATTCCTCCAATTTCTGAGGGTATGCCAACAACGAATATTTACTGAGTACCAATAATAAATTATCATAGTCAATTTTACTTGTATATTCTCCCGTTTGGCTGATGTCTCTTGAAAAATGCTTATTTACTAAGTGATGACAGTCAACTTACATAAAGCACTTCTTGTGTATTGGGAATTTTGTGTGCAACTTCTCTTGAAACCTCTGAACAGATCTTATTGCTCTTGTTTTACAAATAGAAAACTGAGTCGATAGGCACAGTCTGCAGCATGCCGGGATACAGTGCTGGAAGTCACATGGTTAATTTGGGGTCAGATCCCAGGATCGGCCTAAAAGCACCACCAGGCTTGCATGGGCACCCATGATCCTGAGGAGCCGGAGGGCTGGCTAAAGGAATCCCAGTGTGATAAGACTGTTGTGGGTACCTTTTCTGTCTCTCTTTTTCCTTCTTTCTCTCTCTCTGTGCATACACACATGCTTTCTATCAGAAAAAAAAGAAAAAAAGATTTAAGTTTTTTATGAGTTTAATTCAAAAGCCCCAAACTTTAGCCACTGAGATGCCTAACTCTTTACTACTTTACAGTTTATTTTTTTGCTCATGCTCCATACCCAGTCCCACTTTCCTAAATTTTCCAACAACTACAAGCCTATGTTTTTTGAGAGTTTGTTTGTTTGTTTGTTTTGTTGTTTTGTTTTGTTTTGCTTGCCATAGGGCACATGCACTCACCAGAAAGACAGAGAGAGACAGAGAGTGAGACATCACCCTCCGGGGGGATGGCCACGCCACCATACCTTCTCTTCTATTCTCCTCTCGGAATCTTGGGCATGCACTCACACGCACCCGGTGTGAGTTTAAGCCACCAGGTCCGGGACTCGAACTGTGGTCGACTGCGTGGGAGCCCAATGACATAGCCATTATGCCAACTGGTCCCCAAGCGTATGTTTTATGTGGTTTGAAATTTTATTTGTTTTAGCCATGTCTCCTTACATAGACTGTGAGGAACTGTAGAGCTTGGGAGAAGGGATCATATTTTAAATATTTATGGACCCACTTAGGCAATATAATGAAATCAAGGAGTATAACATGTACCTGGGTTCTTATTTATTTATTTATTTATTTATTGTTTTGATACAAGGAGCATGTGCTTACTGGGGAGGAGGAGAGTGAAACAGAAAGACAGACAGAAAGGGAGAGAGAGAAATCTCCCAGGAGGAATAGCCACATTGCAATCCATTCTCCTCTCAGAATTTTGGGCATGCATGTATACATGCCCAGCACAGTTTTCAAGATGCCAAGTCTGGGATTCAATTAGGATACAGCCATCTAAAACACTGTACCATCTGACTGGCCCAGGTTTCTCATTTTTTATGACATGGGTTTAAGATCTTTCCAGAGCTGCTTGTTTCTGGAGAAGTACTATGACATAGGGTAAGAATGTATGATGAGTCAATTACAGAGAATATTCAAAGACACCAAAGAAGTTCTTATAGATCTAGTGACCTAAGAAGAGCTTCAGATGTTCCCATATACGTGTATGGTATTGTTGGAGGGCTAGGGGTGCAAAGTGAATGGTCTTTCTTCACTCTCTTGCTGTAACTCTTATATGTACTCGTAGGTTCCCGAATGCCACTGCTCCTTTTCAGTCAGATGGAAATTTCAGGTCTGCTCAAGTTCTTTGCAGTGTTGCCTCTGCAATTTGTCTCTATAACTTTAACATGTGATCATGCCTCTAGTGACTGTGCATGTGTGCATCAGCATGGGACTCTGTCAGTATATTAAAAACCAGATAAATTTAAACAAACTAAAGAAACAAGCACTGGAAAATATACAGTGCCTGAAAACAGGCAAAATATAGACTCTAATGTCTGATGGTGTAGTCTAGTGGGTTGAAATTGGCAACCATTTTTTTCCAGTAATTTTCTCCATGGGAACTCAGAAGGGTAGTAGACCATGTAGAATGGCTTATCTAATTCCACCAGTAAAGAAGGAGACCCTCACCTGGAAAGAATAAGAGGTAGCATGAGTTAGATAAGAAGGCAGGATCTCTAGCTCCTATGCAGGTTCAGAGTCAGGCACTATTTGGGAAAGGATCTTGGAGGAAAGTCAGGCTAATAGGTGGAAGTTAAATTTACACAGGTCAAGGCATGTGAACATGAGCAATTCTGGAGTCTAATATAAGATAGGAAGTATTGTACAGGTAAGACACCCATAGAAAGCTATGGAAAAAGAAATGTTATATGAAGAAGAGGTAGGATAAAAGGAGCCATTCAAGTATCCATTCAAGAATCCATGAATTCCAGGTCCACTGTGTGTGACAGTCTCATGTTTTTGCAAATGATGGGAGAGGAAACTACTGATATTAATTTTGCCTCCTAGGGAACTAATAATACTCTTTTCAGATGGGGTCAACTAGTGACTTAGCTCAGAGAACGTGAAGTATACAGAGTCAGGAGAAAGTAACAGGGCAGTTCACACAGAGAGGTCAAGCTTGAGCTCCCAGAGCAGCTACAGAAGTAGCTTCTGATCAAAGTAGAGGGAAAGTTACCTTTCCATACAGGCATTTTTTTCTCCATTTTTTTTCTCTTATAAGAGCAAACTGACAAAATTATGAAGTGTTTTTTGTTTGTTTTGTTTTTGTTTTTGTTTTTTATTTTTTGAGAGGATTTTTCTATAGAGCATGTGTGCTTGCCAGAAAGAGAGAGAGAGAGACAGAGACAGCCAGAAATTACTTCCCAGGGAGGATGGCTATGCCGCAATCCTTTCTCCTCCATTCTCCTCTCAGGATCTTGACACGCACGTACGCACATGTGCCCGGTGTGAATTTAAGCCACTGGATATGGGACTCTAACCATGATTGACTACGTGGGAGTCCGGAGTCCGGGGACATAGCCACTATGCCATCTGCTGGTCCAATGAACAATGTTTTATTAAGTATTTAAAGCCATAAGATATAGGTTTAGAAAAATGCATTTCTGTATTTTAGTATAGAATTCTGTATTCTACTATATTCTGTGTTTCTTATTGAATTAGAAATAAAACCAATCAAAAATAAATTTGTTCAAAAGAATAGATAAACAGATATAGTCAAGATATTTTAAGATTGCAGTAATTATAAAATTAAGTCTGTGATTCCATTATTAAAAAGTTCAAGAGTGGGAACCAGTAGATGGTGTAATGGTTACATCACCGGACTCCCACATAGTCGACAGTGGTTTGAGTCCTGGACACAGTGGCTTCAAATTCATACCAGGCAGTGTGTGTGCATGTCCAAAACCCCAAGAGAAGGGATTGCGGCATGGTCATTCTCTCTGGGGGCTGATTTATTGCTTTCTGTCTCTCTTTCTCTTTGTTTCTACAGTGAGTGCATATGCCGTATAGCAAAACTCTCTCTCAAAAAAAAAAAAATGTTTAAGAGTTCTGACGTGGTATCTCCACATTGCAAACTGTCACACTCCTCACCACTGTCACACTCAAGTGATATGCCCCTTCAGTGGTCACTGGATCTTTCACTTTACTTCCACTTTTCTCTGCATCTGCTTTCTCCCTGTTCGAGACAAATGGTAGACCCTGGTCTTAGTTTAAGTCACTTAAGCCAAATCATATCAAATCTTTCATGTTCATTTAATATCCTCATATCTCATTTGTGTCTATTTGAGCCAGTACAAAAAAAGAAAAAAAAATCACATAGTTCTTAAATTCTCTGTGGCTTTTAAAAAAGCATAGTCCTTTTTAGTTGCATACCTTTCATGCATGTTCCCTCATTATATAAGGCTTACTTCATTCCATTCCTCTATTTTCCTGGAGGAGGAGAACAGAGGTGAGAGGTGATCTATTAGAATGATTCTGTGGTATCTAAAAAGAGACCTGCCAAATAATTTTTTGTCTCAGAAAGTATAATCTTCAAATCAATTATCATCTTCTAAGATACCCCAGATAAATTTACTCTATAACTTAAAGTTCCCTTTTTTGTTAGGTTTTTGCCATTTTTCCATAGGGTGTGTGCACTTGTCAGAGAGAGAGACAGTAAGAGGAAAAGTGAGAAATCACCTCTCAGGCAGGATGGCCACGACAATTCTATTCCTTTTCCCCAATTTTACTCCTGGGATCCCGGGCATGCATACAAGTGCCCCATGTAATTTTCAAGTCACCAGAGCCAGGACTTGAATCATGGTCAGCCATATGAGAGTCCAACATCTTATTCACTCCACCTGCTGCCCGCCTCCCCACCTTTAAGCATAAGAGCTAGTTCTGCATCTATATTCTTTTATTTTTAATCTCTTTACTGGATATTTGGCTTCCTAACAGGCACCCAATGAAATCCAAGGAATGAATAAGTGGTGTGTTGGCCTATGGTCCTTATTATTTCTCTGTGCCTCTCTGTTGCTCTGTCAAGGGGATGCTGAGATATTGCTGGATGTCGCCCCTCTTCTTTCGAATCTCGTGCGTTGAGTCTCTGGTTCCACGTCTTCGTTGTTATCATTTAAGCATAACTCCTTCCTTTATCCCGTCTGCCAATTTTACTTAAATTCCAAAGGGTAAAAGACATTGTTCTGTCAAGATTAGTATTTCTATTTATGTTTTTGCCTCATGCATGAACTTCTGCTTTTGAAATACAAAATTTTGACTCCTCATATTTTTAGTTTCAGCATCTTTTAATGGGCTCTACCTCACTGGATTCTTAGAGAGGAACAGGTCCCGAGGTGTCAATAAATTGAGTTGAGAGAGTTCTGGAATAAGAATACATGTGAAGGCCCAGCTAGGTCAGCCTGAACACAATCCAGGTATTCTTGCAGATGTCCAGAATCACAAGGAGCTGGAAGGCTGGGGAAAGGATCCTGTGGTGTGTTGAGACTTGCCAAGTGTCCTTTTATATATTAGATAATAATGTTTTTATATAATTTTAAAAATAAGAATGTAGGGGCCAGCAGGTAGTGTAAGTGGCTGAGGTGCTGGACTACCACATGGCAGACCATAGTTGAATCCTGGACCTGGTGGCTTGAAAATCATGCTGGGCACATATGTGTATATACCCAAAATCTGAGGAGGAGAATGAAAGAGAAGGGATTACAAAGTGGCCATTACCCTAAGAGGGTGGAGGTGATTTCTTACATTCCCTCTCACGGTTTTTCTCAGTCTCTCTCTGTCAAATCATGAGCAACCATGGCATAAACCTTAATAAATAAATAAGACTATGTAATATACTGTTAAAGGGCTTATTTACATAATATCTTAAAATTTATTAGATATTATGGTAACATAAATAATCAAGATTTTAGTGTTGAATCGCCAACCAAATCCTCTCACTTCATTGCAATGTTACATTATCTGTGAAATAAAAAATAAAAGTGCAGCAGTCTAGTGACTGTGCCTGGGTTTCCTGCCCTTCATTCACGCAGGGTGTCCTTTTCCACATCTTTCAGTGCCTTCAGCTGGCTTTTCACC
Source organism: Tupaia belangeri chinensis (assembly GCF_000334495.1). Lineage (NCBI taxonomy): Eukaryota > Metazoa > Chordata > Mammalia > Scandentia > Tupaiidae > Tupaia > Tupaia belangeri. The sequence continues at coordinate 2,599,013 of NW_006160032.1, forward strand.
AAGGCAGGAAGCCCTCAGCGGTGGAATTTCCCCGGGTATCAGAGCATGACTACAGACCTCCTATAGGAGAGATCAAGCTACCACTCACCTACAGAATGTGTTTGTTCCAGTCTGAGAGGGCCCGAGTCTCTGTGATGGGGACATCATTAAAAAGCACAGGAAAGCTAGGGGTCTACTCTGGAGAGACTCATAGTAAGTCAAAACAGTTTTTTGGTTTTTTTTTTTTTTTTTTGGGTTAATAAAGCTCATTTTATCCTGAAGGATTCGAGGGATCAGGCAAGCCACATGGACTTAGCTACAGTAAAATATTGGCAACTGAAGTAGTCCACCCTACTACATTAGGGAAGGAGGGAATTTAGGCCAAGGACGCAGGGGTGGTCCCCTATTCCTCTATAGTGCTAGGTAGTCTTTAATGTTCACACAGAATTTGCTTTTTAAGGCATTATCTGAAAGACGCACACATTCTAAATTGTGCAACATTCGATTTATCTACCTTGGAAGGATGAATGGTCGAGTGAACCCTGCTGAGATCTGAGCCTCTGCATCCAGGGATTCTGAACGTTTGAACCAGCTGTAGAGCCCACTAAGCCATCTCCCCACCCTCCAACAGGACAGTCTCTCTGCAAAGGAGTTTAACTTCACCAGTCATTTCCTCTTCCACCCACATAATTTTGCAGAAATTAAACAGCTGTCAATAGGAAGAAGCAAATAAGTTTCCTCTTCAGAATTTTCTATAGATCGAAGTGCTATTAAAACGCATGTCTTATTAGTGGAAACATGATAGACACCATGGAAGGTAGCTCCGAGATCATATAATGCCACTGATTTGATTTGTAGATGAGGGGATAAAGGCTCAAAATGTCCATCTGTCCATGCCCAAATTCAAGTCCTGCTGATTCTACTTGAGTAATGTACACAATCTACCCACTTTTCTCCATCTCTGCTGCTGCTAGCATAATGCAAGTCATCGGCGTATCTCAATGACTTCCCCTTCCTAAACATTAAACAGATAGTGTCACTGCTCTTGGGAAATTCCTATTTCTGTTTGCTCATTTATTGTTTTTCTGTTTCATTTTGAATAAAATTCAAATTCCTTTACATGCCCTCCAAGTCCCTGTATAACCTGGTCCTAGCCCAGTTTTTTGATCCCATTTCTGCCACCCTCGCTCCCCATTAAACTGACCCACATTCAGGGTCTTGCATTCCTCACACACATACCAATCTCGTTTCCTTTGTAGGATGCAGGTGCTCTAATTCCTTCTAACAGGAAGACTTAATTTCAATATTAAATGACTGACTTTTTGTTTTTCTTTTGGTTTTTGCTTTTTGCCATAGAGAATGTGAACTTGCTGGAGAGAGACAGACAGAGACAGGGAGAAGGAAAGTGAGAAATCACCCCTCAGTGAGGATGACCACATCATAATTCCTTTTCCTCTATTCTCTTCCTGAGATTCGTAATTCCTTTTCCTCTATTCTCTTCCTGAGATTTGGGCACACATGAACATGCACCTGGCCTGATTTTCAAGCTGCTGAGTCCAGAATCCAAATCACAATTGGCCATGTTGGGAATCCAGGGTCTTAACCACCTCACCACCTTCTCGCCCAAACTGGCTCTTTTATCTCATAAAGTTCAAGTTTAATTCTCATCTCAAAGGACCCTTTCTTTCCCATTCTATCTTATGGTCTCCTTCTACTCCATGTTTCTTTTATCATAAAAACTTGTTTGTTTTTTCTGATACTATTTATACCATCTGGGTTTTTATTTGTTGCTTTTTGTTTGTTTGTTTAATTGTTTATTATCAGTCTCATCTGCTAAAATGAAATTTTCATATAAAGAAGAACTCTGCCTCCCGTGTTCACTGCTATATCTTTAGTGCATAGGATAAATTTTGGCATAACAAAGAAAGGAAGTAAGTTTGGTTTCAGAGCAACTCTGCTTTAGTTCCAGCAGGTGGCATACTACTGAGGTTTCTAGATTGCCATGTAGTAAGCTGCAGTTCAAGTCTCGGATCCTGTGGCTTAAGACTCACACCAGATGTATGTGCATGTGTGCCAAAACTCCTGAGAGGAGAATAGAAGAGAAGGGACTGTGGTGTCGCCATCACCCCCGAGGGATGATTTCTTGCTTTCTGTCACTCTGTGAGCACATGTGTCCTATAGCAAAAAGAAAAAAAAAAAAAAAAGAGTAAATCTTTGCTTTATAGTAAGTTCTACTACAAAAGAAAAATGTACAATATTTTTTCATGATAAATTGTTTAGTGAGGGAAAAGCAATAAAAGTTTATAAAATCTTGATAGTAAAGTGTATTGGATATATGTCCATGCATGCATATGTTTAGGTTTTTATAAGAAATAAAATGAGTAGAAAGCATACTGAAGGAAAATATATCAATAATTTTACTTCAGTTTGGACTAATTATTTTCTGTCCCTGCAGGGTCTTAATTTTCAACAATAAACATATATTACTTCTGTTGTAAAAGTTGTTGTAAGAATATGTGCCCACCACTTTAGTCATGATGCTTATGGTTGTGAGAAACAGAAGCTCAAGTCAAACTGACCTGATTGAATTGAAGTGGTTATTAGATGGTATAACTGTTTTGTCAGAAGGCCAAGGATATATTGATAATAAAGCTTTCACCTCTGTTTTGTCTTTTATCATGCATTTCAGAAAAAAAAAATCTTCAGGAGATAGAAAACACAACAACTGCTGAGAGCTTCTAAATTCACAGCTTTATATGTAACATTGAGATTAAAATTAAAGTTGAGATGCAAAAGAAAATCTATTTTTAAAATCTATTTTTAACTAGCTACCACACCAAGCTCTGAAAATGGATCTGGTTGTGCAGGTCACTGCATCTTTCCCAGGATCCTTAGATCAGGGATGAGCGAGTGAAAAAACAAAAACAAACAAACAAAAAAACATGTACTAGAGCTACTTCTATAACTTTTAAAAGTCATCTTAAGTAAAGAGATTCCCTGGGGTTGATTTTGTTTTCAGACTAGTACCTGTAACTAAGCCATCAGGCGATAATGAATGGAATTAAGAGGAAAGAAGGACATTGAAATTGGGAAAATCTGTTCTAGCTCTTGGAGTAAAAAAGGTGATTTTAATATAATTTAGAGGTCCCTAAATTCCCTGAAGGGCCTCATGGATGCTCTAAGTGGGATTTAATTGGTCCATAAATGATACTTTTCTGCCCCTCTTTAGATACAACTTTGAAACAGAAAAATATTCAGAGAGATGAAAATCGAACATTTTATTGATACACTGGGAGACTAATAAACTGGGTGCAGGGGACAACCTCAGGTCCACTTTCCATCATGACAGAGCCTGTACTGCCAAGGTTCCTTGTAGGGGAGAAAGCAAACCAGGACGTGCACCTTCTGCATCAGGGATACCTGAAAAGAGAACTCAGAATAGGCTGAGATTGCATGAGCAATTGAACACCTCCCCAGCAGAAAAATTTTCCCATCATGAAAGTCATTTTTAAGTTTGGCACGTGTGTATGGGGGCGGGGGGAGGGCAGGAATAAAATCAAACACTTTGCTTTAATGACCATGTCACCAAAGAGAAATAGGAGGCTAGGTTTAAAGATGTTTACTTCTTTAATGCCCTCTGTTTTAATTCCCAGACTGTATTCTCCTATTATTACTATGTTTCTGATTATTTTTCCCTTTATGCTATTTTGATATATAATTTTCATCACATACAGTAGTTCTTCAAGAGTATCTACTGAATTTTGAATCAGAAGCTAAAATTGAATCTGTTTGAAATGTTCAAAGCCATCTCCAATGGCACCCTTATAGCTCCATATAATAAATTGAACACAGGAGTAGTAGCCCTATTAAGCTGATGAAATCATTGATTTCTTCTCTGTGTAATGTTCACATTAAAAGCTGAGATTTTCAACAGATATAATACTGAGTAACTCAGTGTCTTATCAAATTAACAAAGAGCCTTTTAACCCCATGACCCTTGGTGGAAAGATGTTTATTGGAAAATGGTTATGAATATAAATATTTTCTAAACATGGTGGCAAAGTGTTCTATGTCACTAATCAAAGTAACATCACTAGCTTGGCTCCATTTTCTGTTTTTTTTCTTTCTGCCTCGAAGCAGTGAGGAACGTTATTCCTGAAACAATAAGTCAACCAAATGCTCAATTAGTTGTTAGCTGTTCAGTTGTTCTATGTAATTTTATTTTTAAGGTTTTTGCCATAGAGCACATGCACTCACTGGAGAGAAACAGAGAGACAGTGAGAGGAAATGTGAGAAATCATACCTCCCCCCTTCCCCCACACCAAGAAGGAATGGATCCCTCCCCACAAATCCTTCTCCTCCATTCTCCGGAGATTTTGGGCATGCACACACAAGCACCTGGTGTGATTTTCAAGCCACTAGGTCCAGGACTCGTAGCACAGTTGCCCACAGGGGAGCCAAGCGCCATATCCTCTATGCCAACCTGCTTACCCATTTATGTATGATATCTTTCTAACCCTAAAATGGAAGTATTTTTAAAACATTTAGTCTTGACTAGTTAAGAGTCCCACTGTAACAAAACTGCTTAGGGTGTTTAAAATACAGACACTTAAATCCGAGGTCAGATGTATGGAATCAGAAAAAGCAATAGATCTAATTTTAGCCAGGGTCCTAAATGATATGGACAGACACATTTGGAAACCATTACAATAAAATGGGCTTCTAAGTAAGATTGTTCTGGGCTGCCTATATATTTCTTCCTACATTTTTTTCTCCCTTCGATATGTATTATCTCCCATCACAGCCATGGGGTGGCTTTGTGAGATTTTCTGAGGTGATGAGGTTGGGAGAGAGAGAGAGGAGACCCTTGCTGTCTTCCTCTTTCTTGACCATTTTTTTTTTTGGAAATATTCAGGTGAACTCATTTTCAGTAATCTGTATGAATAATAAACAAAAGATTATTTATGCCAGTACTATTTGTTATTTTGACACAATCCATGACATTTGCTAAAGAAAAGACCATACATTTTTGGAATGCTAATTTGTAAAAGAATGGCCCAGCTGCAGTGGCCCATTCTAGCATTCTTACTAGACCAAGGTGGGGGAAGACTTGTTCTGGGTCTCCCGCCACTTTCCAGGCACACCTGTGGACTCACATGCTAGTGATTCTTGTGACTTTAGGCATGGGGAAAGATTGAAAGCATGAGGACTCTGCCAACAAGGGGCTGTCTATGTCTGTCACCGTTTTTCTCTCTCTCAGAAAATAAATTAAAATTAAAAATGATGTGAAAAAGAGAAAGAAGGCTATATTGAGGGATATACTCTTACAATTCAAATTTTATATTAGTTGCAGTCTTCTCTTCCTTAGATTAGCTATATTTGTGAGATTTCAGGAGTCACCAAAAATAGTATCAGGAATAATTTTGAAAGAAACCATCATGACGTATGTCTCTTCAGTCTTTTGCCTATTGATAGTCTCTTTTACAAAAATGACATCACGATGTTCACATTTTGTAACTCTGTTATATTGCCATTATTATTATTATTATTATTAGCATATTTTCAGTCTTCTTATCTAATCATTTTAAATAGTCAAATAATAGATTTATTTGATATTTTATTGATCACATTTTTCTTTTAATTTATTTTATGCATTCAACCACTATACATCACTTAGGTTGTAAAGTGAATTTGCCTAACATAAATACATGTCACCCAGGTCCAGTTGAAGATACTATACCTGTTATCATCAACAGATAATCATCTATTTCTGTGTCCCATAAATGTCTTGCCTCTCTATTTTTCTCCTTCATTTATTTCCAATCACATTTATTTTTCATTAGTATGCAGGGTAAAACATGTTATAATAGATATTTTTCTAGAAAAATCCTATCATATAGCCATGAAAATTTTCTTAAAATATTTTTCTAATAATGGTAATTATTAGATTCCTGTATATACTCTGAATATACACAGGACTAGATAAGGATAAGAAAAAAAATCTAAGTTTTTCTTAAAGAACGATTTTTAGATAATGTGGTTATCAAGGAAGAAAAGATAAATTGTAGAGATATATATTTGTGTGGAAAATTGCATTTGGAAAATGAACATGTCAAATCTTTACAAATGGCTAATATTTTAAATTAAAGAATTAAAGGTAGCAGGTTACTCAGTAAGCATCACAGATTTTTATCTATCATATATCTCTTTAACTATCTAATTATCTATGACTATTTCTTTAGCCAATAATTCTGAGATGGAAGCTAGAGAGAAATCTTCAGAAAATAAACATTTCATTTTTAGGAAAGGAACATATATAAACTACCACTCAGTAGACAACATCCTTTATCATGAAAGAATAAATACAGATCTAAATTGGAGTAAAAAGTACCATAGAAAAAGTAACTTATCTATTAGCTCTTTTAAATATTTTCTAGGGAATCTTCTACTTAAATTTTAGGACAAAAAGGAAACCCAAAACAAAACTGAACAGATAACTTTCAGAAAGTTCTGAAATAAAAGTAAAATACTTGAGTGAAATGTTTGTTAGAAGAAATAAAACAATTATTCATCAACAAAAAGATGATGATTAAGAAAGTAGACTTTGGGCCAGCAGGTGGCGTGGTGGTTAAGGCCATATGGTTGACTGTGGTTTGAGTCCAGGGCTTGGTGGCTTGGAAATTACACTGGGTGTGCATGCATGCAAGTGTGTTTGCCCAGAATCCCAGGAAGAGAATGAGGAAAAAGGATTAGAGCATGGCCATCCCCCTGGGAGGTGATTTCTCACTTTTACTCTCTCTGTCTCTGTCTTTCTCTGGTGAAAACAAATAACTTATGGCACAAAAATCTTAAAAAAAAAAATAAAATAAAATAAAGTAAAAGGAAAGTAGCCTGGATGTACTGGGAGAGAAGTTGTGAGACCTTGTAAATGATCCAAGCAATTTAGTGCAAATGTTTTCTCCAAAGACTGTGTGTTGAAAATGGAGGGGGTAAGTAATTGGTTAAGCACTTGGAGAGATTTGTAATTCCCCCAGAGAATCCACTAATACTGCTGACACATTCAGCCATGATCAAAGGCTCCGTGTTGCATACTTGGACCTTCTGAAACCTGGACTTTGAAATTAGATACTGAGATGTTAGCAGTGTGGGGGAGTAGAAAGAAAATTGGATGGGGACTAAGATTTGGTTGTGATCTTGACAACCAAATAAGCTATCCTATAAGCTGAGCGACCTTGAAAAAGTGCATTCATTTCTCAATGTGCAGAGTCCTCATTTGAATAAAAATAGTTAATGAATGTTTAATTTATAATTCAGAAATGTAACTTAATTTCTAGCACACAGTTTGGCATATGGGAGGTGCTCGATAAATATTTTTCCTAAGTTAAAATGATTTTAGTGAATTTCTTTTCATGAGGAAAGCAAGGAAGTTTTATTTTCTCTCTCTCTTTTATGTATTCTTGAGTTCCTGCCATTTCCCTCTTAATGCTATATTTGCTTAATAATTTATCAGTTTTGCTGGGTGAAATGCAGAGCTGACCATGTAAAAATAAAAAGTACCTTCAGAGTGAGCCTGTAGGGTTTTGGAGTCTCACATATAGATCTGTATTCAGGTTGAAACCTAGGCACGTACAAGATTGGGGTTGGTATAGAATATTAAGGATGAAACTGGGAATGAGAGAATCTATACAGAGTTTGTTTGAATGCTAATCAATCATGAAATCACCACTTCCTGGCTATTGGGATTTGCTGCCCAAGAAGCCTGCAATTCAACAAAGAACGGGGATCCCCACAGAACTCCTTAGTCTGGCTCTAACCCAGACACTCTGGGCAGAAGGAGGCAGAGTAGGTGTTAGGAAAGAAAACTGAGATTTCAGGAGTGGAAGGAATCCCTTGTTTCAGAATCTTGCATATGTGTAATTGGTATTTTAATACAAATCGAGACTCCGTGGCAGAAACGTGACGGCCCTGTGAACATGACTCCGAACCACACAGCCGGTTGCCGAGTTAATTTACTTCTTTTAATGGTCCCCTTGTGCTCATTTGATATTGTTTTCTGTGTGCAGCCTCCCTACCATGCCTCTTGCTAAGTCAATCTACCTCTCTGAATTTAATGTACTTTGACGCGAGCTGGTGTAGGAGAGAAGAGACTGCACTCAGACACAGGAAGCTTCTCCACAGGACACAGTGCCTTCATTGCTTTCCCCCTGCCAGGAGGCTGTGGGAAAACCTCCCCAGAAAGAATTGATGAAGAAGGGATGCACACAGCCCACCTGGGCTGAACGTAAGGAGGAGCTGAATCCAGAAACAATTCTTCCCAAGAAAACTTCTAACTCTGCCTCTTCCCCACAAATCCTCACTGTGGAGTGAAACTAATTTAACAAGATATCCCCATTTCCTCTGAACAGTGGTGAAAATATTCCTACAGGACTTTATTAAGACAGACCCCAAAGTACTCATCAGGCCAGTGAAAGGGAAAAATCCTGCTGTGGCCTTTCTCCCCACTGCACCACTGCAATTAAAGAAGAAGCCAGTATCAAAGCAGACAGGTAACTTTATAAGCACGCCAGGTATCTGACCATGCCCAAGGCCACATTTTTAAAGGAAAGAGCCATTATTTTTCCAATGGTATGGGAAAGGAGCTGCAGGACAAGCAGGTTAAATTGAAAAGGCCTTACAAGTACCTTTGGAGATTAACAGTATCACCTGAAGCCAGGTTTCTATCAGTTATGGATTCAATATTTTGCTGGAGTTTGATGAGGTCCACGGGGATGTTTGCAAAAGAGGAGTGTGATCAGCCCTCTACTTTGGCAGCTGGTTGGCATCCCGTGCAGAGATTGCAAGAAGTTTTGTACTTCCACATGAATCTAGCATTCCTACAACAATATGTACTCTGTGCCAATAGGAACTCAGATGTTAATCATAGCAGTTTCATTTCAATAATGGATTGAGTGGAAGGGTGACTGTGGAGAATGATCTAGGGGCCAGGTTATTATTTGAGAAACACAAAACATAAATTTGATTTTGTCTTTAAAAAGTGAAATTTTGCTAAGTTTTAGATTTGGAAATAAGCAATGCATACTGCATTATTATAGGCTGGAAAGGTATTTATTTTTTTTTTTCTATCCCTTGGACTATTCTATGATTTCCCACTCCAACTTTTTCTTTTTTTGTTTTGTTCTTGTAGGTTTCTGCCATAAGGTATGTGTGCTTGCCAGAGACAGAGAGAGGAAAAGGGAGAAATTGTCTCCCCTTCCCCCATCAGGATGCCATGCCATAGTCTTTTCTCTTCCATTCTTCTCTTGAGATTTTGGGCATGCACGCACATGTACCCAGCTTGAGTTTCAAGCATCTGGGTCTGGGACTCAAACCACGTGTGTTCATGTGCCCAGTGTGAGTTTCAAGCCACTGTGTCCGGGACTCGAACCATGGTCAGCCATGTGGGAGTCCAGTAACATATCCATTATGCCATCTACTAGTTCCCTTTCATACATTTCCAAGACCTTCTTAATCCAAATTTGTGTCTCATCTGTTAACCCCAATGAGAGTTTCAGGGATTTAACATTCTTGTTTTCAAATAGGTTAGCTCTTTAAAAGGAAAGCAAAGGAAGAGGGGCCAATCACCTACAGTTCCCTCTGATCTTGAGAAGTGTTACAACAAAAATTTTCTCTGCTCCTCACAGTTCAATTTAACACTCTATACAAGGCTATCTTAGTTCTGTGGGGTTCAGGAGACCAATTTAGACTGTGTATTTTTCACTCTTTGTTTGCATTGTTCTTTTATCCAACTGCAAGACTGCCTTTCTTCTAGCAAAATGTCAAATGGTGGGGAATTTGCTCAATTAGCTTTGCAAATGTGTGTTTGACTTCCTATGGCATCTTTCTCCTCCTTTCTTTGTTGTATATTTCTTATATTTCAAAGGGGGACATCAAATAAACTCTTCTTTTGAAAGAAATTAGCATTTTAATTCATAGGTGATAGTTTGCAGTTGTGTTTCTGATTATATTTTTAATTAAAGGACAAAATACACATGCATCTTTTTCGCATTTGATTCAGTTATTTTGGAGGTGAGGAAAATACATAAGTCCCATTGCATTTGAGGGTAATATTTTGACATAAATAACTTTATCACACGAAGTAGCTTAACCAATGGGCTGTATAAGGCCTGCAAACTACAAAACAATTCTTTTCTCATCTTATTTGCATAAGCCTTTATAATTTTAGTTAAGGATCTAAAAATACATAAAAACTAATTGTTTAATGTACATGTGATAGGGATTGGAAAGGTATATTTGTTATCTAATAAGATAAAATCAATAAAGTAATTATTTAAATGGTTGATAGTGATTTGAGATTCTTATTTAAAGGTGGGGAAAATAGAAGAGATAAGCTGAAATCAAAGTAAAGGAAGTAAAACAGTGAAATCTTTGATGATACACATCCCTCATCATTCTCTTTCTCACTGAGTCCTTTTTTAATTTAAGTTTCACCAGCCACAAACAATAGTTTATTATTCTCATGAATACCTTAGCTATTCTCTTGATTTTTATATCTAATGCAGGTAAAGAAAAACATTCATCATTGTTCCCTTTTCTCTTTCCCCAAATACGAAAGAGGTGGATACAGTACAAGAAATACAATTAAAGGTCTTCAAAGGGCCACTGGCATTGCTGAAGCTAAGCGCCTCTTATCTGCATCGGAATTCAGTTTCTTTGAAGTTAATTCAGAGATTATACTTCATGCCTTAAACATTCTTTAAATAAGAATGTGCATTTTACCTTTTACTAAAATCCTCTGGAACCTCAGGTGGAAATGAAGCTGAGTGTTTCACTAGTTTCAGTTCCAGCCATGGGGCAAGGGGAAGAATTATAGTTTTTGAGGTCCCTTCTTTAACTTATTGGCAGGATAGCAGTACTATCAAAACAGTGCTTTTGTCTTCTTTCTTTCTTTCTCCTTAGTTTTCAGTTTTCTTCCGCTCCACTGGAAAATCACGACATGCATATAAACGTATGAGATACACCTGATGTGCTCTGCTTTCCGTATGTAGCTAATTGACAAATGACTCGTCGCTCCATGTGTTATAAATAGTCTGTGACTCTCTTGTAATACAGGTGTTTTCCCCAGCTTCAGAGGGATGTTGGTGGCTAAAGAGGAGCTGGGATAACTTTTGAAGGTAAATTTACTCAAGTTTTTAGCATGTTTGGCAGCTTGGGTTTGGGAGGGCATAAGTTTTCCTATAGAAAGCAATGTGTTCCCCACAGTGGGGGATTGGCATGCAGAGCAAAAATAGTCTATGAGCAAATACACTGAGTATGCTGGCATGAGCAGGTCTTATTTGAGCTCAGGTTAGGTAGTGGGGGAGACTAAATATGTTCAGAGGGAACTAGAACCTGAGAGTTGTGTGTATTTCTCCCAAGAAAGCCAGTAAGTTGTTGAGGAATGTAAACCTACACCAGTAGGGTGGGTATGTAAGAGCAGATAAAACACTGTGTCGAATACAAAATTTCAAGTGGACTCAAACTTTGACATTAACATCTTATAATATGTAAAATTACCTACTTTTGTTAAAGAGTGACTGAAAACATTAAAGTGGTCAACATGGGGAAAAATATTTTGAATCGCTCGTCTGTAATTCATATTTAATAAGGTTGCTACATTGAACTAAAGGTATGATTAGACGAGTAATGAGACCATCATTTTTCATTGCTCGGGGCCTGTATATATTGATATCTTCCTCTCCTTCTGTGAGATGTTATTAATATAAAGTCTATGTAATTGTAAGAAAGTTTACCATGCAAAAGAGTTTTAACTTAAGTTCATTGCAATATAAATTAATGACTTAAGAATAGGCAGGTATCCATTTTTATTTTGAAGGGTAAACAATGCCTAAATTGATTAAAGATTATTAACTGTCAAAAGTCATACAAAGCATGCATTAATTTATCAATTCAAGCCTTTCCTGCTACTTATGTTTATTTTTCTTAAACTGCTTAGTAACTCCTGTTATAATACAAATAAAACTTATGGCAAATATGGCAGCTTTTTCATTTTAATTTAGTCCTCCTTTAATACCATGATTAATGAACTATTGACTTGGAAATCTAGTCCTTCTTTTTTTCTTTCTTTTTTTAAATTATGCTGTGGAAACTGAGAATTTCTGCCACCCATAAAAAGGGTAAAATTGACCATTAAAACAAATACAGGTATTGTCAAGTACAAGTGCAATGCATTTACTTCTGTAAATATTCTCATTTTTAAAATTTTCAAAATACAGCACTAATGGCAACAGCCAAGTGCTTAAATATTTGAAAGTTTATTCAAATATATTTTTTGAGGTCTTACTATGTGTCAGGTTACATTTTAAGTACTAGGAATGTAACAAGTTCGGAAACTATAAATAAAGGTATCTGTTCTTTTCTTCCTGATATTATGGGGTTGGGGAGATGATAATAAACTATGAATGTAATAAGTCAATCATACAGAATTTTAGGAGTTTATAAAAAGATAAAAAGATATATGGGAACCAGCAGTTAGCATAATGGCTATGTTGCTGGACTCCCACGTTGTCGACCGCGGTTCGCGTCCCGTGGCTTAAAACTCACGCCGGGCGCGTGTGCATGTGTGCCCAAGATCCTGAGAGGAGAATGGAGGAGAAGGGATTGTGGCGTG
>NW_006160032.1:2612415-2664221 GCF_000334495.1 Tupaia belangeri chinensis
CCTGCTGATTTCTTACTGTGTCTATAATGTACTTATGTTTATTTTTCTTAAACTGCTTAGTAACTCCTGTTATAATACAAATAAAACTTATGGCAAATATGGCAGCTTTTTCATTTTAATTTAGTCCTCCTTTAATACCATGATTAATGAACTATTGACTTGGAAATCTAGTCCTTCTTTTTTTCTTTCTTTTTTTAAATTATGCTGTGGAAACTGAGAATTTCTGCCACCCATAAAAAGGGTAAAATTGACCATTAAAACAAATACAGGTATTGTCAAGTACAAGTGCAATGCATTTACTTCTGTAAATATTCTCATTTTTAAAATTTTCAAAATACAGCACTAATGGCAACAGCCAAGTGCTTAAATATTTGAAAGTTTATTCAAATATATTTTTTGAGGTCTTACTATGTGTCAGGTTACATTTTAAGTACTAGGAATGTAACAAGTTCGGAAACTATAAATAAAGGTATCTGTTCTTCCTGAGTATATATTATGGGGTTGGGGAGATGATAATAAACTATGAATGTAATAAGTCAATCATACAGAATTTTAGGAGTTTATAAAAAGATAAAAAGATATATGGGAACCAGCAGTTAGCATAATGGCTATGTTGCTGGACTCCCACGTTGTCGACCGCGGTTCGCGTCCCGTGGCTTAAAACTCACGCCGGGCGCGTGTGCATGTGTGCCCAAGATCCTGAGAGGAGAATGGAGGAGAAGGGATTGTGGCGTGACCATCCCCCCTGGGGGGTGATTTCTCGCTTTCTGTTTCTCTTTCTCTCTGTCTGGAGAGCACACGCGCTCTATAGCGAAAACCTCTGAAAAAAATTAAAAAGATAAAAAGATATAAATAAATAGATAAAGGAAAGAAAGAAAGGGAATTGTAGAGTTCCAGAGGAGGGAGAGAGGTAGAGGGTGCGTTAAGGTATAAAATAAGTAAAGTAGGCTGCATTGGGAGAGTGAGATCTGAGCAGAGCAGGAGGGATGAACCAATTAGACAATCCAAATCACGTGGGAGAAGAGAATTCCTAGCAAGGAAAAGACTAGAGCAAAATCCTTAAAGTGAGAGTGCTATGCAAGTTTTTAGTAGAACAAGGAAGCCAACGTGGCCAAAATAGCGTGAGCAAGTGGGATCCCAACAGATGAGGTTATAAGTGTGATAGGGACAGATCCCAGAGACCCCCTGAAGACGATTTAACTTTTTTTCTGGGGGGACTTGGGAGTTTATTGTTGATTGAACTGTAACATGAAAAAGCATTTTTAAAAGCTTACTTACATTTTAAAAGCAGTAAATTGTTGGAAAGTGAGAGAGGGGAGAAATGATGGGCAGAAACGATGGCTCTGGGGACAATATCATTGGAAAACGAAGTCAGCCTTATGATGGAGGTGAGAAGTTGTGCAGTTACATATGTCTTCAAGTCAGAGGTAATGAGGTCTGGTGGATTGGATGTAAGGTGTGAGCATGAATAACAAGGAAAGGATAGTATAGCACCTGAAATAATGACATTTTGTATCTCCTTAGATAGGGGTAACTTTGCATAGAACAGGACTTGGTATCCATTCAAGAATTCAACTCTGATAGAGGAAGATTAGTGTTTATTGATAGACAGCACTGAAATTTGGGATAGAGGTCTTAGTTGGATATGTAAATTTAGAAACTGTAGTCATGCTATTAATATTCCAAACTCTGAGAAAATGGATAGTATCACAAAGACAGCAAGCATAGATAGCTTCAAAATCTGAATCCTGGAGTTCTTTAATGTTGGGAGGTTGGTGAGAAGATAAACCATAAGCCAAAGGAAGTAATACATGTATGTTTTAGGATGGCTTCAGTTATGTCCAGCATCTTGGTGTTGTGGACAAAGAATTGAACGAAACATCCAAAAAATAGTAGTTTATTAGGTAAAAGTAAACGTACACTTCTGAGAGGTAGGAGCAGGTGAACAAGTGAGAGAGAAAGGGTGACTCTAGGGCCTGGTAGTTACTTTCCATGGGGTTTTCCATAACCCTGCTTAACCAGGGTTATGCTGGTTGATTATTGTCTGGGCCCACTGATTGCTTTCATCCTATTGGTTATGTCAAATGTGGCTGGGCCCACTGATTTATCCTATTGGCTCTATCAAACATGGATGAGTCCACTAAATCAACTCTTTGGCTATATCAAATGTGGCTTAATTAGCTATACATTCACTGGAAATCTTCCACTTACATTATCTCAGGGAATATTCTGCCCTGATTGGTTTTTCTTCCTTTGCCCACATTTTACTGATTCACAAAATATCTTAATTAATCTAAATACTTTCAATAGCAAGTTCAGCTGGTGTATACATATCTGTGAACACATCTGACTTTAGGCATAAAATTCAGTGAGCAGAATGCATATAAAGTAGCACCTAGCTGAGGCTATATAGCTTAGTATGGTCATCAAATAGGTATTTTTATACATATTTTTTTAATTTCAAGAAAAGCAGTTTTAGCTTTAATAAATTAAAATAAATTAAGGGAAATTTGCTTAAAGCTTAAAACCATAAAAAAGTTTAGGATTCTGTTCAAACAGAAGATTGATGAACCCATCAATGGCTCAAGAGAAGATAAAAATCCTTAAATCTGGAAAATAAAGCATGGAAGAAAATCAGTAATGTTTTACTCAAAAGTCATAAAATTTTATTTCACCAGTTCGATCTCATGTAACTAATCTCTCTTCTGTTATGATCTGATCTTTCTGTTTAAATTCTGGAAGTTAACATTCAACTCTGGATTGGTCTCTACCATGAAGTCAGCTATTTTCTTGGTTGATTTTGGACTCTTATTTCTCTGTGGCTGTCTTTAGTTTTCCTGGAATAGCACTATGTTCAGAACTTCTTGGAGAGCTGGTCTGGTGTTGGTTAATTCTTTCAGGTTTTGTTTATCTGAGAATGTTTTTGTCTTTTCTTCCCATATGAAAGATAATCTTGCCAGGTATAGTACTATATGTTGAAAATGTTTTTCACCTAACACTTGGAATATGTTTTTTCATTTTTTCCTTGCTTGCATTGTTTCCAATGAGAGGTCCCATGTTAACCTGATTGGATATCCTTTGTAAGTAACCTGACATTTTTTTCATGCCAAATTTAGTATCTTTTCTTTGTGATTTTCGTCAGTCTGGCCATGATGTGCCTTGGAGAAGGTCTTCTTGATTGATTCTATTTGGTGTCCTTTGTACTTCTTGGGTCTGGATATTCGAATGCCTTTCTAGGTTTGGAAAACTTTCTCTCAGAATTTCATGGAATAGATTATAGATGCCCTTAGTTTCTTCACCTTCTAGGATACCAATTATCCAGATATTTGGACATTTAATGGTATCTGGTACTTTTTGTATATTATTCTCATTTTTAAAGAATATTTTCTGAGTCTTTGGAGTGAATTTTTCTAGGCCAAAGATTCTGTCTTCTACATCTGAGATATGATGTTATACATGATCTAATCTATTCTTAATACGGTCAAAGAAGGTTTTGATTTCCTGTATTACAGTTTTCAGCTCTTAGAGTTCCTGACTGGTTTTTCTATCTAGACACATAGGCAGATGCTCCAGCCCCCTTATCAGTTTCCATTTTCTAGCTTTCTTCTGGCCTCATGTGGAATAAGGAAAATGAAGACATTTTGGGATTCTAAAAGCCAAATGAACTGTATCCAAGAAAAGTGAGTGATCATCTGTGTCAAATGCTCTGGTTGTTCAAATAGGATCAACATTGTCAGAAAATTAGACTGAAAATGATTTAAAATAGGACATGAAAAGGAATATGCATCTTAAAAGATCAAAGAAAGGGAGTCTGTGGTAAATTGCTGCTGTAACAGATTTCCACAAAGTCAGTGTCTTTTTTTTTGGAGAGGTTTTCACTATAGGGCGCGTGCGCTCGCCAGACAGACAGTGAGAGACATAGAGACAGAAAGCCAGAAATCATCCCCCAGGGGGGATGGTCACGCCACAATCCCTTCTCTCCTCCATTCTCCTCTTGGGATCTTGGGCACGCACACACACGCGCCCGGCGTGAGTTTTAAGCCACCGGGTCCGGGACATGAACCATGGTCGACTACGTGGGAGTCCAGCGACATAGCCATTACACTAACTGCTGGTTCCCCACAAAGTCAGTGTCTTAAAAATACCCTAGATTTAAAGTGTTACTGTTTTGGAGGTCAGAAGACTAAAATGAGTGTCACTGGACAAAAGTCAAGATTCAGCAAGACTGAATTTCTGCTAGAAATTCTAGAAGAAAATCCATTTCCTGCCATTCCAACTTCTGGAGGCCACCTCCATTCACTGGCTTATGACCACATTCCTCCATCCTGACAGCCAGCCATGCGAGGTTAGGTCTTTCTCATTATGCTGTCTTGTTGTTTTCCAGCTCCCTCTTTCTTTTTTAGGAATTCATGTAATTTCTTTTTTAGGAACTTGTGTAATTACTAATACATTGCACAGTCAGACATTCTAGGATAATCTGTTTTTAGATCAACTGATTAGTAACCTTAATTTCCACTGCAAGTTGAATTTTCTTTTGTCATGTAAACTGATCTATTTACAGGCTCCAAGGAATAGGATATGAATGTGGGCAATGGGGTTGGGTGTGAAACATGGAGAGAGGTTTTTTTCTGCCTACCATGGCATGATAGCTGGAAGAAAAAGAATCAAGAGATTTTTTTGTTTTCCTTTTAATAATGTGTATAAGTAATAGCATGTTTGTATGCAGATAGTATTAACTGAATAGATACAAAAAATCAATATAGAAGAAAGATGAACTGCTGGAGCGATGTCCTTGAATAGGACTGAGCAGATGGTGTTGTGCATAAGTGGAGAGATCAGCTTTAGCAAGGAGCATAGCTATTTTATTCCTCACATCAGGTAAGAAAGCAGAGTATAAGGGTATGGATACAAGTGGATGGATGGCTGTGGTGGTGATGGTCTGGGGGATTTCTCTTTCTATTGCTCTAATTTTGTTTGTGAAATACTGAGCAAGATCATTAGTGGTGAGTGAGGCGAGGAGAAGAGAGAGGGTTTAAGGAAGTTGGAAAACAGTTCAAATAGAGAGAGAATGGACTGAGAAGTAACCCTATGTTTGCTTGGCACCATTACATATTTTCACTTTGAGATTCTGCATGTGAATTTGAAGTGAAAACAACAAATAACATGGTGAGCTTTGCTTTAGATGCTTTCTGCTTCCTAAGTGCAGACCAGGAGCAGGTAAAGTGTTGAATTTCACCAGGATGTGGTTCTGTCAAGCACATAAGAAACTATGTGGAACAGGGACAGGAAGGCAGGCATATTCAAAGGAGAGATGATGCTGAACTGGAAAGATGAAAAATAAGGATATTTAGTGGATAAAGGACTATGAAGAGTTGTTAGAATCAAATTACTCAAAGGCCCCTGAGGTAGGAAATGAAAGATTTTTGAAGTTGAGGAACTGCAATCTAAGACCAAATTTAGACAGAACATATTGTGTCAACATTATATGACTATTTACACTGTGTGCTGGGTGACTTCTAGCATATTTTCACTTAATCCCACACATTAGTTTGTATTCATAAGCACTTAGTGCCATTCCTCATCTAAGACTTGCCTCAGCTGGAAGACACACAATCCTCAGCTCAATTTCAATTCTTTAACTTTTTATTTTTTTCTTTCCCCCAGAATGCACATGTGCTCACCAGGGAGAAAGAGATAGGGAGGGAGAGGGAGAAGGCACCCCCAATGGGGCATGTTCATGCTGCAATATTTTCTCCTCCATCTCTCTATACTATTGCATTTTAAGGCACATATACACATGTAACTGGTACCTATTTAAAGCCTCCAGGAACAGGATTCAAACCATATAGTCAGCCATGTGGAATATGGCTCTGTAACCATGAGATCACAGGCTGAGCCCCAACTTTTCATTTTTTTTTTTTACCACTCAACTACTTCACATTTTCTGGTCTAAAGGACTGTCTCTTTACATTATAATTGTTTATACTTAAGATCTTTTTTTTAATTTTTAACATTGTTTTTAAGTGGAGAGATTAACTAATTTTATCATATACAAAGTTTGATAGTTATTAGTATTCATTTAGGAATTTATTAGAATAAAATTAGGAAATTAATATGCCTATATGTATAGAAAATACCATAAAACAGTAATGTTGACATTGGCAGGTGACATGGTGGTTAAGATGCTGGACTCCCATGTGTCCAATCACGGTTTGAGTCCCAAACCTGGCAGCCTGCTTTTTCACTTTCTCCCTCTCTCTCTGTGCCTCCCTGGTCAAATTACAAGTAGTAATAATAATAAATTAAATAAATATTTTTTTAAAAAAAGTAATATTATTCCAATGGAAACGGATAGCATCCATTCAGACAAACTATCTGGAAAGACATGTTGAGATTTTTGGTATACAATTCAAAATTTACTGAGGACTAGATGATAGTTATAATTTGTTAATTTTGTTGGAAGTGAAATTTGGGTTAATTTTTAAGTCTTAAAGATACACATAATAGTAGTGAGAAGTATTATTATAAGATACATAAGATTTTCTTCCATGTACTTCAGCAAGAAGCAAACTAAAGGTAGGTGAGAAAAAGGTGAATGGAAAGATACATTAAAAAAAAGAGACGGTTGATTCTTCAAGTTGTGTAATGCATGCACAGGGATGCTTCTTATTTTGTCTGTTAGCTTGAAATTTTTCATAGCCAAAATATTTTTTAAAACAATTCCTGGGGCCAGTAGGTGGTGTGGTTAAGGCACTAGACTCCTACATGGTTGATGGCAGTTTGAGTCCTGCCATGGCAGCTGAATACTTGGGGCTGCATGTCCGTGGGTACCCAAAATCCCGAGAGGAAAATGGAAAAGAAAGGATTACGCCATGGCCATCCCCCTAGGGAGTGATTTCTTACTGTCTCTCTCTCAATCTCTGTATCTTCAGCAAGTGCTGTGCCTTGTAACAAAAATCTCTCCAAAAAGGGGACCAGCAGTTGGCGTAATAGCTATGTCGGTGGACTCCCATGTAGTCGACCGTGGTTCGAGTCCCACACCCAGTGGCTTAAAACTCACGCTGGATGTGTGTGCATGCATGCCCAAGATCCTGAGAGGAGAATGGAGGAGAAGGGATTGTGGCATAGCCATCCCCCCTGGGGGGTGATTCCTTGCTTTCTGTCTCTTGGTTTCTGTCTTTCTGGCGAGTGCACACACCCTTCTCCAAAGGAAAAATAATCTCTCTAAAATAAATAAATAAATAAAAATTTCTAAAATATCTCAAAGAGACATGATTATTTTCACTAATTTGTCATCCTCAGTGATATCTTTGTTCAAAAAAAAAAAAACAATACTTGCTGTAGGAGGTAATAGTAATGGCTGAATGTGGTGAAAATATGTTGAAACGGAATTAAACACCTAGGCATCCTCAACTATAAAAGCGTAACTATTTGTTACAAATGCAACAATTTCAAATGATGTAATCTCACAAATGCATTTTTCCCCTTGTTTTAAACCTTTTAAAATATTTGAAGAATATCTCAGAATCCCTGGGTACATCAGTGATTCTCTGTCACTTCACTGCTAAGACTTAAAGATACATCACATTTCTAGAAGTGGAAAGAATGTATCTCAAGATGGATGCCATCATTTGGATTGTGATTGATTTTTTAAAATAACAGTCATCATTTTTGGTGCTCCTTTAATTTGATGGTGGATTAATATTGTTTGACCCAATGATAGTAGCCATCAATCTACCTGGCCTCCTATGACTGAAATGTTTTCTCGCCTGCAATAGATAGAGGTCAATTCTTGACCTTCGTAAACAGATCTAGGTTATTAAGCTAAACAATATCTTCAGCTTAAAAAATTACTTGACTTGAAATAAAAAAGAAAAAAAGAAACCATAAATAATCCTCCTTGGTCAGTATTCTAATTGTCCAAAGTATGAATTCTACAAGCTTAATAGCTAGTCAGAGTACTTAAAAGCCTGAGAAAGCAGCTTATTGATTTGGAAATTAAACATCTGCCAATAACTTGAGTGTACTTTATGTAACAAAATGATGAAAATATGTTTTAGTCATTTAATTTGAAATCACCCATCAAATGCATATTGCCATTTGTGTAAATTTTAGTCTACTCAATAAAAATCGGACACAAAAATTAAAGGAGCTCTGTAAAACATAATCCATTATTTTTTTAAAAATCAGCTTTACAAATTCATTTATCTCTATTCTTCTTGAGCCTAATTTTGCGAATGAGGAAATACGGCTTATTCAACATTATAAATGTGGAGAATGTACAATCTATACCAATAAATTACTAGAACTAATTAGTGTCTTTCATAAATAACAATATTTAACTTCTCATTCTCCGACAGTGGCCCATTTAAGTTTAGTGCATATTCATTTTGTAGCTAAGGATATTATGATCAGAGACAAATAGTTCCAATGACTAGGAGAGGTGCTTTGGTCCTTCCCACTAGAAGGAAGTGGCAGATATAATGGGAACCTCACATTGGTGATTCTCTATTGTACTTACATTTTAGGTGATGCTTATAAAAATGCCCACAGAGTTGTATGTGAGTCCAAGGAAGTTCTGTCTCTCACAGTCTCAGAAGACATGAGGAACTCTAGCCACTGAGAAAATAATTGTTGGGTATATGCAGTTGATTTTTTTCCTTCCCATCTCTCTACTATTTCTGTAACTGGAAGTTATCTGTGTATAATTACCTCTTTAGTAAAAAGCAATTATAGTTCTTATCATTGGCTTTTTAAATGAGCTTTATTTCCTTTAATAAATAGTATTTTTTACATCTCATCTAGCTAGTCTAGATATAGTAAAGAGGAAATCCAAGCAAGACTTCAAACTTTAAAACTGGTTAAGTGGGAAAATAAAAGCTTATAAACATAAAAAGTTATGAATAAAAAATTCTAAATCCATTTTTGGGAAGACCATAGCAGGAGAGAAAAGAACTAATCATTTTAGAATTCTCTTTCTCCAACCAAAGGCTTTGTTTATAATAACCTTTAAATCTATTATTTGCTCACCAAATGAAAAGACTTTGATATCTACCATTATGTGGCTTAGGACAACTCAGTAACCTCTCAGTACCTTTATAACATCTAAGAGATAGCTGCTTAGTGCTCTCTAAGGAAAAATGAGAAAATAGGAGAACGGGGACTTTAGGAAACATTTGCTTTAGATATACACACTGGTTAAAGTGTATGTTCTCAATGGAGAAAAACTGCTAGAAACTGTTCAAATTATTGCTATAAATGCATTTACTATAATTGCTTAAGTGTATGTCAGACAGCTGATCTGTCTGGATTCTTTGGAATTAGCATTTACTGTTGTTTGACATCCTTTATACCAAAGAAACCATGAGGGGCCCTTTATTGTGGAAAATAGCAACATTGACCAGCAGGTAGTTACTTAATGACAGCTGGAGGGGAAACTGAGCAACTCTGCATTGTATTTGGAACCCATCATGATTTGTGTGGAACCCCATCTTCTGAGGGAGATTTAAGCTATGACCCTTACCTCATAACTGGACTTTAAAGTAATAAATGAATTGAGGATTAGCTCACTCATGACTAAGTTTCTGGGGACAGAGGTAGCATCTTGAGAGAAGCATATTGTGTTTCATTTTCTTTGATAAGAAAACTGAAGTTCTTTGTTTTTTGTACTGTTAAAATTATATTCTATGGGAATATAATTTTATAAAATATAAAAAGTATATTCTATGGGACCGGCAGACCGTGTAATGGTTACATCGCTGGACTCCCACATGGCTGAATGCAGCAAGTCTTGGACACAGAGGCTTAAAACATGCCGGGTGCATGTGTGAGTCCGAAATTCCTAGAGGAGATTAGAGGAGAAGGGATTGCAGCATGACCATCCTCCCTGGGAAGGGGGAAGGTGGGGCAGGTGGTGGTGGTGTGATTTCTCACTTTCCATCTCTCTTTGATTCTCTGGCGAGCTCACACGTGTCCTATAGCAAAAAATCTCTTTAAAAAAAGTTAGTATATCCTAGGGACCAGCACTCCGTGTGGTGTTAAGGCACTGGACTCCCACATGACTGCACTTGCATCAAGTTCCAGACCTGGAGGCTTGAAAATCCCACCGTGCATGTGTGCACATGTGTCCAAAATCCTAAAAGGAAAATGAAGGAGGGATTGTGGCATGGCCATCTCCCTGGGGGGAGACTTTTCACTTTCCCTGTGTGTGTGTGTGTGTGTCTGTCTGTCTGTCTGGTGAGCTCACATGCCCTATGACAAAAACCTAAATAGCAAAAGCAAAAACGAAAAACTATGTTATAGCAGTTAAGGGTTTAGGCAGATTTAAGTATGTTACTGGGACTGGTTGAAAAAGGTAGATAATTTAGATTGCTGTAGGGGTAGAGAAACATGCCTGGGCAGTGGAGAGAGGAAGAGGAGCAATTTCTTTTTCTTGAACTACAGGATTGGCTTCTGGCAAAATTCTAAAGTAGGTGAGATTTGGTTTTGGGGAATCTTCTCACCACCTCTGATAATTCACATTTTAGAGCTATGCTTTGCCATATTACCCTTCTCTAAGACCCCCCTTTTATCATTCTCTTCAATTCTATACTGCTAAACTTCATATTTAGTATCTGAATAACTCAGAATCCTTAATAGAACTTTTTCTAGGAAACACATACCTTATTTTTATCAAGCTTGCAGATTTTAAATTGGTACCCATGTCCAAGTTAAAGACAGCCTGCACCTTTGGGGGGAACCTTTACTTTATTAATATGATTCTAAGTAAATCACGTTTTTATTACTGGGCCAGAGATGGTAGTATATCCCTAGATGAACAAGAAAATGGGAGAGTGGCCTTTTCCTGGGTACACAGGTAGAAATACATGTGGTCAGGCCCTTGGGCTGCTTCATCCTTTCTGCTCCCAAACCAGGACTCTCTCTGTTCCCATATTATTGTCAGATATACTGGGCACATACAGGGCCAGTTCAATTTTAGTTCCTTGCCAGTTTGTTCTTTCAAACAAATTTGCATGACAAAAATTACCACCAGGGGTTTCTTAAAATGAAATTGTCAATCTTTTAAAATAGAGATGCTGACTCTTTCAAAACAGCAAAGCACACAGTAGATGTATTCAATACAATTAAAACAAGTAAAAATCCATAGTATCAGGATCTAAGCCAGTCCCCTTGACGAGTCACTAACTTTCATTTAAAGCCTTCCCATTTTAATGTCATTCTTTTAAGAAAGAAAGGTTGTATTAGTGAGTAGTGTTTTTTTTTTTTTTTAAAAAAAAGCCACAATCAAGGACAAAAGCAGTGAAATGATTGAAGATGCATTCTTCAATCTGTAGGGTTTACTGGGATTACTTAGGCTAGACAAAAATCCATGAAGGTCATAATGACATTTTTATCATTTTAGACTGATGCATGCCATTTTTTATATTGTCTTTGCCATACACATTAAAATTTTAAAGAGCGAGCTGTTACATTAAAAAGCAATGATTTAAAAATTTATCAGTTCAACCCTTCTGTAGTTTAACAAGTATTTTTACCTCCATCATTTAGAAATCAACCAAGAATTGTTTTTTCTTTTTAATTTCTAATGTATTTTCTACTGGTGAAAATTAACTGGTTTGTACCAATTTATTTTTAGCTTTGAAGAATTTAAAGCTTACTTTACCTCCGTCATTTAGAAATCAACCAAGAATTGTTTTTCTTTTTTCTTTTTAATTTCTAATGTATTTTCTACTGGTGAAAATTAACTGGTTTGTACCAATTTATTTTTAGCTTTGAAGAATTTAAAGCTTACATGACTTACATATACTCTAGTAAGCAAGCTAAGCATTCTCTAATTTTTTCAGGTGCTGTTAGGAATAATGTTTGTATAAAAAATGGTCTGGTAAACCATTATGAGCAATATTAATATGGTAATTAACTATTATAGCTTGCTTCTAATATGCCTAGTAATACACCCAGTATCTCATATCTCATGTAAACCTTAGAGCAAGCCTGCCATATATATATATATATACACACACACAAGTTTTGGAAAGACATAACGAAAGGAGGCAGCAGGTTGCTGGTCATGGAATTTCAAGGAAATTGTCAAGGTAAAGATTAGGGGGAGGGGAGGACAGCAGATGGCGTAATAGTTACATTGCTGGACTCCCATGTAGTCAACTATGGTTCAATTCCCAGTCCTGGCAACTTAAAACTCACGCCAAGTGCATGCGCATACGTGCCCAAAATCCCAAGAGGATGATGGAGGAAAAGGGATTGCTGTGTGGTCATTCTCACTTCTGTGGGTGATATCTCACTTTCTGCCTCCCTGTCTCTCTCTGTGTCTCCTGTAAGCGTGTACACCCTAAAGCAAAAATCTCAATTAGAAAAATTTCTTTCTCTTTTTATTTATTTATTTATTTTTAATTTTGTAAATTCAGGAAGAGAGCTTAGGTCAAAGGGTCAAGGAAATTGTCAAGATAATCAAAACTGGTAAGTGGTAGAGATGTGATTTACCTTCAATCTGTTGAAAGCCCAAGTCTAAACTTTTTTTTTTTTCTAAACAGCTATCTGTACTTTCTGCTTTCTATGTATTTTAACACATCCTTAGAATATAGGCAGATGAATACAGTTTTCAACCATGAAAATATTATTACAGTACATTAAAGTTAATGCATTATAATGGTAATAACATTAAGAGGACACAATTTTTTTGTGAAATAGAAACTACAAAATATATTAAATTACACATTACTGCAAGACGCTGTATAGACTTGCCAGAGTTTGTGCTTAAACACACATTGGCTGCTCGTTACTAAAGTCAAAGACAAACTACAGGGCATGGGTACTTATGGCGTAGGGAGACTCTGTTTTTCCCTTTCTTTCCATCTGCATTAAAAATCCAAGCAGAGCCACTTTCAAGAACAATGTTTCCATTTGATCTATTGACTGGTTGGTTATTTTTTGACTCTGGAAAGGCTTTGCTGAACATACCTCCCCAAAAGGAATTTAGGATTGGAAAGGCGTAGCTGAACATACCTCCCCAAAAGGAATTTAGGAAGATCAATGCATTCTTTTTAAAAGGTGAACAGTCCCAAACTCTTGTGAGTTACTGGACGAAGAGGAACAGAGAGGCAGAGAAATTGAGGTAGGTGGTAGGGACTAAAAAATAAAGATGGGAGGGAAAGGAAGAGAGAAAGGACTTAGGAGAGGATACAAGAGCAGGAGAGAGATAGGTCCGATCAGATCATGTAACCCCACTTCTTGGCTGTTGCAGGCAACCTCATGGTCCTCCTCCAGCTCCAGTCTTCTCTGTAACAACGGCCAGATTTCTGAGAGGCACCCTGGAAGGTGGAGATGCTCAAATTGTTGCAAGCTCTGAGAAAATTAAATTTAGGCACCAGCAGTTAGCTTAATGGCTATGTCGCTGAACTCCCATGTAGTTGACCACGATTTGAGTCCCGGGCCTGGTGGCTTAAACTCACGCCAGGTGCATCTGCGTGTGTTCCCAAGATCCCAAGAGGAGAATGGAGGATTTCTTGCTTTCTGTTTCTCTGTCTTTCTGGCTAGTGCGCACACCCTATAGCAAAAACCTCTCCAAAAAAGAAAAAAGAAAATTAAACTTAACATTCAATCTAAATCTCTCCTTCACATTGCTTCTGCCCTCATCCCTTGCCTATTCTACATTTGTCTCCCTGCCTATAATATTCTTGCCTGCAGAACTTTAACCAAAATTATTAAAAATCCTGCTTAATGCCTCTCTTCACCTCTCTCTCCTCTTACCCAGACCATAGCAAATTATCTCTTCTTTATTCTCACATAGGAACTTCCTCTAGGCATTCACCATGGCATTTATAATTATTTACAGACTTGTCTATAGTGACCAGTCTAATAAATTTTAAGCCTCAAAAGAGCATGTATAAGTCTCTCTCTTTCTAGTTCCTCACAAGAACCACCATCATTATAACATGTTTGGTTAAGAAATATTTATTAGATGTAAGAGAAGTAAATGTTGGACTTATGCCAACCCAGGAAGATAAATTCCGGGGGATGTCCTTGGCAGGCTGTTCAGTACTCACTGGCTCTCTCCCTTCCTATCTCCCTTCCCCTGTCATGGTCTACTCTATAACCCTGTACTCATACTATACAAAAATATGGGGTCCTCTGGTTCAAGTCCAACACACTTAACCTGCTTTCAAGGCCTTACGTAGTCTTACTGTGACCCGCTTGGACTCATCTCTACAGTCTCTTTTCTTTAACCTGTACCCTATGTTTTACTGACCATGATTTTCTCAGCATCCCTGATGGAGGGTTGTGCACCCTTGATTTAGGCCCCTTGGCTTTCCATGTTCTGTTTAGAGTAACATGATTCTCTCCCCATGTCCTTTAACTTTCCAACATGTATTTCATCCTCAATTCTTCTGTCTGTATTCTTCCATAATCTCTAGACTGTCATCATCACTATCACTGGCTTTTTATTTCTTTCTCCCAACCAGGCAGAGGGAAGGCCTTGAGTCGTGCTGCCACTAGTCAGCGCAGCCCCAGCCTTCCTTCCCAGTTTCTACTCTAGAACTGCGTGTTGAGCACAGGAATGTTTCTCCCTCTATTCCTATCATCCTTGGTAGAATGCTGTCTATTCTCTAACTCTCTGGTTTCCAGAGCAGAATAACATGAGGATCATTTAGAGATGTATGTTCAACTATATTTTTTCATTTTAATTATTAATTGCCCTGGTTTGCTAGCCAAAAAAGCTGTCTGTCACATCTGGATGGAAGGGGGAAGGACAAAGAAGTCAGGAGAGGGCCTAGTCATCTATTTTTAGTAACACTGCCATGGCAAGGACAGATTAAAGTCTGGATTCCTCCAGGCCAGATTAGTTACAATCACTTTCAGTTTCAAATGAGACATGGAATAGAGACTGTACCAAGCTGCATTCATTTCGCCTTGGAGCTGCAACTCAAAAGATGAACTTCAGTGTGGAAGGAAAAAAATATATATATTTTGGTATACTTCTTTTCTGTTTTCAACAGACACTTCATAGTTCTATCCTATTTAATTTTTCCTTTCTTTATAACTTTCTGTATTTCTGACTTTCACTTGTTTTCTAATAAAAATATAATTTTTAGAAGATGCAATTTCAGATTCTGAACTGTAAGTTCTACACATTGCATATCGAGTTGCAATATATTTTTCATTTGGGGAAAAACTCCTTTGGAGTTATAAAAAAGTTTTTAAAAACCTCTGTCTAAAGTAGCAGATGATTAGTAGCATGTGTAGTGATAATTAGAATTCTAGACTTAATTTATGGATTTAGCCTTTTGGAAGTCAGACTTTACCCTGTTTCACTCTTGTGACTGTAAACTCACACAGATGTGGCAAAATATAGGATACCACAGACAGGGCTAAGTGCTTGGGCTGAAGTATAAATTAACTAGCATTGTAGGGGATAGCTATTTACATGTACTACAACCTTTAAACTCTTCAGTTTGTAGAATACAGCTGAAAGACTAGCTTCGGAGATAGCTTCAATGTCTCAGAAGGGTGGAAATAACTTGAAACAAAGAACGAATGAGAAAAAGGTCAAATATCAAAGAAATGATCACAAATGGTAATATGCCTTGCATTTATAAATTTAAACTAGATTTGTCTCCTTGTTTGATATGATTGGAGAATTAATGAGAGGGAAAGGCCATTGGGAGACAGTCTTTACTGAACATGCATCAGTATGATAGAGGACAGTCTCTGCTAAGTGTGCTCGTTAACACTTTTTCTCATTCAATGGGCCTACAGTGCAGTCGGTGTCTACATCCTCACTGAGAAAATGGAAAACAGGTATTTTTATGTGTATCATAGCAAGTTTCTCTTCATCTATGATATAATACATTCCTTAAAAACAGATTATACATCAGGAAAGCCAGTGGCATGGTAGTTAAGGTGAATGGATCCCACATGGCTAACTGCTCTGTTTGAGTTCCCGACATGGTGACTTGAAAAACACACCATGCATGTGTGTGACTGTTCCCAAAATACCAAAGGAAGAAGTGGAAAAGAAGGGATTCCAGCATGGCCATCCCCCATGAGGAGTGCTTTCTTACTTTCTCTTTCTATCTCTTACCAATGCATACATGTACTTGTCAGCAAACTAAAACAAAAACAAAACACATTATACGTCATTATATAACGAAAGAGAGTGGGGGATCTCATCCGTCAGCATCTTAATAAATGTTTGTTCAGTGAATATATAATTGAATGAATGATGTATTGATGGCTATTAGCTTTGGAAATTAGCTTTATCTCTAAGTTTTTAAATTTAAGTTTTAGTTTTGCTATAGGGTGTGTGCACTTGCCAGACGGAGGGAGGGAGGAAGGGGGAAAAAGAGAGAGGATGAATGAGAAATCACACCCACCCCCAGATGGGGAATAGCCATACCATAATCCCTTCTTAGGTCTCCTCTTGGGATTTTGGGCATGCACATGAGCCCAGCATGATTCCCTAGCTGCCAGATCAAGGACTCAAACCATGCAGTTGGCCATGTTGGATCCAGTGACTTAACCTCCTCCCCACTTGCTTGCCCTCAATGAGTGTTCTTTTTTTTTTTAATTGATGTAAAATTTATAAAGCTTAAAGTTTATTATTTTGAAGGCAAACCTTTCAGTGCCATTTAGTGCATTCGGTGTTGTGAATAATATTTTGAGGTTCACCTACAGTATAACTGCATTACACTTTACTCTTCTTATGGCTAAATAACATCCCATTGCATGTATATACCACCACTTGTTTACCATGTGGCTTGTGTGCCGAATCATCCCAAGAGCATAGAAGAGAAGGGATTGCAATGTGGCCATTCTCCCAGGGGATCATTTCTTTCTCTCTGTCTCTTCCCAGCAAGTACTCATGCCCTAAAGCAGAAAAAAAACATAAAAAAAAAAGAAGTGGTTTTTTCTACTTCAAATAGTACTGAAGTATTTATGTACTTGTTTCTTTATGTATTAGCCTATGAATTTATGGTGGAGAATTTTTAATTTATTCTTTTCTTGAGCAATACAGACAAACAGCAAAGGCCACATCCCCAACAGGGTCTTTCTCTTTTTTCTTTTTTGGAGAGTATTTTTTGCTATAGGGCGCGTGCACTCCTCAGACAGAGAGACAGAAAGTGAGAAATCAACCCCCAGGGGGATGGCCACACCGCAATCCCTTCTCCTCCATTCTCCTCTAGGGATCTTGGGCACACACGCACATGTGCCCGGCATGAGTTTAAGCCACCGGGTCCAGGACTCAAACCATGGTCGGCTACGTGGGAGTCCAGCGACATAGCCATTACGCTAACTGCTGGTCCGCCCAACAGGGTCTTGATGCCATACTCCATCCTCAGTCTCAGCCAGCCCAGATCATAGGCATGTTCCTTGTATACTCAGGGAAGTCTCTGAAACTGAGTGAAGAGCCTTCCCAGGTGAGATTCCCTCACAGAGGGTCACATTTTACCACTGAGCCACAGGGCAGCCTGAAAGCTATTTCCTTTTGCATGACCATGGCTGGGACATCACTGATGCTCATGGTATCTTTAACAAATGTGTAACTGTATGTTCTTCAAAACACTGAGGTACTTGGAGTTTGGCACACGTCATGTAGAAATGCCTATCTTTTCTTGAGAGAACATTATTGAAGGAATGGTAATAACAGTGTCAGTAAGAAGTAGTTCTATATTGTAAGTGTTAGGTTTCTACAGAAGGATACAGGCCTCCTATTTCCTTGTCAACAACAAAATAATCCTCTGTGAAACCCATAGGCTGTACTGAGTGGCAGGAATGTGCCAAGGAGACAAAGAGGAGGATAAAAGGGAGGGATGGAACTGGTTAAGCAGAGGACGAAAGCACATTCTTCCTTATCATGGTCTTTGCACGGCTTGTGTCTTGCCATTCAAGAGTTGGTTCTTTATTTTCACCTCTGTATCTAGTGAGCAGGCTCTAGACCTGTTGGCATGAAAATCATCCATAGAGCTCTGGAAGAAATGTGATTAAATTGTATTAGAATAGCTCAGCCTCTTTCTGACTAATAGAAAAGAAATAGACAGGAGGCCATCATGGATCCCTGAAATGCCGGTAATGGGAATACTTCACTGTTATAGATGTTAAGTGGAAAACCAAGCTTATGCAAGCAAATAATTCACGATTTCTTTATGTTGGATTGAATGCATTTGCTAGTTGAAAATATAGATTCTGTTTATCTGTTCTATGGATGGAAGCTTTACATGAACTACAGCCACTTGGCCATTCATTTCCATCACGTGTACATTATAAAAGCAGGGGTTTTATTCTACTCCTTCCTAATGTCAATGGCATCATTATTAATTTATTTTTTAAATTAATTTTACTGTTATTTTTTCCAAGAGAGATACAGAAAAAGAAAGGGAAAGACAGGCACCTCCAGTAGGGTCTTCACACTACGATCCAACTCCAGCCTCTGCCAGCCTGGATCCCAGGCATGCACATCTGCACAGGGCATGTGTAGGGCGACCTTGAGGTGCAAACCCAAGACCTTCCATCTGGACTCAGCATCATAGAGAATTGTGTTACTGCTGTGCCACTGTGGCTGGTACAGGTATTTTTATTTTTTAAGAGTAAGTTTACTAGGGCTGGCATGATGGTTAAGGTATGCTAGAATCCCACATAGCGGACAGCAGTTTGAGTCCCAGACATGGTGGCTTGCTTGCTCACTCACTCTCGCTCTCTCTCTCTCTGCTCAAATTAAAAATTATAATAATAATGGTGAGTAAAATTAAGTAAAATAATTATTTTAAAAAAATAGTAAACTTACTAAATTGTCAAACAAACTTATTCAGTCTGTACTTCAGCAAATTGATAAAATATCTTTTTCTTTACTGAATGCTTTTAAGTCTTATCACCTCAGTTGATGCTTCCAACCATAGTTCCGTGATGCAGGATGAGACGGTTTAAATAAGAGTAAGATTTTTCTGTCTTAAATTGGCATTGTAACACAGATATTTTATAGTTCAATACATAAAGAAACTGCCGGAATCAAAGGACATAGCTAAGTTCATTTAAATCATTAAAGATAGACAGAAAATAAAAATCTAGGTATATCTGTAGAAAAAAATTTTCAGAAAAAAATTTTAAGTGTACATATACACACTGACACAGAATGAATGCTTCTGAAAACAATCTTTTTAATAGCTAAAATACATATATTTAAAAATGCACAAAAGTTTTATTTTCTAGGTCTTGGATTAAGTAGTAACATGTGGGTTACTATATTTAATAAAGAATTGTTTATATTTTTTTCTGATTTATCTTTGGTTTTATTTGCCAGAGGGCACATGTACTGTCCAGAGAGGGGGAGAGAGAGAGAAAAAAAAAATTGAAAAGCATCCCTAATGGGGTAGAGTCACACCCAAATTCTTTTTCTTTCATTTCTCCCTCCAGTCAAGATTTTTGGTATGTATACACATGTTCCTGTCATGATTTTTAAGTTGCCAGGGCCTGGATTCAAACTGCTGCTGTCATGTGTGATCCGGCTCCCAGTATCACTTAACTACTGCCCTGTGAGGATAGCACAAAGGTTTCTCTTTTTTAATAATAGCAATATATGGCCATAAATGGCTTTGTAATTTGACTGCTATTTTCTTGACATTGACAGTTCTATTATTTACCTTTAGAAACAAATTAATGTTCTTTGTGTGCTTTTAAAGGTGCAATATCGTAATCAGGCCTAATGACATGATTTCAGTTTTAAGGAACTGATTGTTCTGATGGATTTGCTTTTAGGTACAGGACCACTATTCTTAAGGATTTTTTTCTCTTTTAAATTTTGTCCAGGTTTCTTAGTCTCAAAAGTGACTTTAGGTTATATAGTCAGAAAAGAAAGCTTATGGAAATCCAAGTAAAATTTTATAAAAGTTCCAATTTCCTAAATCACTTTTTTTTTTTTTTTGAGAGGTTTTTGCTATAGGGCACGTGCGCTCCCCAGAAAGACAGAGACAGAGACAGAGAGACAGAAAGCAAGAAATCGCCCCCAGGTGTGATGGCCACAGCACAATCCCTTCTCCTCCACTCTCCTCTTGGGATCTTGGGCACACACGCACATGCACTTGGCGTGAATTTAAGCCACCAGGTCTGGGATGCAAACTGCAGTTGACTATGTGGGAATTCAGCAACATAGCCATTATGCCAACTGCTGGTCCCTCAATCTCCTAAATCAATAATGGCATAATGCTTTATTTCCCTTCTTTTTATATTTTTCTGCCATTGTAGGCTAATTTACACTTCATTAATAACCACTTATTTATTTTTTTAAAAGAGGTTGTTAGCTACAGGGCACATGTGCTCGCTGGAGAGATAGAAAGTGCGAAATCACACCCACCCCCCACCCCCCAGAAATGGTCACACCCTAGTCCCTTCTCCATTTTCTTCTCAGGATTTTGGGCACACACGTATACACGCCTGAAGTGAGTTTTAAGCCACCAGGTCTGAGACTCAAACCACAGTGGACTCTGAAAGACCAGTGACATAAACATTGTGCCATCTACTGGTCCCAATAACTACCTATTTTTAATTATTTCACATTTTTAACTATTGTTCATATAATTTCAGTTGTAGAAAAAAGTTGCAGGTATGATACCGGTTTGTTTCATATACTGCTTTCATATGCTGATTCCCCAAGCTTCAACATTTTATATAACTACTGCACAAGTTAATTATCAAAATAAGATCATGAACATTGACAATGTTCCATTTAATAGTCTCCAGACTTTACTTTGTGTTAACATCAAAGCTACAATCTTTCATTATGTTTATTTCTCATGTCTCCTTAGTCTCTTTGAATATTAAAACATTCCTCAGTTTTTATTATCTGGAGCTTATTTATTTTTATTTCTTTATATTTTTTGGAGAGTGTTTTTTTTTTTTTTTTTTTTTTGTTTTTTGCTATAGTTGCTATAGCGTATGCACACTCACCAGAGAGACAGAAAAACAAAGAGACAGAAAGCTAGAAATAACCCCCGAGGAGGGATAGCCATACCACAATCCCTTCTCCATTCTTTTTTTGGGATCTTGGGTACAACACACATATGCCCAGCATGAGTTTGAAGTCACCAGGTCCAGGACTTATACCACGATTGGACATGTGGGCAATAAGCCCTGCTTATTTATTTTTAAATATTCAACATTTTTTTTTTGAAAGGTTTTTGCTATAGGGTGCATGTACTTGCCAGAAAGACAGAGAGACAGACAAAAAGTGAGAAATCACCCGCCGGGGGGATGGCCATGCCACAATCCCTTGTCCTCCATCCTCCTCTCAGGATCTTGGGCATGCACGCACACGCACCCAGCGTGAGTTTAAGCCAATGGGCCCGGGACTTGAACCGTGGTCAACTACATGTGAGTTCAGCGACATAGCCATTGCGCTAAATGCTGGTCCCAAGGATAGGAGTCTTCATACGGGCCCTGGCTACAGCAAGCTGTTCTAGGAATAAAGGCATGCTTTTCACCATGAAGCTAGGAGGTGAGGTTTGTTTGGGGTGCTAAGAGGTAAAACTGACCAAAATTAGCTGCAATTTGCTATCTATGTCCTCCCCTGGCAACCACAAGCCTTCAATAAACACTAGATTTCCAAAATAGTTTCTTTAGATAGTTCCTGCCAGTCGTTAGGTGGGGAGACAGAGTTTTAGTGCTTCCTGTCCTACTGTGTTCCCTGAATGATTGGAGAGTAATACATTTTAATTTTGTTTGCTTAATTCCTATGAAGTAATTTCAGAATTGCTACAGTAATTCAATAATTATTAACCAGGCCTCTTGTGGAAAACAAATTTAGTAAACCATAATACTTGTATATCATTCTTTTTGTCCTTAGACTTTTGTCTTTAGACTTTCTACATAGATTCAGTGTACTGTTTTTCAGTTACATTTCTCTTCCCCCACACTTTTACTCTATGTGTGTTCATTTATTTTCATTTGTAGTACAGATAAACTCACTTGTTACTGTTTAATCTTAAGTTTTGGGTCCCCTCACTTCCTGCTGAAAATTATTTTGATATTATTTGAATATGTAAGATATCACCACGTTCCCAACATAAGAATTATATGAAAAAGTACATCTCTGCCTCAGTAATTAGAGATACCAGCATTATTCCATATTAAAAAAATCATAGTTGGGTCTGTGTCTGGATTTTTCACTATTTCAATGGTCTGTTTATTCATATACCACTAACATTTTTGAATCAATGGGCTTTATTATGTTTTAATAATTGTTAGTACCCCAGTGTAATTTTTCTTTTTCAGTTCTTCCTATTTCCGTATGTTTGGTCATGATGTTTAAAGTGAACTTTAATATATAGCCATATACAATTGCACTTTGTTATTTTTATTGGGGTTGGATAAAATTGAAATTAGGGAAACTTCACATCTTTCTGATGTTAAAGCATTTTATCTCAGGACAGGAAATGTCATTCTGTTTTTCAGGTCTACTGTTTTTTGGAAGAAATACATTGAAGTTTGGGACCAGCAGTTAGCATAATGGCTATGTCGCTGGACTCCCACATAGTTGACTGCGGTTCGCATCCCGGACCCAGTGGCTTAAAACTCACGCCGGGTGCGTGTGCGTGCGTGCCCAAGATCCCGAGAGGAGAATGGAGGAGAAGGGATTGCAATGTGACCATCCCCCCCTGGGGGTTGATTTCTTGCTTTCTGTCTCTCTCTCTCTCTCACTCTGTCTGGTGAGTGCACACACCCTATAGCAAAAACCTCTCCCAAAACAAAAAACAAACAAACAAAATACATTAAAGTTTTTAACAGGTTTTACACATTTCTTGATAAATCCACCTTAGTATATACACTTCTTTTTTTTTGCTTATGAAAACAAGGTTTTCTTTATCACTTAACTGGCGATTCTGTGTATATGTGAAGATTATTTCTATATGCTGATTTTATTCTATGCTACCATAAATTATTAAACTAATTGGTCCAGATTTTTCAGGTATATGATTATATGATGAATCTTTTAAGAAGTTTATTGAAAATGTGTATATAAAAAACCTGTGCATAGATTTAAAAAATGCACCAAAATAAATTCATCCTTTAATTCCATTTTTCCAATAATCTTTGAAGTCCCTTTGTATATTTGAAAACAGTTTTCTTTCTGATTTATAATTTTATAGCCCTATTTCTTTTTTCTTATAGAAATGGCAGATACTCATAGGACCATCTTGAGTAGTAATGCAGAAGGTTGGCATTTTTTGCCTTTTTCTCGAGTTTACCAGATACGTCCCTCATGCTTTCCAAATTAAATAAAATACTGAATATAGGACTAAAGATTAACATTACCAAATGTTAAGAAAATGTCATTTAGTATCCCTTTTTAAAAAAATTCGGAAACAAATTTTTAGCTTTTTCTTGGCTTTTATAGTATCATATTATCTTAAAATATCTCAGTAGATCAATATATATACTATAGAATATTAGTAGATTTCAGGGCATTGTACCAAACTTGGACTTTCCAGAGTAAATCACCTTCATTAATTTTTTCTGAGGTATTCTGTTTTTCTTAAGGTAATATGGTCTATTTACTATTTTTAAAAAATATTTTTGCATTACTGTTCACATTATATTCTTGCTCCCCTTTTTTGGTACTATCTTTATGATATTTAGGTAGTGATATTATATTAGCTTCATAAAAGGAAGTAGAACTGTTTTCATTTGCAGTGCTCTGGAACAACAAAGCACTCTGTAATGTGGGTGGTTGGTAGGTTTCCTGGGAGATAGCATCTGTATCTGCTGTGTCTATGTGTGTGCATGTGCACATTCTCGAATTTCCCTAAAAACATTTCCTATTTTCTTTTATGGAGACTGGTCTGTTTAAGTTTTTTGTTTCTAAGAAAACTTTTTTCTTTTTTCTTCTTTTTTTTGAGGAGGGGGCAAGTTGTCTTCAAATTTGTCTCTTCCAATTTAAAAATTTTTTTTCAATAAATATTTTTCTCTTAATTTATATATGTACAATTTCTCCCTATCTTTTTTTTGCTGAAGTTAGTGGTTTGTCTGTTCATTCCTTTTAAAAAATAGGATTTGAATTTATTATGTAACTATTTTTCTATTTCCTTTTTTGTTAACATTGTCTCTTACCTTCATTAATTCCCTTCTTATATTTTCTCGTAGATTATTTTGCTGTTTTTTAGTCCTCATGGTTTTTTAAAAAGTGGATATTGAATTCATTTTTCATTCCTTAATTTGTTCTTTTAATTGATCAGCATTATGAATTTTCCTCTGAACACTGTTTTAAATAGCCCAATAGATTCTAATTTCCAATTCTTTTTATAGTTTTTACATTAGTTAACATTTTATAATTAATTGCATTATGATCAGAAAAGTGTTTATAATATTTCTACCTTGTGGAACTTAGAAATATTTTCAGTGTCACTTCTTATATGATGAGTTATTGTGAAAGTTCCATTGATTCTTCAGAAGAAACTGTATTCATTCTCTTTTTTAAGGATATACATTTCAAAATACATTGGTAATCTCTATCTCAGTAATAAGTTTTCTGATATTTTTGTTGTTATATCCTTTTTGTCCACCTGATCTGTCTTATTCTGTGAGTTTTATAGTAAGATCTCCTATTCCATTATTAGTCATTACTGTCTCCTTGCATCTCTTGCAGTTGTGCTTTGCAATGGCTACTGTGTTTCCTAAGTATGATAGCTTTCTCATGAATTGTGATCAATTCTATTTTGTCTCATGTCAGAGTCAACATCTCTTGTTTTTTATTGTCTAACAAATCTTTATTAAATGCGAACCCAAACAAGGCGTTCTAATATGTATGTAACAAAGTTTTTGTTTTCATTGAAATTCCTCTACCTCCCATGAGCAGATCGTTTCCTACTTAAGTATGTAATAAAGGTAGGAACATAAAAATAAAGTCATGAATAACACAACTGCAAAGGCTTTCAGCCCTCAGTGTAGTAGAACAAAAACAAATTTCTCAATAATAGTGGTATAGGTTCCATTTTATTGGTTCACTGGAGGACAAATGCTAACTTCTCCCATAACCCTGACCCCCTACAAAACAAAACTTTGGAATAGATTGTTGACTGAAACAGACAATAAGAGTGAATTATTAAGTCAATTTACGAAGATCTTAACAGAGATGAGGAAATTATCAAAGTCAAAGTCAAATTTGAGTAGTCATAAGCAAATAATGGATTACTACAGAAAACTCAAAGATATCTAAAAGAATCACCAAAACATCTATAAGTCTGATTGAACCTTCCAAATACATAAAGGAATATGTAATTATGACGTAGAGCTAATAAATTGAAGAGAGAATCAAATAAAAATGTGGGAGCTATGACATGTTTGTATTAAATATATACAACATTAATATTGTATATTTTCATATAGCTATATATCTGTATAAGTAAGAAAATTCAATAAATATTCACTATTAACTGTTTTTAGAGATTTTTGCCTTAGAGTGTCTGTGCTCATTGGAGAGAGAGACAGAGACAGTAAGAGGAAAAGTGAGAAATTACCCCCAATGGGGGAGGGCAATTCTCCTTCTCCTCCATTCTCCTCCCAAGATGTTGGGCATGCATACACACATACCCAGTGTGATTTTCAAGCCACTGGGTCCAGGGCTTGAACCACAGTCAGCCATGTGGGAGCCCAGCAATGTAACCACTATGCCATCTTTGGCCCCTCACTACTTACTGGTTCATGTATATTCTATGCAGTCATCCCTAAGTTCATGTTAACGGGAACTTTCATCCTGAAAAAAGGAATGTAGCCAGTTAAAAGCTAGTATCTTTAAAGGTAAAGGATCAGAAACCGTTTATTAAATGAGAGACCTTCATGCTATGACATGGAGGAAAAGTGTTCCCAAGTCAAGAAGGAACTAAGGTAACAGCGGGCTTAAGAAGCTGGCCTTTGTCATTCAGCTCGACCCATCACTGCTCTGGAGAAGCTGCCTAAACAATAGACTTCTCATCTGCTGCAAGTAACTGCTATATAACATCACAAGCAAATCCTGATGTGGTGGTTAATATGCTGGACTCCTGCATGGCCAACAGTGGTTTGAGTCTTGGACGTGACAGCTTGAAAATTACACCAGGTATATTTGCCCAAAATCCTCAGAAGAGGAGGGGTTGTAGCATGGCCATCCCCCCGGAGGGTGGTTTCTCGCTTAACTCCCTCTGTCTCTCTCCAGTGAGCACACTGAGCACATGTGCCCTATAACAAAAACCTTAAAAAACAAGTGTGAACAGGAGGTAACCCACTAATACACACTATAGGTGTGGTTGGACCTGTTTTGGGTCTTATGCAAGCACAGTACTACCAAAGCTACTACCTAAAGTAGTTCCTTAAACATATATACATGCTATATATGTACATATGAACAAGCCTATTGTTTATATCCATAAAATATGTATACCCATGGGACCAGCAGTTAGCATAATGGCTATGTCGCTAAACTTCCATGTAGTCAACCGTGGTTCGAGCCCTGGATCTGGTGGCTTAAACTCATGTGGGTGCGTGTGTGTGCGTGCCCAAGATCCCGAGAGGAGAATGGAGGAGGAGGGATTGTGGTGTGGCCATCCCCCCTGGGGTGTCTCTCTGTCTCTCTGGCAAGTGCATGTGCCCTATAGCAAAAATCTCTCCAGAAAAAAAATACATATACACATTTGTGTGTATTTACATATATATATTTTAACACTATATAAAGTAGGAGATATAAAACTTGAGCATACTATGGATTGGAAAGATAAAATTACATTTAAACGAATGCATTTTAATGTTTTCCTGACTCAATA
The DNA here is from genome assembly GCF_000334495.1 of Tupaia belangeri chinensis. Lineage (NCBI taxonomy): Eukaryota > Metazoa > Chordata > Mammalia > Scandentia > Tupaiidae > Tupaia > Tupaia belangeri. The sequence goes on from NW_006160032.1 coordinate 2,639,211, forward strand.
TTTAAAAGAAAAATATGCTCTTTTTTTACGTCTATGAAGTACAATGGAATGCTGCTTCCATTCTATCCATTTAAAAATGTTTTAAAATGATATGAAGTAAATAAGGCTTGAAAATAAATACATCTTGGTAACTTCATTTTCCATTTAAAATGCATTCCATATTATAAAAAGAGGCTTAAATGTTAGGGTTTTGAGGTGAATCTAAAAGATGTCAGTGGTAGTTATTGTTAAATATTTATGAGCCCGCTGGTAAGGACAAATCATTTTCTTAATCTATTTCTCTAATAGAAATTATTTATAAGTATCTCATTAATTATTTACATTTTCCTGGTATTATGTTTGCATTAATAATTTAAAAATATATAATTATCTATTAAATCATCTAAATATGATTTAACTTCATTTATCTTTTGCAACACAAATAGCAAGTTGATCATTAACTATAGTCATAAAACAAGGTATGCCACTATAACAAACTTGGATATTTAGAAAGAGTAGTGACAACAGCTTGCACGTCTATCATTTTTACTCAATATTTGTGTGGCATAATTAATATTCTTTATAAAGTTTCTGGAGTGTCTGACCTATGTGCCTTTTGTCCACTACTCACTTTATACCCTTGAGGTCCCAGTCATGTGGAAAACAAGTTTCTTTCTACAGGCTGCCAATTAACTCGACGCCCTCAGAGTCAAATGCCTTTCTTTGTGGAGAAAGTAAAGACTGATTTTTGTTCTCTGGGTAGTGTTGAACGTGCTCACTGAGAATAAGATTTACTGCTGGAAAACATGCTTACCGTGGCAACTGTGTCCTCCCTGTTTTGATATGGTGTTACCCAGAACTTCTAGAGTTTAATTGTCTTGAAGTTACAGCGAGAGCTCTAACTGGAAGATAACAAGCTTTCTGGCAATATCTTGGTCCTAAACAGTTTATTTATTGAGAAGACTATTAAAAAAATTAGAATAATAATAGTTGGGAAAAACAATGAAAAGATATTGAATGATGAAGTGGGGATTTTAATGTCTCTGTATTGACTGACATGAACGGCATTCCCTCTTGAAAAAGAAATATAATACACTTGTAAAGTTATATGTGATTCAATGTAATACAAACAAGATTATGATGATAATTAAATTAAAAGAAAAATCTTAATAGAGGGCCAGCCGGTGGCATGAAGTGTAAGGCACTGGGCTTCTTCAAGGCTGACCATGGTTTAAGTCCCAGACTTGGCAACTAGAAAATCACACCAAGCGCACGTGTGTGTGTGTGTGTGTGTGTGTGTGTCTCCCAAATTATCCTGAGAGAATGGAAAAGGTATTGATTGCAGCATGGCCATCCCCAGAGGGGAGGAGGGAGGAATTCTTCTCTTTCCATTTCTCTCTCTCTCTGTCTCTCTCTGGTGAGTACACATACTCTACTCTATGGCGAAAACCTTAAGAAAGTATTTTTTTATCTTTTTTTTTTTTTGGAGAGATTTTTGCTATAGGGCACGTGTACTCGCCAGAAAGACAGTGAGACAGAGAGACAGAAAGCAAGAAATCATCCCCCCAGGGAGTATGGCCACACCGCAATCCCTTCTCCTCCCTTCTCCTCTTGGGATCTTGGGCATGCACGCACACGTGCCTGGCATGAGTTTTAAGCCATCTGGTCCGGGACGCAAACCACAGTCGATTACGTGGGAGTCCAGCGACATAGCCATTATGCTAACTGCTGGTCCCAAGAAAGTATTTTTTCTTAACAGGTTTTTCACAAAAAGAAAAAATTCCTTATTGAAGGTACTGGGTATCCAATTGCTATACTTCTCTTTTACAGACTGTAATAGGCTGGTTTTGTTTCTCCAGAAGTGTCATAGGTTGACTTAACCCTAGTATATTTAAATGCAGCATTGTATTCAAAGATAGGATGTTTTGGACCAGCAGATGGCGTAATGATTACATCGCTGAACTCCCATGTAGTCGAACATGATTTGAATCCCAGACTCAGGGGCTTGAAACTCACACCTGTTTCATGTGCATGCATGCCCAAGATCCTAAGGGGAGAATGGAGAAGGGATTGCAGCATGGCCATACCCTCTGGGGGGATGATTTCTCACTTTCTGTCTCTCTCTGTATCTCTGGTGAACACACACACCCTATAGCAAAAATCTCTTTCCCCCACTCCCCCATGAAGGTTTTTGCTGTAGGGCACATGCGCTCGCCAGAAAGACAGAGACAATGAGACAGAAAGTGAGAAATCATCCCCCCAGAGGGTATGGCCATGCTGCAATCCCTTCTCCATTCTCCCCTTAGGATCTTGGGCATGCACACACATGTGCCTGGCGTGAGTTTAAGCCACCAGGTTCGGGACTCAAACCGTGGTGGACTACATGGGAGTCCAGCAACATAGCCATTATGCCAACTGCTGGTCCCCAAAGATATCTTTAAAAAAACAAAACAAAACAGGATGTTTAAAGATGATTGAGGTTTAAATGAGGTCAGAAGGGTGAACCCTAAACTAATATGATTGATATCTTCTTCGTAATAGGAGAATAGGACAGGGCTGTGCATACAGAGAAGATTATGTGGAGACAAAGGCAGACCAGATAGAGAGAACTCAAAAAGATATGGCTTGACACCTTGGTCTCAGTGCCTCCAGGAGAGTGAGAAAATCAGTTTTGTTCAGCTGCCCAGTGTGTGGTACTTTGTCGTGGCCATCCTCGTAAGCTAACATATAGAACTCCTCCTGGTCAACGGTCTCATCACAAACCCTAGTTGGTAGTCTGAATTTACAATTTCAGTTGTCTAGACCCAGGGTTCTCACATGGGACACTGAAGAGAGACTTGGAGAGAGCTCTTTCTCTTGTTAACAGGGCAGTGTCAGAGAGAAATTAAGAGTCCAGACTTTACTCATTTACCATTTTGGCTTCATGCAACAATTGAATGCTCCGTTTACAGAAGATAGTTTGTGGAAATAACCTTATTTATGTTAAGACCTTATTAACAGAGTGTTTCTCCAACCTTTCCTGATAACCTGGGTACCATTTGGTATCAGGATAATCCACGGATAAAATCTCCCTGTAGTTCTAAATGTTGGCTTTGACATGGTCTCAAACTAGGAATCTTGCTATTTTTTTTTTCATATTTTCAGAATCTTAGTCTGATGTAAGAGACCTATATTGATTTCTATATTTTTGTCTATATGCATTATATAAATAACCTCAGGGGCTACCCCGATAATAGGGCCCCCAGTTTTGTTAATTAAATGTTTTGTCCTGTGCCTACACAATTTTTGAACCTGTAATTAGACATTCTAAGTGGACAGAGCTGTTTATTAATTTCCAGTTAAGCATTTTCAGGTCACACTTGTTAGAAGTTGTTTTGTTTTGTTTTGTTTTGTTTTTTAACATGGTAAGATGACCCACAGGGATACTTTAGAATAGTGGGAGCTACTAAGCGTGAGACACAGGGCTGATGGCAACATGTATATCTTTTTAATTTGAGGATTATGTTGGAAATGAAACCTAATCTTCAGGGTGAACAAGTGCTTTTGCTAGAGTACTTAACCCTAACCATGAAACTAGCATAAATTACCCAATTGTTATTAACTGGTATTTAACTACTCTGCACTTTTAACACTTATTATATTGGAAAAAAAATGTTTTTTAATCTTGTTCGTGGGTGATTACAATACCCTTTTTTTTTTTGGTATTTAATGTTTTAAAATCACATGTGTTGACTACCTATCAACATAACAATTATTTAGTCATTACAAAATGTGGGTGAGAAGTCATTATAGTAGTAATTAGGATCGAGGCCAACAAGAGTAAAAGGAAGTTTCCTAAATTACAGCAATAAGATATGGAAATTAAATGAAATTGTTCATTTCAAAAATATATATATTCATAGCAATTCCAGAACTAAGTGGCAATGCAGAACCTATAACAGCATCAGATGAACTCAGAGAGTTATAGCATTGGAGAAATAACTTTGTTGTATAAATAAGAAATTTTTCTCTGAACTCTCATCCAATTTTTAAATAATTAATGATTGAATCCTATGTAATGTCCTTGGGTTAAAAAGGTATAGTGACCCGAATATCTGGGAAAAAAAATAAAATATTTCAGCAAGTTATTTCTCTCTACAGCTCTTTAGAACAAAGCAGTATACGGGTGGGATAACTCCTAAGTCTCTGGATTTGTTAGTGTTTAGATAAATACTATGACTTCATTGACAGAAATCCTCTGTCTGGGGTGGGAGGCAGTTGTATTTAAAAATCTGAAACTGCACTAAATATTCCAAAGATTTCCTTTACATTAAGTTACATTTCTCTTTTTTTTAAAGCCAGGATCTTCCTCATGGGACAATACAAACTGGCTTTTTTTTTTTTTTTGGAAGAGGTTTTCGCTACAGGGCACGTGCGCTCTCCAGACAGACAGAGAGAGACATAGAGACAGAAAGTGAGAAATCACCCCCCAGGGGGGATGGTTACGCCACAATCCCTTCTCCTCCATTCTCCTCTCGGGATCTTGGGCACGCACGCACACGCACCCAGCATGTTTTAAGCCACCGGGTCCGGGACGCGAACCACGGTCGACTACATGGGAGTCCAGCGACATAGCCATTACGCTAACTGCTGGTTCCCAAGTTACATTTCTTAGGGAAAAAATGTAACTTAATATCTGGGTGAATTAAAATGACAGTGTTTTGTTGTCTATATATAAACAATGGAAAATTTTCAATGTAGTCAGTCTTCTAGGTTATGAGATGAGACACAATGATGTCTGCATACAACAAAAACATCTTTCCAACCCTTTTTTTTTTTTAAAAAAATTTTGCTTCTGAAAGCCTTTTCTAGAATTCTTAGCAGATGACTTGAGGGCACAGGGCTGAAGCTGGGTATGGAGGCATCCAGTGTTATTGTCATGGATAAAATGGTATCCAGGTGGTTACTAATCGAAGGAATACCACAAATCTGACTGTTTCACTATTTTTCTTACTAACTGGTAGTTTTGGGGAGCAATGTGTGTTTCAGTTGGTAACCAGATTTAAAATGTGCAATTTTTGAATACAGACTCACTACGTTTTCACTGTTCATATCTTGCCTGGGTTACATGTGCTTGCTTCATTCATCAGTGTTACTAGAGTTCGGACTCCTGTCATTTTTCTTCCTAATCCATTCTAAATATGTGGCCAAAAATTAAAGAATATCAAACAGGAAAAGCATCTAGTCTTTATATGACATATGATAAATAATATTACTTCCCTCTCTTTCCTTAAATCATGATTGAGCCAATATACCATGTATTCCAGATGGCAAAACTAATTTTGTATGCTGCAATGATATACAGTGAATGAATGTAAAGTAAATACATTCTAAAAAATCATGGATCCTTCTAGATATTGTTCCTATTTGGATCAAATTATGGGATATACTTTAACTCTCTTAGGTATGTTCTGTTTGCAAGTGGGAAGTGTAGGTAGACCTGGGTATAAGTTCTAAAGAATTTAAATGATCCTATTAGTGACTAATATAGTGACGCTCATCTGGTTCATTCCTACAGTTTGGACTCAGATTTAAAGTTTTTCATATATTCAATGACCTTTTCACCTTTATCTTTTTGTTTGTTTGTTTGTTTTGGAGAGGATTTTTGCTATAGGGTGCGTGCGCTCACCAGAAAGACAGAGAGAGACAGAAAGTGAGAAATCACCCCCCGGGGGGGAGATGGCCATGCCGCAATCCCTTTTCCATTCTCCTCTTGGAATCTTGGGCACACATGTACACTCGCCTGGTGTGAGTTTAAGCCGCCGGGTCCGGGACCCGAACCGTAGTTGACTACATGGGAGTCCAGCCACATAGCCATTATGCTAACTGCTGGTCCCGACCTTTATCATTTTTAACACTAAATGGTTATGCACATATGTATGTATACATGAGGAAATGTCAAACAATTGTAGAAAAATTAAAATATGAACATTTTGTTATAAATTTTTGAAATCGCATATTTTTCATGAACTTTTTGAAGACCCCCCCACCATTGTTTATCCTGTACTTACCAACAAATTTTTGCTTACACATACATGATTTATAAAGGTGCTTATAGATACTCTTCTGATAGTACAATCAGCATGTGCACCTACATTTCAGTCTTGAGATGTGGAGTCTTACAAGTTCACTACGAATTGGTGTCAGTTTAGAGAACCCGGGAGAGAATGTGGTAGTTTAAGTTTTCAACTGTTTTGATACTAGAACCAATAAACAGAATAAGTTGATGTTCAGACACAAGGGGTAAAGCAAGTTCATTGGTTTTCTGTTTCTATTAACACATCGCCACAGACTTAGAGACCCTAAAGAACACTCATTTATTATTGCACAGTTGTGTAGGCCAGAAGACCGAGCATGGCCTAACTGGGCTGCCATTTTATCAGACTGCAGTCAGTGTGCTGATTGGGGTTACATCTTCATCGGAGGCTCAGAGTCCCCTGCAGTCGCATTGGTTGTTGGAAGAACGAAGTTCCTACCAGCTCCATCTGTGATAGCCCCACTAGCTTGTTAGTCATTCTCAGCTACCCGGGGCAGTCCTCCATTCTGTGCCATCTGAGCCTACACATAATGTGGTACTTTGTGCCTTGAAGACACATGGGAGAGCATCCACTTAGCTTTGAGTCTCTTACCTTTCTCTTCATTTTTTATCTCCAGACCTATTTTGTTTTGTTTATAAATTTATTGGCAGAGGCCACATGAGCTTACCAGAGAGAAGAAAAAAAAAGAAAACGCATCCCCCACCCCTCCCCAATGTGACATGGTCATGCCATAATTTTTTTTTTCCCTTTATTTCTCCATCCTGTCTGGGTTTAGGGTATGTACATGCATCTGGCATGTGTTTGAAGCCACCAGGCCTAGGATTCAAACTGTGGTCAGCCATGTGGGGTCCAGCTCCCAATGCACAGCCCTTAACCACTGTGCTATGGAGCCACCCCTTCAGACTCTTCTTGAAAAGTTTACTTCATTACATCAGGCCCACCTATAATCCAAGGGAAGGAATTCTCAGGGAGTACATAGTACCAAGGGCCAGGGATTCTTGAGTCCATGTTAGGATTTTGCCCACTATCACAAGAGAATTCAACAGAATTTTGCGATTGGAGCCCCAACAATAGTTGTTAGTATTTTATAATGTTTTGGTTTGTTTTTGACTTACATTTGAGTTGAATTGCTTCATGAGACTCATTAATTCTGAATTGCAAATGTAGAATGATCATTGTTAATTCTGTAGTATGGTTATCTTTCCAAAATGCACATGTTTGAATTTGGTTATTGTGTAAAGGTGTGAAGTAAAAACTTAATATCTTCATGATGTCCCAAAATGAGGCCTTTGGGTGTAATAAGGTCATTAGAGCAGGAGCCCTAGGATTGAATTTAGGTGGTCTTGAAGGAAGTGAAATGAAATAAAACAGGCAGAAACTTATAGACTGCCATTCTACTCAAGGCCCGAGCTCTACCATTTTGTAGCAGCACCAGAAATTGACCCCTGGACCTTGAACATCCAAACCATGAGCTGATAAACCTCTGTTTCTTTATAAATCACCCAGTGTCACGTATTTCTGCTAGCAATGCGATAGCAGACTTAGACAGTTACATAGATCCATTTATACAAGGTCTTTAAAAATGTATAAAATATAATTTTTAAGAATGTTTCATAGTTAAAAATAACTTTTTCCATGCTCAGGTTGTCTACCACATACACATTTTTCCTTTCATCTTAAATTTTTCTAAAATTGACACAGAATTTGAGAGTACATCAAAAAGTTTGTGGTGAAGGGGAATTAAAATAGGAAGGTATTTTGGTGAAAAAAATTGAAATCCATGCAGTTTTTTATAGTTATTTTCCATAAACTTTTGAACAGCCCCTTGTATATTCTATATAGGCCTAAAGTTGAATATTTCAATTTTTCATCTAAGTCAGATATATTCCTAATGACATCTTAAATCATCACTATTGATTCTTGATTATATTAATATATATATTTATACTACCATAAACAATTTTTATGCCACTGTAATTGATAAGACTATTAGTGCTACCTACTTGTAAAACCTATAATTATATTGCCGTAAATGTAATTTATAGTTACAGTAATGGTATCTAACTTGCATCTTAAAATGTGAATCCATATAGCAATAATGTGTTTTACTTCTAAACTGGTGACTAATATAATTTTTAAAAAGAATCTGTTTAATCAGCTAAGATGAAACTGCAATTTTTACCTGATCAGCTTAAATTTATTACCTATTCCCTGTGCTATTTTCAAGATTATTCTGGCATACATTGTTAAAAACTGAAATTGATGGGTTTCTTAGTAAATCCATAACTCGAATGCTTTCAAATTTTTGTCAAATAAAATATCTAATAGTTACTTTCTAGATAATGTTTTAGATTTATTCCTCTAGATAGTTAATTTTAGGTATTCAAACTCTTTTTTCTCTTTTTGGCTTGCTTTATATTTAGAGTATTGAATGTTATTTCAACAGAATAACTTATTAACAAGAAAAGAACAATAAATAATTTCTTAAGTTCTTCCTCAGTTTATGAAACCATTCTGTTCTGGATCAAAATCATAGTACGATTCTAATAAAACAAGTGTTTGGATAAAGTGATTGAAACCTCAAATTCTTCTGTATTTAAAGAAAAAAAATAGCAACCTAGGGACCAGCAGTTAGCATAATGGCTATGTCGCTGGACTCCCACATTGTCGACCGTGGTTCGAGTCCTGAACCTGGTGGCTTAAACTCACGCAGGGCACATGTGCGTGAGTGCCCAAGATCCCAAGAGGAGACTGGAGGAGAAGGGATTGCGGCGTGACCCTCCCCCCTGGGGGGGGATTTCTCGCTTTCTGTCTCTCTGTCTCTCTCTGGCAAGCGCACGTACCCTTTAGCAAATAAAAAAAACCTCTCTCCCCTCAAAAAAAAAAAAAAAAAGCAGCCTATTCAATATACAATTATATTGTGGGAAACTTTAAAAAAAATTCTTCCTCCCAAAAATGACTGCCCTTCCAAAACTGCTGTCTCTGAATTGTTTCTCTCCAAAAGCTCTTTGAAATATTTTATGTTGCAATGATTATTAAGCAACTGTAGGGAGGGAAAAATGTATCTTCTCATGAAAAACAAAATAATTCAGACACATTTTTCTCTTCTAAATGAATATATCCCAATAGTATAACTTTTATATTAATTTTATAAAGGATTTTATTTTGTTTTGTTTAATTTTTACAAATGAAAGTGAGGAAGTCTTGAAGTGATGGGATGCTTAAAATTTTATATTTATAAACCTGTGCTATTGTAATAATAATTTCATTGGTTATCTGGTAGTTGACCATTTGAGTAAATGATTTTGCTGATTTAGTCTATGTTTTTTCTAATTCCCAAATAAATTTGTGTGCATTAAATAAAATTTAGGTAACTTCAAATGTTAATATTTTTCATCTTTTGCTCCTTTAATTTGATGATAATAAATGTTATGCATGGGGCTAGATTTAAAAATAGATTGTTGTTTTATTTCTACGTTTATTTTTTTAAACAGCTCCAGATAAATAGCAAAACTGTAGACATTTAGTCAGAAGAGAACTGTAGCCAATACCATTAGCTAGTGTAAAAATTACATTTTTCTTCGGTTTCATTTTAAAAGCCTAACTTGTCAAAATTTCTGGGAAAAGAAGGGAAATCTAGTGGATAAAAGTTCTGAGAATCAAGTCTCATCTCATTAGAAAAGTTACTAACTGTCAGCATGAATGAAATGCCCATGCTATGAAAACGAGTGAATATCTAGTGATGAATCTAAGTGTTTTCAGGAATTATGACAAAAACCCATGAAAGAACTACTTAAAGATAAGTTAAATGAATGTTTATGTTGCATAATGTGCAACAAATAACTTCCCAGGACGACTGGAGGGGATGCAATACATAAGTTAAAAACGTGAGCATTTCTAAGAGACATAAAAGGAATTGGTGAGGTTAAGTGCCTGGAACAGTCCGTTACCCCAAATTTATGTAGCAAAGGTTCATTAACTTCAAACAAGGGGATTCATACTCTATTTAATAAGATATCACATGGAGTTTCTTTCCATTTACAGTATGTTCCTAAAGGTGAAAACAGCAGGAAAATGAAATTACTTCATTTACCGGAATTACAGCTTCTTTTGTATAAAACTTTAATCATTTTATATATGACAACCTTATGTTTAATGTTTTTAGAATACTCTTCATAAAACATTATTTAGCAAAAGCATACTCTCCCACTGAGCACATTGCTGCTTTCAATGGCTGCACTAATCTAGTTTGAATATATGCGGCATTTAATCTTAATTATGATGCTGAAGTCTATACAACGTTAATTATTCATTTCTCATGCTCCCTCCACTTTATTGTAACTCCTAATTTGCTTAACAAAATGTAGCTTTTAATTAGAACTGTGGAACTATTGGGACAAGGTGTTGTTTCGCGTGCTCATGTGCGTGTGTGTGTCCTGACTGTGCTATCTGTTGGATTGGAAATTCATGTGGGGCTAGGGTGGGGCAGTGTTGGAGTAGGAAGTTGAATGTTTTTCATTCAAAAGATAAAGTCCACTGGTAGTTCCACTTTCCTTTTTTCTTTACTGATTCTCAGGCTCATGTAGTTGAAAAAGAAAAAGAGACATATATCTAGTTACCATTTTAATAATGAACAATTGGTGGATTGTCATTAGTGTCTATATCTCCTTAAATATTGGCGTGAAAACACACACACATTTGCCAAGAAAAATCAGATAATCAGGCCAGTTTTTGCCTACAGCATGTAGACTAGCCAACTAAAATTTTTCATTCAATTAATGTGAACTTCAATTTTACAAAACTCACCAGGTGATAAACAATTAGATAACATTTTAAAATGAAACTTAGAAAGCGATATACTTTTATTTAAAGTTTAAAATATAGGAAATTTTCAGGTGTTTCTCTAATTTCTATTTATGGGTTTTAATATTTTTGTAATTTTAATATGCTTCTAAAATTTTTATTTAAAAAGTTTAACAGTTTAAAATTAAATTTATGGCTAGCTTACGGCCTCGTAGTTAAGGCAGTTGCATCGACACGGCTCACTGTGCATTCCCACACCCGGCAACTTGAAAACCTATGCTGGGTACATATGTGAAGTGCCCAAAATCTTTTAAAGGATGGAGAAATGGAGAAGAGATTGTGATTGCCCATGCCCCATAGGGAAGCTTTCTCACTTTCCCTCCCTTGGTCTCTCTCTGGTGAGCACACATGCCCTCAGGCAGATTAAAAATTAACATAAAATTTACTTATAAATTAAACTATATTCCTGCTTTAAAAGGAAATCCCTGTTTTTAAGTATAAATAGATAGCTACTACAATTTTTTTTATGTATCGTACATTCCCATACAACCATCAGAAGAGTCATTCTATGCCTTTTAAATAGAAATGAAGTCAAATATCTCTAAAATGTGCTTCAAATAATGTACACAAAGCCAGAGAGCCATTTACATAGATTTACCATGAATTTTTAAAAAGATCATTTAAAAACTATAAAAAAAATCTATAAAATTATAAAGATCTCAATATTAAAATTACAATTTTAAACTGATTGATTATATATAGAAGGTTATTACATTTCAAATAGATGCTCATAGAGTTTCTCCAAAAAAACTAGATTGACTCATGAATACATAAATATATGTAATATCTTAGTTATATACTATCCCTTCATAATAAATTCAAGTAAGTTTGGCAAATAAATTAATAAAAGAAATTAGTTTTGACCTTAACTAAATGTAAGGCATAGAATTTGTGTTTCTGATTTGGGGAGTTATACCAACTCCTCTAACGGTGTTCAGTTTCTATAGGAAGACTATATTTGTACTCATTTATTGAAATTTAAAAAAAAAAAACCTTGTGTGATTCTTTAATACTCTATTCTATTTTAATTTACCTAAAATTAACAAGATCTATAATTTACTGAGCAATTTCTTTTAATTTTCACAACTGCTAAGAAAGTAGTTACCTTTATCACTTCAACTTTGCAGATAAAGATACTACAGAAACTTAAGAAAAATTAGTGGCACCTGAGTTTCCAAGCGCGATCTGTCTTCAAACCCTGTGCAATCCATTGTTTGTTTCTCCATTTTCTGGTTATAACCCCAGCTCTGTGTCTCACCAATATCCTTTCAGGACAATCAAACCCCATTTCCAAAGGTGATACTCTTTAATGTAAGTCCCCATCCTCTTGCCTAATCTCTATAGACCCCTATATCTACTTACTCTTAGGAGAAAACCCCCATTTTGTAGCAAAAGGATGGGTACAGTTAGTAACTGTGCATGTTTGTGAATATTATTACTATTGGTAAAATTTCCAACTGTAGGGACCAACAGTTAGCGTAATGGCTATGTCGCTGGATTCCCATGTAGTCGACCGCAGTTCGAGTCCCAGACCCAATGGTTTAAACTCATGCCGGGTGTGTGTACGTGTGTGCCCAAGATCCCAAGAGGAGAATGTAGGAGAAGGGCTTGCAGCGTGGCCAGCCCTCCTGGGGGGTGATTTCTTGCTTTCTGTCTCTCAGACTGTCTTTCCGGCAAGCATATCCACCTATAGAAAAAACTACTCAAAAAAAAAAAAAAAAAGAAAGAAAATTCCAACTGTGGAAAACAATTTATCTAAGAGGAGAAAGGGCAACTATTTTGTAGTATAAGAAATGTATCCACATTTTTTAAAAAGAATTATTTATTTTGTTTATCATTATCATTATTTCACATGAGCTTCTGCCAGAGAAAGACAGGCAGAAAGAGAGAGGGTGAGGTAGAAAGCTGCCAGGTCCAGGATTCAACTCGTGGTCAGCCATGTGGAATTCCAGTGCCTTAACCACTATGCTGCCTGCTAGTCCCATGCATTCACATTTTAAGATTGTATCTCCTGATCAACATCTAGTTTTATCTGCTCTGCTACTTTTTGCTTTACCAAAGCAAATTTGATCTGAAAGATCGTGTGGTACATGGTTAAGTACACGCTGTCCAGAGTTGAGCTCTGTGTGTTTAAACTTTGTCTCTGCTGGTATGATGCTGGCAGTCTCTGATTTCTCTGTGCCTCAGTTTCTTAATTTGTAAAGTGTAGTATTTCTTACCTCAAAGAATTGCTGGAGGCTGAAATGTCTTCATAGGGACAAAGTGCTAGAAACGGTCATTGGAGCACTGTTCTTTCCATTTGAAAGGATTTGCTTTTATTAATGACACTCAGCATCTCATAAACTGGTTTTAAGTCATGTCCAGATTTCAGAAAAGTGACAATGTTTTTAAAATTGTACCTTAGACTTTATGAAATACACTATTTTTCATTTACTAATTGCCAAGACTAGTCTACGTGTAATATCTCTTCTCTGCCTAAAGACTCGGAACTCAGTCTGAACACTCTTAATTGTAAAAAGTATAAAACTTTTTTTCCTTATGTCTGTTTTAACTCTCTTAATCATATTTATCAAGTTGTTCAGAGAAAACTCCTGCATTCGAGAAATATAAATAAGAAGAAATAGCTAATGATATTGAGGGACATCATCCAACTGGTTTTATGTATGTTTCCAAATCCCCTGGATAATTGCAAAGCTTCCACTTGGGCTTTTTCTTCATAAGTCACATAAGCCTAGCATCACATAAAATTTAAGAATCCTGGAAACAAAGCATAAGAGATAATAACTTCCCTCATTTTTATTCCCACCTACACGTGCTAATCACCCCATAACCTTGTCTTAAGAAAGAAGGGGAGGGGAGAATCTTTCAAGCTCTGCTTTTATAATCTTCTCATCATGAGTAAGTGTTTCCCATTGTATTCATCCATAAGCTTTTCTATCTCCTTAATAACTATTTAGTTTGTTTCTGATTCTTTCACCCTGCCCAGTCCGAAAGAGCTAAGGAGAAAGCGAAGTGGACTGACTAATCTTGAGATGTTCACTTAGCGCTGAATACTTTAAGCCAATATTCTTTTATTGAACTTTTTCACCCTGGGAAATTCCCAAGGATTGTGAAGCACTACAGAGCTTTTTCAAAACATAAGCCTGCCTACCCCTTCTGTACCTCTCTTTGAAATGAAAAGCTCTACTTTTTGGTCTGAATTTAGTTCTATTCACTGTCTCACCACCACACTAAGCTGCTTCTGAAGTTTGCCCCCCATGCTGTTCTAAGCTCTAAAGCCACATGGTCCTCATTCTTTTCCGAGCTGCTTTTCCTATATCTCCCTTTCGTCTCTGGGCTTTGCCATTCTGTTTAGGTATCACCCAGGATGCCATGTTCTGTCTGATGTTTTCTCAGTCGACCTCCAGGTCTGGGCAGGCCTTGCAACTTCTTTTTTCTTCTGTTTTGTTGCCACCGATGATTTGGTAGAGAGATTAGCAATTGTTGGACATAGAATGCTCAGCAGTTTTGTAGCATTTTAGAGGAAAGCAGGAAAGTTATGTTTCAAAAGCTTGATTCGTGTCTTATCTCAATGCTGTTCACGTAGTAATCCCTATATGTAGTCTTTTTTTTTTTTTTTTTTTTTTTGAGAGGTTTTCGCTACAGGGCACCTGTGCTCACCAGACAGACAGAGAGAGACATAGAGACAGAAAGCGAAAAATCACCCCCCAGAGGGGATGGTCACGCCGCAATCCCTTCTCCTCCATTCTCCTCTTGGATCTTGGGCATGCACGCACACGCGCCCGGCGTGAGTTTAAGCCACTGGATCTGGGACACAAACCGCGGTCGACTACGTGGGAATCCAGCGACATAGCCATTACACTAACTGCTGGTTCCCTATATGTAGTCTTAATGTCTCTCCATGAAGGAAAAGAATTTACCTGTAGTCACATATCATGTGACAGAGCCAGAATTTGAATTTCATTTTCTGAGGTTTCAACATCCGTTTTTGGTTTTGTTTTTTCCTACCATATAACATTGTTTCTTAAATATTGGTTCTCTTATGTTGTTTGGCCTTCCCTTAAAAATCTATACAGCAGTTTCTGATTGCGGTTTGGTTACTTCATCATAGTGTGTGTATACTATCTGGATAAGGAAGTTGAGGCAAAACTTTTAGTGAGCTAATTATTATAGCTGAAAATGATTACAATCCTAATCTATATAAATGTAGTCCCTATGTCAGCAGGTGGTGTAGTGATTGAGGAGCTGGGTCCCACATTGCCAACTCTGGGTTCAAGTCCTAGACCTGGCTGGTAGCCTGAGAAACACACTGGATGCATGTGCATGCATCCCCAAAGAGGGGAGAACAGATTATGGCATGGTCATCCCCCATGGGGGATGATTTCTCACTTTCCTTCTCTCTCTCTCTTTCTTTCTCTCTCTGGTGAGTGTACATGTTCTATGGCAAAAAAAAAAATCTATAAAATCATAAATTAAAAGAAATCGTTCCTCATATTTGGGGATCTAGATTATAATGTATTCCTTCCATATATATGTGCTGACTATTGACATTCTTCTAAGCTCTGGGACTAGAGCACTGACTCAGACAAAACGTCCTTGTCCTAAAGGACCTTACATTCTATGGGAGGACAGCAATCAATAAACAAATGGGCTCTGTAACAAGAAATGACAGCTCTATAGGGCTGCCTCTAGTCACGGTAAATGATCCACTGGACAGCTGAACAGGGTATGTGTTTGACATTTGACACAGGGTGTTCATGGCACAGCTCTACTGATGCATGCAGGAGAACCCACCTGTGTGATGACTGAGACCATGTGACAGGCCTGGGTTTGGCTTCCAGTCTAATTTAAACAGGCCAGATGTGGTGATGGGTGCCTATGTTCCTAGATGACTCAAAGGCTGGTGCAGGAAGGATTACTACATGGTAAGGCCCTGAGAAAAGTATACCCCTCTTGGGCCAGCAGGTGCCATGGTGGTTAAGGTACTAGGTCCTATATAGACCTACATAGTTTGATACCCAGACTCAGTGACTTGGAAATCATACAGGGCATGTGTTTGTGTGTGGAGAAGAAGGGACTATGCGTGACCATTCCCCCTGGGGGGGTGATTTCTCATTTTCCCTCTCCTCTGCCTCTCTGGTGAGTGTATACATCCTGTAGCAAAATTTCTAAAATACAAAAGCAAAAGCAAAAAAACAAAAACCTTTATTTCTCCCTCCTGTATGCACAGTTCTGTCTCATTAAGAGGAAAAAAAACAGTGATCAGAGAACTGGTGTCCAGTTTTCTTCATACTTTGTGAGACTGAAATACAAGAACTATGTGTATATAACAGAGAAATTCGTAAAGCACAGAGTCTGACTCTACATCCTGAAGAGGCTTCCATGAGGGCTGAGGAATGGAGGTGTAGTCGGGAACCTGGGCCTTTATACTGAACAGTCTAGTCTCATCGCTCTGTAGCTGTGTGTCCTTGGGCACATTACTTAATCGTATAAGCCTAATTTTTCTCACCGATAAAATGAGGTGACGGAGTCCCTCTGGAGGTGTTGTAAAAATTAAGAGGCTACAAGGGAAGTGCTTTGCATAGTTCTCAACACATAGTATGTTCTAGGGGAGTAGCAGGGGAAGCAGTCACACAAGAAATTATTACTGTTGTTTTTATCAATTTAGCTTTGTGGAATCACTGAGCATTTCTATGCTTTAGATTCTTCACATGTATTTTTTTTCCTAACCCCTCACAGATGTAGGAAGTGTAAATAATATATGTGAAGCACATTGTATGAAGACAAATTTTTTCTATTGTTATCTGAGATGTCAGAAAGAAAACCTAATTCTGGAGGGTTTTCGAAGAGCATAATTTCCATTTTACTATTCAGTGGGAGTTCTTGCTTAGAGATGTTTTGCAAAGCTAGTCCTAATATATTTAACTTGCATTTGAATAGCTGCCAGAGACCAACTGAAGAGAGGAGGCCCATCTCACAGTGTCAGCGCTCCAGGCAGTGCTTGGACCTGCCACAGAGGCTGTACTGTCACCATCTGACACCTGGGAGCAGAGATGATATGAGCACACGGGCGTCAACTCCCTCTTGTGTCAACAAAGCAGCAGTGGGCACCTTTCTGCTGTGGTTAACTAGTTTACACATACAGTTACCTCTCCCCAGGCCAATGGGTTTACTACAAGATTTAGTTGACTTTTATGCAAACATAAGATGCTATCTTTTAATAAAGATGAGACAACTTCTCATTTTTTTTTTATCATATCCCACTTTGACCTGTTCCATTTCCCCTATAACTCCTATAGGGTCAAAGATGGAAAACTTTGCCTCTTGTTTCCTAAAGATGGACTGAAAATGAACCAACAAAAGGCAGGTTAATAAAAGAAAGGGGCATATTAAATTTCGTGTAACTTGCATGGGAGAAAATTACAGGTGTGTAATTAACCAGTAACCCAATGAGGTCCAAGTGCTATAACCTTTTTTCAGAAGGGAAAGTGAGCTGGGGAAATGTGCTGATTTTAGGGGGGTGGCAATGAGATTAGGGGAAAAGAATGGTTCACTTGCTCAGACAAAGGTTAGTAAATAATTTTCTTTGGGGATGGAATGGAACAGGAAGACAAACAGCAGCTCCTGACCAAAATCTGTTAAGGTGTGTTGGTGATCCTCAGTCTTGCTTACTCCCTTGCTCACCTCTGTAAAAGCATGGTTAACGAAAATTCACGGAAGACACTACCGGTAATTGTTTCTTTCTTTAGAGAGTCTGGTGTTCAAGCAGACCAAAAGAGAATGTGAGAGTAAAACACTTTTCAGTGTCTGCTGACCTTCAAGGAACCTTGATGTAAGATCTCTAGCATCGGGGCACCATGTGTTAGAGTGGTGGTTCATGTACCCTTTCACCCTTAAGGGAAGTTTCAATTAATTTTTGAAAAAAAATATCACCCCTAGGTACCCAGTCTAATGTTCCTTACACACTAAGGATCCATAATTGTTCATGGTTAACTGATTGACTAGGTACTTTGTAACCATTCACTATTAACTAAGTACAATTAGCTGACTAATGGGAACACAATTTGTGATACTAACTTCTCTCATGATTGTAATGAGAGCAATATTATCTTAATTAGGCTTTTGCCAAAAATTGCTCTGAAATGTTTTTCTAGTGATAAATATGTCCCTGCACTCCAATTACAATGAGTAAGGAAGTTAAACAATGTAAAAGTACATTAAATATTTTGAAGCAAGTAAAAAACAAGTCATTAACTAAGGCATGTGCCTCCTCCTCCCCTTCCTCCTCTCCCATCATAGAAAATCATTGTAGATCAGTTTTAAATATATTTGAGCAAAACAGTCTTCGAGAACTTGTTGCTTTGCTACAGAAAATCTAATAGATTCCTGTTATTCCAACTGAAGACTAAAAAAAGAAAAATCCACAATCTTAATTCAAATGCTGTTTCTTTTTAATTATTGGGATTTTTTGGGGGGAGGAGGGCTGGGCTTGTCATTAGTGAAGTGTTAATTAGGAGACACTCCAGGACTCACATCACATTTTTTTTCTCTAAATTATTCATCTGTTTCATTTTATTTATCATTATTATTTTAACTTTGCTATTGGGCATCTGTACTTACCAGAGAGACAGAGAGAAAGGGAAAGTGAAAAAGCAAGAAACAAGTCACTGGGTCCAGGACCTGAACTGCAGTTTGCCATGTGGGAGTCCAGCACTTTATCCACCATGCTGCCTGCTGGCTCCTCATAGTCCAATATTACCAGGTCAAGATGCACTGAAATTGGGAGAAGCATGGCGCAGTGGTAAAGCACAGTGGTCTGTGAAGGAGACTCACATTAGAAGGTTCTATGTTTGTTTCCAGAGACCTCTCTGAGTACCCCAGGCTTGAATGTGCCCTTGATGCACAGCCCACTGAAGCTGGGGGTAGAACACAGTTCAAGACCCCAGTGGGGATGCTGTCTCTGCCTTTCTCTGTCTCTGTCTCACTCGTGAGAGAATTATTTCTCTCATAAATATATAAACAGTTCTAATGCTTAAAAAATGTTTCATCACTTCTACTTGGTGGCTTACTTTATGAGGGCTTGAGGTTTGAAGATAGAGTTAGAAACATGGACATTGCACTAGATAAAAAGAGATTTTTTGCTATAGGTGGCATGTACTTGACAGAGAGAGGGACAGAAAGTGAGAAATCCCCTTTGGTGAACACATACGCCTTATACCAATATCTCTCTAAAATTTTTTTGAAACAGAAATTGTATTTACACTATTTTTTATTTTCTTATAAAATGAGAACTGAAGCAAAGAAAGGAAACTCTCAGAGTGGTTTGGAAGATGAGTGAATTATTCACAATTATACATGTGAAGTTCTGTTTTAAAATTCTTTGGCCATCATTTTCTCAATTAACTTATTCAATATTATTAGTGGTGAAGTCTAATGAAATTCCATTACCTGTATATTATTTACTCATGCTTGCTCATATTTTCTTACCTCAAAAGATTTAAATTGAAATATATGTGTTATTGATTTCTGAAGTGACTCTAAATCTGTTGCTTAGAAGTGTCAGAGTAATTTCTTCCTAATAAATAAAAATTCAAATTGTAAAAAAAAATCAATGACTAAGAATAACACAAAGTTTTTATTTCAAACATATTTACTAATTTTAATTATCAAATCTCTGTAAATACAATTTATCCTTTCACATAATTTATTATTATTGTGTCCTATTATTCTTTTATCGATCCTGTCAATGATCTTGAGGCCTTTGAGAAAAAGAAATTTAATAATTACCAGTGTCTGGTTATTACATATTGTTTTAAATCAAGCTTTAGGCTGTCATAAAAACTGACATCCTTGGTACCAGCAGATGGCATAATGGTTGCATTGCAACTCTCATGTAGTCGACCACGGTTTGAGTCCCAGACCCGGTAGCTTAAAACTCATACCAGGCGTGTGTGTGTGTGTGTGTGTGTGTGTGTGCCCTAGAGGCTGAGAGGAGAATGGATGAAAGAGGAATTGCAGGGTGGTTATCCCCCCTGAGAGGGGTGATTTTCTGCTGTCTGTCTGTCTCTCTCTTTCTCTCTCTGTTGAGCACACATGCTCTATAGCAAAAATCTCTCAAATAAATATAAACCTGACATTCTTAATTGCACAATTTCTATTTATGCAAGTGCAATAGTAGGTAGTATTCTGAAAGGAGAAGAGTTCAATTGTTTGTTTACTATTTACTACACTTTAGGAAAGTGTGTTTTTAAGAGTTACAAAAGTATTCTTTACAATACTCTAATGGTATTTTAAATACATACAGTATTTCAAGTTAATCAGATATTTCCCCAACTCTTAAATAGTCAAAGTCTTAAAGGTAATCTTGTTCAAATGTATCTAATAGTTATCTTAATTAGAGGAGAAAGACAGTTTTAAATTAATGTCATGGTCAGGCCAGTGGTTCTAAATTAAATAATTCATTTTTTGCAAATATGAAGTCAAAGTGTCCACAAGATATAGCTCAGATTGACTTTTTCCCTGACAATAGAGAACTGAACAATGATTAGTAGATATAAAGTAGTTCCTGAAATGTTAAAAATGTCTTTTTAAAAAGTCTTACATCTTATTTGGCAGTCTCATAGAGATAGTTTATTTTGACACTCACTGAGTGCCTCAGATAGGTACTCAAAACGTAATGTCTGCCCCAGAGAATATGCTCACGAAAGAAATTTTAAGTAGCACCAATGCTCTTTATGATAATGGCTCAAAAAATCAAAAAAGAAATAATTACTGCTGTACCCTACATGGTATTGTGACTAGATTGATTATACTATAGATATTGTCTAGGAACATTACTATAACTGACTTCCCTTATTCCCAGTAAAAATATAGCTGCTCTCCTAGACATATATAACCTAAAGGCAAGATTACTTTTATAAAATATAGTACTGTCTCAATGATAGAAATAAGTATTCATTGATATTTATGAATAAATTATTTTAACAGGCATGCAAAATTTTAGAAATATAAGACCAATAATAGAAATTCATCTACAGAATTATTCTCCTTTGCAATGTTTTACCTTACAAAATGAATTCCAAAATTGTTATGCCAAAGAAAATTATCATATCGTATGTCATCAGTAAT
The DNA here is from genome assembly GCF_000334495.1 of Tupaia belangeri chinensis. NCBI lineage: Eukaryota > Metazoa > Chordata > Mammalia > Scandentia > Tupaiidae > Tupaia > Tupaia belangeri. Next base: position 2,660,258 of record NW_006160032.1, read on the forward strand.
TGACCTACAGAGCAACTTCTAGTTGTGGTTTTGAACAATTAATATTTAAAAGTACATTGTGATTTTAAACTCACCTAAGCAAAAAGCTCTGAGAGGAGAAACCCAGTGTGTGTAGCTATTCTACACCAGAAAGATCCAGATTAGTATCTTTGCCAAATTTTCTGGATGCAAAGTCAAAAGTTCTCAGTCTTCTAATTTATAAATAACACAATATCTAATGTATTGTAGACAAAATAATCAGGTCGTTACCAGCCTACTAAGTCTGGTTGCCGCTACTTGTGGTCACTGAAATGACAGGCAGAGGCTGAAGAAGAGATATTATTTCTGTAACCAGTTACAGGGAGACAGTCAATGAACACCATCAACTTGTCTAAAAAGGAATGTTCTCAGTATTTATTGGTACAGTAAATAACCACATGCAAATCATTCCTCACTACAATCAGTCTATTGCTTTCCTCTGAGTAATTATCCTGATTCCTGATTTACTTCAAACACCCAATACGAGTTTCTCATCTGACCATTCCTCAAACAGACCTCCCCATGACTCAGCACTTGGTCAGCTTTTTCTTGTTGCAGGCTTTCTTAATTTCAGAGTGACTGCGGGCTTTCTAAATCTCAAGCTTGCCTATTTCAAGATAACTGATCTTATTTTTCACTCTATTTGCAGAAATCTGGCATTTCATAGACAAAAGTCTGTAAGTAAATTTGGAGAGCGGAATATTTTATTAGCAGTGATATTTCTTAAGCATTACATTATCTATTTAATCATCTAATAGTTTATGAAGTTACATGTACTCTGATAGCATCTAGGTGATCTAGAAGAATATGCACTGTCAAGTTTAGGAGTATGCTTTATTTTTGTCTGACTACTTTCAATATATCTTTTGCTGAATGGCTTGTTCCTGCTCAAACTACCTTCTTACTAAAGGGAGGTGAGAAACACAAGAACCAGCATCTCTAAGGGGAAAAGTATTGAGCTTGGCATCAGTGCATAATACCTCCTTGTTTGTAGCAGCCATGGAATTACTGATTCAACAAAGATTTTGAGACAATTCAGTTTTGTTTTCTCTTTTCAAAGGGATGTCCCCTTCAAGTTAGATTTAAAGTTTTGTGTTCCACTCAAGTACCCTCTAGGAAATTTACTTAGTCTCTATGCTGTCTACTTCATGCATTCATTTCTTACACATTATTCAACAAAATGATTATATAGTATCTACAACAGCAGTTAACAGCATAGATTTGGCTAAAGTGACTGGTCTGGGATTTCTGCTTCACTTCTTGCTGTAAAATCTCTATTCTTCAGTTTCTTCATCGATAAAAATTGAGGAAATATTAATACTTACAGGGTTATGAGGTTTAAATACAGGAAGCCCTTTAAAATAGTTCTGGTTAATAAGGGCCATCTAAGTGCATAGTTAAAATGGTTGCTACTTTTGTTTGTCTGACTTCAGATGTTTAGATGTTAATGGAGGTCGGTGCATTAGAGGCAAAACAAAATAAACCCCTATTTATGAAAAATTTTACAGGAGGAGTTGTAAAAAGGATGCCAGGGTAGTCACTACAGGTAGGATATCAAGCAAGGTTTTTGTTACGGAAATGACCTGAAAAATGATACCCACAGAGTTTGCTAAAACCTAAGGCAAATGAACAACTCAATCATGGTGTATACCAAGAAGGAACATCGAAAAAGAAGGAGGAGAAAATAAAAGCTCCAGGTAGGAGTGAAACGCAAGCCTCAAGAGTGTGAAGACAGACAGATAGCATGTTGAAGATGAGTGTCAAGATAATAGAACCAGCTAAGGAAGTAGGGAAACACCATGTTAGTTATGCTTATGCAGATCTTCTTAAGGATTTTGTTATTTCTGTTTCCTTAAGTTTATTTCTTCCAAAAGAGAGAAAGACACACCCCATCAATGAAGTTGTCATGCTGTGATCTATTCTCAGCCAGGCAGGATCACATGCATCTGTGCCTGGCATGTACAGGGAGACTGTATGTGGCCTCAGTAGAGCAGAGAATTTTATTGTGTTACTGAGGTTCCACAGCAGCTCATCTGGATTTTATTGTAAGACTTATGGTGTTGAAGGCTGGATTCTGCAGAAAACAGATTCTGAGATTGAATTTTGTAGGCAGGAAGCTTATTGTGAGATGTTTTAGTAAACAACACTTAGGTTGGAGTGAGGAAAACAGGCTTGGGAGCAGGGAGAAATCGAAATGCGATGCAGTTACCACAGATGTCTCACTCAGCTTTTGCCATGAAGGGTTCTGGTGCTGGGTGGAGGAAATTAAAAGTAGCTAAGTTGCCTTGCATTTAAGGGAGGGGCTGGACTTTTATATCACAACGACCATTCATGGCATCTCAGCTGTCTCCTAGAAGGTGGCATGGCCTTGGCTGGGCGGTGTCATCAGTCCAGGGCAATTTCTGAAGAGGGTACTACTGATAAGATTTTTCTAGTGCCTGCAGCTAGTAAAATGAGTTCCTCTGTCTTGAAGAGGGATCTGGGATGAGTAGCAGTGTCTACTATATGTGGAAGCCATTGTAAGATTTAAAGAGAACTGAACTCCAAATCTCCAAATTCATTCAAGATACAATCTTTGAACACCTACTCTGAGGCAGATCTCATGCGACAGTTGAACATACAATGAACAGGTAAGACTTGAAGCCAACCTGGTGAAGAATTTAGTCAAACAAGACAAGCCAGCCTCTGTGCACTGGATGTTATGAGAAATGGAGCTTCAGATGTTATGGGAACAAGAGGAAGACATCTAACTTGGCAAAGAGGGAGGAGGAGTTGGAGACTGTGGAAGACCTCTGGGAAAACAAGTTTCATTTCAACCACAACTTAAAGGATGACTAGGGTTCATTCTGATAAAAAGCAGGGGGTATGCTCTGGGGAAAATGCTTACATTCACAAAACCTCTGAGATGAGACAAGTATGAAGGTAGTTCCTTATGGCTGGAGCATGGACTATCTCAAAAATAACTCAGGAATCTCCATCTAACATCTTAGGAAAGAAGAGGGGGTCATAGGATCTTACAGCTGCAGATACTATAGGTATCATGTGGTTCACACTTATTACACAGATGAAAAAAAGAGGAGCATATGAGCTGGAGAAGTCATTCAAAGTTCAAAGCTTAATGGATGGTATATGGGGGTTAAGAGTCCGGGCAGGCATGTAATTTGAGAATCGACAAGCTTTTACCAGAACTCCCTTAATAGCCAAAAACAGACACAGCATACCACTTTCTGTAAAGGGATGCATACTGCAAGGGTTTAATAAATACTTCATTAGGGGTAGAGAATGGTCATATAGCCCAAGAAGTTTTTCATCAGTGAGTAAAGTCAGTGTGTAACATTAGATGATTTACAATTTGGACATAATGGTAAAGATGACTAAGCCTTGTATTTGTTGGGTATGAGAGAACCTAATTATAGAACTGAGTTCTCTGCAGTGTATTTCTCTAGAAGTTCGTAGAATTATTTTTTCTGAAGGTACCAGCTAAAATAATTCTAATTATTTACACCAATAAAGTGTTTACCTACAATTGCTAACTTCTTCAGTAAAACACCTGGACTATCACAAAATATCTAAAGTGTGTTTGAGATTATTTGACCTTAAATAAGGGCTGTGTCAAAATGGAAATAACTTTAGGGGGCTTCAAAAGGTAGGTCAGCCTTCTCCAGCCATTGCTAAAGAAGATGCAACTAGAAGCTCATGAAACTAACATGAGGGAGAGAATCATGGTTGTTCAGGTGCCAAGAACAAAGAGACAGACTATTAAATAGGAAGCCTCAAGGCAGAGGGTCCGAATTGCAGGCCTGATCTCCTCGGGTGCCCCTTCTCACAGAGACAGCTCCAGAGATTTACTTAGGGCTAGTTAATACCCTTCTAAGCAGCAACCATAGGGGTAGCCACTGTTGACTAAAACCTGCCTATTGTCTGGTATTTTCGTTGTCTATTTTCA
>NW_006160032.1:2664860-2765487 GCF_000334495.1 Tupaia belangeri chinensis
CAGGCCTGATCTCCTCGGGTGCCCCTTCTCACAGAGACAGCTCCAGAGATTTACTTAGGGCTAGTTAATACCCTTCTAAGCAGCAACCATAGGGGTAGCCACTGTTGACTAAAACCTGCCTATTGTCTGGTATTCTAGTTGTCATTTTGCATTATTTCTAACCCTCACAACAGTTTTTCAAGAAGAGTTTTCTCAGTTCTACGTTGCAGATGATGAAATAAAAGGCCAGAAAGGTTTAAAAAAAACTTTGAGGTCCCAGAGTGTAAAAGAGGCATAAAACTCATGTCTTTTTTACTGCAAAACCTCTAATCCCAACTACTACAATGTGTGTGTGTGTGTGTGTGTGTGTGTGTGTGTGTATGTATATACACATGTCTCTCTCTACATTTTATGATTTTAAAACTAATTTTTTAGTTTTATATATAATTTTTTTCACATTTCACTCTTTTTCTTTTTCTTTTTTTTTCCCCCCACTATAGGGTGCGTGCGTTCGCCAGACAGACAGAGACATAGAGACAGAAAACGAGAAATCACCCCCCAGGGAGGATGGTGATGCCGCAGTCCCTTCTCCTCCATTCTCCTCTCGGGATCTTGGGCACGCACGCACACGCATCCGGCGTGAGTTTTAAGCCACCGGGTCTGAGACGCGAACCGCGGTCAACTCTGTGGGAGTCCAGCGACATAGCCATTACGCTAACTGCTGGTTCCCTTCACATTTCACTCTTATGAAAAAAAATCTAAGCTACAAAACTTGACCAGTGCTGGTAAGCAAATACCAGGGAAATAATGCATTTTCAAATTTCTCTCCTTTGGTCCATAATGCTTAGGTTATTCAACCTCCATTTATAAGCCAAAATGACAATATTAGTTAATGAGCCAGATATATTTTTAACCAAGTCACTTATGGATAGGTATTTTCAGATACAAAAGCTTTGGGATTAAACAAATTTGGAAAGTGATTGGGAAAATTTTACTTCAAAGATTTTTTTTTTCTGAATAAAAAGGAGTTAAAACTTCTTTAAAAAAATGAAAAGCAAGCTTCCTTTCAATATTTTCCAGTCAAAAGTATTCTCAGTAAACAAGGGAGACCATACATGAATCAGTTCAGTCTCAGTTGGAATTTTCTTTTAACAATAACCTGTGTTTAATAAGCTGGTACCCAGAGTGCGTGCCATGCTGCTTCAAAGTGATAGCAAGACCATGAGGAAGATCAAAGAGAAATGGTCGCGGGATATGAACTGCTAGATTCAGAGAGAGAATCACATCTGCATGCACACAGCTATTTTTCATTGTGCCTAGATAGGAAAAGGATTCACTTTATTTTCTGTAACTACTTAAAGATTTTAATCCAAACTTCCTTTCAGCAGTAGAGATCAAAACCTCTAGATATTGCTGTGTTGTGGGAGAGAAGGACAAGATAGATACCTCTTAGACGGGAAGAAGAATCTGAGGGCTTGTTCCAGAAAGGTTTTAAGCATTAATGGTACTTAAAATATAATCAAAATCACCCTAAAGAAGCAATTTTAATGGTAGATGGGGAAGTCAGTGAATCAAATAATTACACACTTTAATATTAATAACCTCCGCATCCTCTAACACTCTTTATGAATAGATGGTTCAAAGATGTTCATTGAGAGGCCAGCAAGTGGAGTAGGGTAGTAATTAAGCACTGGACTCCCACACAGCCAACTGGTTTGAATCCTAGACCCAGCTGCCTGAAACTCACACTAGGCATGTGCGCATAGGTGCCCAAAATCCCAAGAAGAGAATGGAGAAGGAGTGGTTGCAGTGTGGCCATCCCCCCAGCAGATGATTTCTTGCTTTCTGTCTCTTCAGAAAGCACATGCATCCTAATAGCAAAAAATCTCTTAAAAATAAACAAAAGATGTTCATTGAAGACCTTCCGCCTTTTTCACATTCTATGTACTAGAGTGTAATTAACATGGTTTTCACCACAGTCCCATGAAGGTGGATTCTACCTTGTTAATATCCAGAATAGAAAAGTGCCCACATTGTTTAGTGGTTGTTTGTGTTACTTTGCCACTGTTGTTAATGCTTTTATGTTGTTACCCACATTTTAAACAGAGCCTTTTTATTTTTGTTGCCAGAAAGGTTGAAAGGTCACCTACCCTTACACCTTTTGGTTCATTTATACTGTGCTTCTAGGGTTCAAAAGTTTATAATTTAGATGTTAATGAAGTGTCCTTGCTCTATTTTGCTAAAAGATTATTTTTTAAAAGTAAGTACATTTAAGAATTTTGGAAAGTAAATACATTAAGAAATTTTACCTTGGACAAGTAGAATATTAAGCAATTTTGAGTCACACGCATTCTATTATCAGATTACTCAACACAGTCATTTTTTTCAAGGGATTATTTAATTTTATTCATTATTATTTTTAATTTGCTGTAGAGCAAGCATGTTCAGTAGAGAGAGACAGAAAGAGGGAGAGCAAGCCGCTAGGTCCGATACTCAAGCTGAGGTCAGCCATCTGGGAGTTCAGAGTCTTAACCACCATGCCACCTGCTGGCCCCCTACACAGTCATTTTTTGAAGACAGATCACTGAGAAATTAAGATCTTGGTTTTGGGGGAAGATGTGCTGATAAGAATACAAAATAAATGTAAAGCACAGGGAAATTCTTTGTGAGACAGAAACTGTGGAATGTGGGCAGGAAAGAGCTCCTCGTGTCTAGCCTAAGAGAAAGGGACAAACATGAAAATAGAAGAGGCACGTGTCAGCACCACGTACCCTTCCACCTGAAATTCTGTTATTGCAAGAAAATGATTCACTGCACCTGCCTTTAGCTTTCAGTTCAATTCCAGATTTTCAGATAGTTTTTAAACAGATCCAATAGTTACAATATTTACTAATTATTACCATTGTTACTGCTAATTTCCTTTATGAAGTCATTTCAAGAAATACACAAACTTCCCCTTAATGATTTCCTTGAGAGCTATTTCATCTTCTTCCTGATGTCTCAACATTTTTAACAGAGCCCTTTGTTTCACACCTAGAGAGAATTCTTAAAATAAATCCTCCAGGAGAAAACACACTGATTTTGTTCATCACAGTGCATTCATGCTAAAGTGTAAATGACTTATAACTCTTCCAACAAAAGGAAAAAAAAAAAAAAAGAGAGACAACATCCAGCTGTGCCAGTAGAGGTGGGGGAATAGAAAGGACACTAAGGACCCAGAAGATGAATTTCACTTACTAGGAAACTGTGCCTCAGGCAAACTCTACTTTAAGTACTTCCTAATGCTCCTGAGTCATAAAAATAGTTATGAAATTTGGAGCGATTCTCTGACAGTGCAATTTGGCTTAGAAATCTGAAGAATAGTCTTTATGTGAAGGGAGAGCCATTTGGATTCTGATATTAATACTCCCTCCCCTCTCTCTTCACCAAAGACAAACGCAATTTAGCCCAATGAATAATCTCCTCTCTCAAATGTATTTTTCAGCACAAATCTTCTGCCAGTTTGTTGCTTCTTACCTTCTAGTATAATTGGAGGCACTGGGTATGAGAAGGAGCCATCAACTTGCATTTCCTTACTGAGGCACCAGCCTCCCCATATGCTAAGCCTGCTTATGTGAAGGGTGAGTGACACAGAGTTTCCCCCAGGGTGTCTGTCATGGGCACAGCTTTTGAGATTTATTTTTTTATTCTCCTGAAAACTGACAAAGAATTAAAAAAAAAAAAAGTGAAAACTTCTAAAAACGTACCTATTAGTTAAATTCTTTGATTGGATTGCTGTTGACCTTTTCTGAGATTTTCATGATGAAACCTTTTTAAGGCACACAGTCCCCTCCACATTGAGGATGGTCATATAAATGTATGTATCTTTAAGGGAATGCACCCTGGCTGGTGGAGAGAAGAATATGTGATTCTGAGTTTAGTATCTGGCTCTGTACTTCGTAGTTAAATAACCTGGAGGAATTGGCATTACCTCTCTGAGCCTCATCTGTAAAAGTGAAACAAATGAGTTCCATTCCAAGATAATTAGAAAGTGTTATACTTAAAGCACAGTAGTTAAGGGTGCCCTGATGTGCAGGCAAGTCTTACCCAAGTGATAGCAAGACAATATGCCTCACTAAATTACATAGACCTTGATAACTGATCTGATTTGCCTTTCCACTTGCTCAGAAACTATTTACTTTTGACGTAACTGGTTACCTCTAGGTTGACTCACACTACGGGCTTAAACGTAGGGATCTTTAAGTCATTGCTACATAGATATGTTGTCATGCCAGCATATTAACTTATAATGTAAAAAACAATTATAGACACCAGATGCTAGCATCAGTCTAGTCAGGACATTTTCTCTTAAAAGAAAACCATATATGGAGACAGTTTATTGTAAGTTTTCTCACTAACTTAAATACAGAATAAGAAAAAATAGATGCTATTTAAATATCAAATTGATTGCTTTTGGACTCTGATAACATGCTGAATTGATCTCTATTATGGGGATCTATGTCATGTGCATAGCAATACAGGTGGGCTGTCACTGGTTGCCACCTCTTTCAGGTGGTGCCAAAATAAGCTCTGTGAATGAACAAACCCTGCCTGATCATAACCCCTCTCTGAATAGGCTGTAATGTACCTGATTCAGTATCTATCTACTCAATTGTAATAATGCCTGAGATTCTTCCTTGGTTCACTTATATCAGAATTATAAATAGTACTGAATGTTCCATTCATACATTTGTAATACCTGTCATAGCCTTTTTGTGTGGATTTCGCTAGTTTAATTTTCAAAAAAACCATGTCCACAATTACTGGTGAGTCTTCTCATTGTCTTCATAAACACATTTTTTAAATTAAAATGTTTAGAATAATATCTCATACCAAGAAGGTGTTCTATGATAATGGTCATCAGAAGAGATATTATTTTTCTATGGTAGATGATTAAACAGGATTTTAATTTCCTATGTTTAAATCACCAAAATATAACTGTTCTCATGTGTTGTGGCTAAATTAGGGAGCGACATAATATATTCTGGTATGAAAGGTTGCTAATAATTCTGTTGAGAACTTACTACCTCCCTGGGCTTCCATCAACACCAAGGATTCTTTCTTTAAGAGGTTGTTTCTAAACCAACACAGTTTTAAAGCCTCCTTGTAAATGGTAGTACTTTAACCCATGGTTTTGTTTGGTCAGTAATATCAGCCTTGATGAGTATAGCTAAATGCACAATGATAAAATTGAGTACAAGCAATCCTGGACTAGACATGACTAACTATACTACTTCCTAAAAATTTCTTAACCTCTCTTCAGTTTTCTTATCTGTAAAATGGGAAGGGGGGATGATGATAATCTACCTTAGAGGATTCTGTGGAAATTAAGATAACACAGAGTGCTCAGCACACACAGTTCCTGGAATAGAGTAGCCCTAAATTTTCTTTTTTTTTTAATTTTTGTAATGAACATTTATTTTTAGTAATAGTTGTGGTAGTTTGGGTTATTCTCAGAATACCCAAAATATTATGAGGGAACTAAATAATTGGAAAGAAGGGCTAAAAAGGCATATTGTGAAAATCTAATTAGTGTATACTCTGCCCCAAGATCTAAGGATAAAAGTCACAAAAATTTGATATTTATTTATAAAGCAAAATAGAATGAGTTTTTTTTTCTAACAAAGAACTTTAGATCTTTTGACTGTTAAATGTATCTTCCCTTTGCCTCCCCAACCAATCCCCTCCCTTACAACTTTTGGTATATATACTTATCCTCTCTACTATCATATTTAAAGATCATTCCATTTTTCCATAGAGTGCAGACATTTGGTACATATTAAATGGGGATATACAGTGTGCCTCTTTCAAAGTCTGACTCACTTCACTTAGCATTAAGTCCTGTATATTCATCTACTTTGAATCAAGTGTAGAGCCTCATTGCGTCTTATTGTTGATATTTCATAGTAATATATGTGCCACAGTTTTTTTACCCAAACATCAGTTTTGGAACACTTACCTGATTCCATGTTTAGCAATTGTGAATAATGCCACAATAAACATGAATGTGCAAGTGTCTTTCTAACTGAGATTTTCCTATCCTTTGTATGAATAAGAAGGAGTGAGATTATTGGGTCATATGGCAGCTCTATTTGTGGGTTTCTTGAAGAACCCCCATATTGTTATCCACAGAGATATATTAATTTACCTTTCTTCCAACAGTGTTAGAGGGTTCCCTTATCACCACAGCCTCACCAGCACTTGTCATCCTTTATTTTATTTGATCCTTGCCATTCTAATTGGAGTTAACAGTTGATAATTTTAGTAGAAAGGACAGTTAAGTAGGGTTTTCACACACACATGCTGATGCGTGTGTGTGTGTGTGTGTGTGTGTGTGTGTGTGTGTGTGTGTTTCCTATTGGGTGCATTCACTTGCTGGAAAAAGACACAGAGAGGTGGGGATAGTGAGAAATCACCTGCCAGGGGGATGGCCACACTATAATCCCTTCTCCTCCATCCTCATTTTTCTCCTGTTTCAAACTGCCAGGTCTGGGATTAGAATTGCATAGTCAGTCATGTGGGATTCAGTCATCTTAACTCTCTCACCACCAGCTGGCCTGAGAGTTAATTCATTAGTACTAAGAAGAAGTTGTGGTGGTTTCAATGAGGCAGGGTTAAGCAAGGCTGGACAGAAGCTCAGAGGCTACATGCCACCTTATACATCAAGATCTGGTCTACCTCTTTGAAAATCATACAGATTCAAAGACAGAGTCATGCAAACCACACAGTACATCCAAAAGAGGCAATCCTTTAGGATGCCATTATACTAATGTACTTGGAATCTACAACCATAAATAAAAACACAATGTCACCATGATGAACATCATGTCATTGTGATCAATCAACAATATTTATAGATGAGATGTTAACTTACAGAGGGACATCACTTTGTTAACCCTCTTGGATAAAATACTACTAAAGGAACCAGAGACTAGAAATCCAGTAAGCCAGTACATTCTTACCTAAATCTATGACTCAGAATTGGTAGATAGTGTATAGGAACCACCTTGGGGATTTGTCAAAGTACTAACCAAAGGCTCTCTGGGTATAGACAGCAGTTACAGTAGAATGGAATCTAGGCACTAGGTACATTAGCAAAGCCACCAAATAAAATGAAAAAAATTGATGGGTGAGCCTTAAACAGGAATTAGACAAAAACAAGAGTTAAATGCCTTTAAAAAAATATCCCTTTGTGGCTATCTCACAGAAGAGAGAATCTTGCCAATGTGTCTAACACACTCAAAGACAATGGACTCCTAAAAGTTGGGAGGTGTGTAGCAGAAGTTTACGATCAAATGTACCTGGCTCACTCAGAGCTGATCAAAGGATCCTTACTTGAAAAGCGCACCAAACAAACATATGGAAAAATTAATTGGAGGTGGAGGAAGGGAGGAGCCGCAGTGACAGGAGGATTATGACCCATATTCATTTTGCAATCTTATCCTCCTGATTTTTTTCCTCCCTATACTATAAGCAGTGCTTTGGAATACAGTGAGCAGAAACCATTAACTGCTGGCAGCTGTTCATCTCATGTTTGTTTCTGATTGTACATTGTTACTCCCTACCACTGTTTACCACTAATCACAACTTTCAGACTGAATCATTTTTTTGTTTTGTTTTGTTTTTCGGAAGCAACCCCCTTCTGGGGGTTGATAGGAAAGTATGTGCTGCTGTTTCCTATCTTTTCGGGGGGTTGACTTCAAAAGCAATAGACTCATTTGTGAAGCAAATGTGCAAGTTTTGCCTTGGAGTATACACGCCAGTCTGTTCGAGAGGAGTCAATCTGGTAGCCAACGGGTTATGCACAGGGTATGTCTTTGTGGGCTCAACTGGAAAATAGGTCAACAGGTTTCACATCTTGGAATTTTCCATATTTCATTAGAAAGCAATTTTCTTTGTCAAACTTTTTTTTTCTGTAAATTATATAATAGGACACAGCTGGTTGTATACCCCCATATATGCTGATACAGTGTTGTATATAAATTGCTGCATAAAAACATGCCAAATGGGCAAAAAATACAACATGAGCAAAATTATCAGATTAGATTGGCAGATGCTTATATTAAACATGTCTGTTTACATTGTGTATGAAAGGTTTTCATGGGCTTTGATTTTAGATTCAGTAGAGCATCTCTGTTTCTTTTATGAGATCTAAATTACACTAGTTATTACCGGTTTTAGAAAATGTAAGTTAAATTACAGAAATAATCATATGCTTTTGCTATTTATTTTTCTCATTACAAATCGTATCATAAATGTAGTAATAATATCTTTCAGGAGCCTATCACCAGTCACTCCTAACTAGAGGTAATATCACTGTTAGCCTAATTACCCTGCTTTCGAAATCAGCAAAAGAAATAAAAATAAAAATTAATAACAATAATAATTTGTGTCCTAGTATGGTCATTTATAAGTTCATTACTGACAGAAAGTAAAATAAAGGCACGTTTAGAATGAGGCCACACTATTTGGCAATGAATAGGCCATATTTTAGAGCATTCAATTGCATAGTTTCAAAAACAAATTTCTTTTAAATTTTAAAAGGATGACCTAGTATGTTTGAAGAAAGCATCCTGAGAACACATACACATATGAAAAAATACACATACATACACATATGGCTACCCAGTATACATTCACGTTTACACTTGTACTTACCATCATTGTCTTGCCCTAATTTAAAACGTGTACACACAAAATCTAGTGAACTAGAGCATATCAACAAACATGTATTTATTTTTATCCTATTGAGAGAAACTTCTCAGGACCAGCAGTTGGCATAATGGAATGTATTGGATTGTCGGGAAAGTCATGACACATTTTTGCATAGAAAAACAGAAAAATACATCATGACTTTACCAACGACCTAATATTATAGGACTACTATAAATTTGGAGGGTTTATAAATAAAGACCTTTGGTTTTAGAATACTGCTTTTTCTCCAGAATTTCAGGGAGTTGTTTGAAAAAAGAAAGGAGGTAATTGCTAGAGTTAAGCGTGAAGGTGTGCATTCCCACGGGAGTGGTACTCTAGGGGTGAAAACGAGGAAAGGAGTGCTGAAGACATATCCACTGGAGCTAAAGAACTGGATAACCAGTTAGATAGCCGTGCAGAGGAAGACAGATATGAACATGAAGTAAACTTAGTCTGAAAAGTTAAAAATGAGAGTTCAGTTTAACAAATGTTGACTATGCAGCAATAGTAAGACACAATCAGTCAAGAGCTGAAAAGAAAGGCTGCAATGAGTGTAAATCCCATGGCTGGAAATGCACATTGAGCGTCATCTGACTAATTATAATTAATAATTGCGGCGAATACCGATATACTGTATGCCAGGCACTCTGCCAAGTGCTTTACCTGTGTAGGCTCATTTACTCATGGACAACGTCTACCTATGTCCTCATTTCCATTTCCATGTTATATATGTGGAATCAGAGTTTCAGATTTTTCAAGGTCACACAAATAATCGGTGACAGATCTAAGATTTAATCCTAGAAAGTCTGACTTTCTTTTCTGACTCAATAGAACACAGATGTTAAGAAATCAAAATTGATGTCAGAATCCTTTGAAGTTATCAAGGTATCTGGAGTAAGGAAGAAAATAAGGGGGAAAAAAACGAAACTGAAATTCGGGAGGTGTGTCAAAAACGACTTTTCGTGTTTTTGTTTGTTTGTTTCATTCATGATAGAGCATGTGTGAGACAGAGAGAAAGAGAAAGAGAGACACTTGAGCACTCTCTATGAAGTCAGTCATGCCATAAACTCCTCAGGTCAGGCTTTGGCATGTTGGACGTGGGACACTCGCACATGTGCCTGGTTTGTTTCAGGCTGACTTGGCAGGGACTGAAACCATGGTTGTTGTGTGGAATCCATCTTCTCCTGAGCAGCATATTACCACTGTGCCACGCACATAGGCCTTTTGAGGCCATTTGAGGAATGAAAGTTAGCAAGTAGTAGGAAGAAACTTGCTATCATCCAACTAAAGATGGTGTGCCTTTGTGTAATTTTCGCTTTTGATTTTAGGGGGAAGGAGGTGGTATCCCATTTTTCCTGAAGGTTGCATCAGCTAGCTGACTGCTTTGTCTACTTCTGCTCTTTGGCCTACAGTCTTAGGCCCTGCTCTTGATCATCTCTGGGAGCCAGTCCCCTCACAGTGGTCACAGCATCTACGATAGTGGCAATGCTGGCCCCCGCTTGACTGAGGCAAAACTAACACTTTAAGAAACATTTTATAGAAATAGTTAAAGAGGAGTGCATTTTAGAATGCTCTAAATGCATTTATGGGTGCATTTCTAGATGTTCAAACTAAACATAGGTTTACGCCTATGTAAAGTGTCCTCATCTGACCAGCTATCAGCTTTGCCTCCAGTCTGCTTCTGCATGGCCAAACCCTCTAGTGTTTCTCTAATGGTGCAATGCATTGATCCCTGATATCACAGCAATGTGCTTTGTTTCTTTCTTATTTTTTTCTTTGCTTTGTTATTATTCTTTTTTACATGCAAATAATATATGTATTTTCTTACAGAATTCTTATATAAAATCCTAAGTCTAACTTATTCAAAGATGATGTTGGGATGTTTTCTTGTTTCTCTTAATGAGAGACTATAGAGCTCCCAAGAAGTACTAGACACTAGGTTTAGGAGCTAAGCCTTTCAATAACCAGTTATGTTCTCCTGTTTACCTTCTAACTCCTACCCCATTGGGAGAGAGGATGAGAGAGAGGAGGAGAATGAGAAGGAGAGAGAGAAGCATGAGTCACTATTGGTTTAATAAACTTCATATAAGCTACAGCCATGGAAGTACCTAAAAACTGCCCTGAGTAAAGAGCCATACTGAATTTAAACTCCTATTTTTCCTTGTTTTTTTTTTGTTGGGGGGGGGAGGATTTTGCTATAGGGTGTGTGCACTCGCCAGAATGTCAGAGAGAGACAGAGAGACGGAAAGCGAGAAATCACCCACAGGGTAGATGGCCACACTGCAATCCCTTCTCCTCCATTCTCTTCTCAGAACCTTGGGCATGTACTCACGCCCAGCAGAAATTTTAGCTACCAGGTCCGGGATTTGAACCACGGTCAATGACATGGGAGTCCAGTGACATAGGCATTGTGCCAACTACTGGTCCCCTTAAACTCCTATTTTAACAAATGCTTCTTTGTCACTTGAATATCCTCGTTAATATCATTGCTCAGTGGCCCTTCTAAGAAAGTGAGAGATGATGGATTCACTTGTGAGTGAAATGATCAAAAGAGAACTGACTCCTCAGACTTACTATCTCCGTGGCTGTGTTGGTTTCTGCCAAAAGGGTTTGCAACCACTGGCTATTAAATATAAGCACAGAGCTTCAGGAGCTTTTAAAAGGAAGTGCCAGGTAATTAATGCCAAGTCCAGGATATTAACTAGCTGAATCTGAAGAACAGGGACCTTTTCTTTTCATAATAGTCATCAGATACAATAGGTGGCATTTTAAATATTTAATAAAATATGAATAATAAATAACACTGTAAATAAAAGGTCAGAAGCTGGTCTAACACTAGGGAACTCTAACACTCGAGGGGAAAAACACTGCCCTGTTTCTGCCAAGCAACTGCCCTCTGTGGTCTCTGGAGGAAGGTCTGACTGACCTGCAAGGTCTTTCCATTTTAGGCTAATTTGGTTTTATGAAAAATATACTTTTAAGATGTTTATACTCAGGAGACCCCAAGTTTTCCTTAAATAAGAAAAATATTAAATCATTTAATCTCCAGGGTCATATTTATGTTTACCTTTGAAACTAAAATATTCACATCTTGAGCGCTGCTGGATTCAGCCCTTCGTGGTTTTTTTTTTTGGTTGGTGAAATATTGTATCATTTACATCTTTCACTATTAGAGACCGGCTTGCTTTGCCTCTCTAGAATTTACTCTTCTATTCCCAGATTGCACTAATCCTAGATGAAATGAACACAGCAAAGAAAGGGGGTGAATGGAATTTATGTTCGGCAATGACTAAAAGAGCTAGTGGGAAAGAAAATGGTTTGAACAATGAAAGCCGAAAAATGTAGCACATTAATTGCTATTCATTCCCAGCTAGTCCAAATCTGAGAGTTAATTTCTGCTGTCCCATTTCACACAATTGATGCAGCTTTCTTCCTATTACTTGCCTAGCACGGTTACCAGAATATAATATTGGGCTTAATACGGGCAAAATATGCCAACACAAATACTGGTCTATAGAGAAAAAAATTCTTTTTAGCTTTTTGCTCTCTTTCTGTAGAAACTTCTTAATTTGGGTTCATTTCACCTTTGGGCTTATTATGTGCAATAAAATGTTACAGGTTTTTCTTAACAATTGATTTGTTTCTTAATTCTTAGTTGATTCAGTGCAGCATAAGAAGCATGTAAGCTTTGTGGCAGAAACAGAACCTTCACCCCATTGCATAGACTGCAAAAAAAAAAAAAAAAAATAGAGTTTACTTGGTGCAAAGATGACAGGCAATGAATGCCCACTCAGAAAACTTCTAATGAGTTTTTCCCACCCATCTTAAATTAAGCTCAATTTAAAGCCAAAGGGTTCACGTCAAGGACTAAGGAATTCTGAGTTGAATAATACGCTTTATACAAATAAAATACAAAACAAGTGAAAATAATCCAAGTGCTTCTTTCTTCTACTTTAATCATTTATTCTAAATTGTATTTTATAGCAAAATGTTTGAGAAATCTGAAGCACAAACAACATATGGGAGACTCGATATTTTGTAGGCTTAATGATGTATTAGTATTTTGCTTTGTATGAAATTCTAATCACCAGATATGTTTATCACTGCAGATGGGATATGCAGGCCCCTGATACCTCAGGGGATTAGAGAATCCAAACATCTGTAACAAGGGGAGGAAAAAAAAAAAATCCCATTGCAGCACACAAAATTTAAAGGGATGAATTAATGAGAAAAATGAATGGAAAGAAAAGTTTATTATTAATGCCATCTTGTATTTATAATTACCAAGGAGCTCTCCGGGCCTTAGAGATCTTGATTCCATCCTTTAAAAATATAATGAGATATTAAAACACAATCTTAGATCTAAGTTGGGAAGAGTGCAATTCTCTTCCTTCCGTTTTTAGTTACATGGTTGCAATCGGAGATAAAACGTTACCATCATTAATGCAGTCCACATCTTCTTCTATTTATACAATTGAAACACCTGGCTCATAATGGGCTGTTTCACTAAATTCAACCAGATATTTTCTAAACACATTAACATCCTATTAATTGGAAAACATAGAGGGGAAGGTTGCTTTGGTTATGTGAATTTACCAGTTTCACTGAAAGGCGTCAGAGATGATGAATTTGAAATGTATCCTGACTCTAGAATATTTATTGCCAATTGTTTGAGGGTGGGAGAAGACTTTATACATACTCTTGTTCTGGAGATTTATCTCTTTCTAATAAAGTCAAGTTCAAGGAAATAAGAGATTAGTGTTTGTCCATCTATACAGGTCATTTTAATTTTTAAAAAGTGTTACAGGAAGATGGAATACATTGAAAAGGATCCTATATTCATGTGTAAAAAGTAAACATGTGAACAATGGAGCCCTCAAAGAACAGAATCTGCCTCATGATAACTTCTAAAATATCTGGAAGGACTTTTGTGTGAACTTTTAAAAATTGTGTGATGTTGTTTAGGCAAATTTAGAATATTTTCTTTTAAAATGGAATGGAATAAGAGTAAAAGGAGGAAAGAAAACAGTAAAATTCTACTCTATTCTGTTTTTAAGAGACATTTTGACTATGGGGCAAATGTGCTCATGAGAGAGAGAGAGAGAAAGTGAGAAATCACACTGCTAGGGTGGATGGCCATATTACAGTCTCTTCTCCGTTTTCCTCCTGGGATTTTGGCATGGGCGCATGCACACACACACACACACACACACACACACACACACACACATATGCACTCACAACACAATGTAATTTTTCAAGCCGCAGGGTCTGAGACTGGAACTACTGTTGGCTATGTGGTAGTCCAGTGTATTAACCAGTATGCCACCCTGCTGGCCCACACATTCTACTCTTGATCATCGGATTTGATAACAATTGATGATAATTTTTATTTGTCAGCGTTGTACATCATCCTCTCTGATTCATGTAAGTTAGATTTGAAGGGAAAATCACAATTTCCCGATATGAAGAATCTCACTACATCAGCAGATAGAGGGAGTTTTATTTCATTTTGTTCTTTCTGAGAGAACAGCAGCAGAGAGAGGAATAGCTTTTTCTGACATGACCTTGATGTGGTCCTGGTGCCCTAGCCTCCCAGTCTGCTAGGACCACAAGTGCACCCCACCCCACTGTCCTGTTTAGACTGGGCTGGGAATCCAACCTGGCACCTTAGTGTCCCCTCAGCCATCACACAGTAGTGCCTGCCTGCTTATGCCACCACGGCTGACAAGAGTATGTTCTACCCACGCTTCCAGCAGTACTAGCTGATGTCTGGTTGGATGGGTAAGCCGTGTGGTAGGGCACCACCAAGTATGAAGGCTTCTGTTATCCAAGAGTCAGTGACAACAGTGGGTTAAGATATAGGTCATTGCTTTCCTTAGAGCTAATGGCTTTTTGTCCTTTTCAGTCATGTCTTAATAGTGGAGGGATTCTTAGAAGGGC
Organism: Tupaia belangeri chinensis; assembly: GCF_000334495.1. Taxonomy (NCBI): domain Eukaryota; kingdom Metazoa; phylum Chordata; class Mammalia; order Scandentia; family Tupaiidae; genus Tupaia; species Tupaia belangeri. The sequence goes on from NW_006160032.1 coordinate 2,679,516, forward strand.
AAATCATTATATGTACTAAAGTGATTTACATTTAATCCTGAAGTCATTTCGTTTCTAGTTTCTCCATCACTGTTTTCTTACCTATAGGATTATGATGAGTTACCCCAGTTTCTAATCTAGAATCAGGACAAAGGCAGAGACAAAAACTTTTAAACCTGAGACATATAGACATTTTCAGGTTTTTATTGATGGAAATTTTTCTACTAATGTTTAGTTGCCAGAAAGCACATGTACTCGCCAAAGAGAGGAGGTGAAATAGAGAGAAAGTACCCCCAAGTTGGCATGGTCATGTCACAGTCCTGCTTTCCTCCATTTCTCCTTGCTGTCAGCATGCACAAATGCACATATGCATGTTTTTTAAGACACCAGGGCTGAAATTTGAACTGGGATCAGCCGTGTGAAATCTGGCTCCCGATGTACTGAACTTAACTAATGTCTTATGGGGGAAGCTCTATTTAAAGTTCTACGAGACCAGCTCATAGCATGGTGGCTAAGGCAGCTGGATCCCACATGACCGATAGCACAGTTCTAGCCCCAGATTGGTGGTTTGAACACACGTAAGGTATGTGTGCCTGTGTGCCCAGAGTCCCAAGAGAAAGAAAGAAGCGAGAAAGAAAGAGAAGCGACTGCAGCATGACCATTCCCCTTGGGGGTGCTACGTTACTTTCTTTCTTTCTCTTTGTCTCTTTTCAGTAAGTGCACATGCCCTATAACAAATTAAAAATAAATAAATAAGTAATATCATAATGGAGATAAAGGAATCAAGTAAATATTTAATAATGATTTATAGAGAGATTGCTTTAATAAATGCAGGTAAATGATCATTTCAAAAGTCTATAGATTTTCAAAATATTATAGACAAAGTCTTTTTTCCATTATTTATCTAAAGGGAGAAACATTTTCTTATGGAAATGTTTCATTATTAAATGTTCATTAAATTAAAGATGGGGGAGCTAGGGCCTTTGGCCAAGTCCAGTCCATAACCTATTTTTGTAAATAAAGTTTTATTTTATCACAGCCATGCTTAGTTTTTTAAATGAATTATCTATGAGTGTTTTCATGCTACAATAACTGAGGTAAGTAGTAGTAAATAATAGATATAAAATATTTATTATTAAACTCTTTAAATAATTAGTTTGTGATCCCCTGTATTCTGTAATCCCCTGGATTCTGAGGCTCTCAGAATCCATCTTTGATCCAGCCACAGTGGCATAATCGGTTGGTCTGCTGCCCCATAATGCTGGGAATTACATAGGAAATGTCTGAGTTTGTGGCCTGGGTCTGCCTGAACGAGTTTGGTGTGTTAGTGGTCCTGGCTGGATGCAGGACTGGGAGTGGATTGTAGCATTAAGACTTTTTTTTTTTGGGGGGGGGGGAGTTTTTGTTCTAGGGCATGTGCACTCACTACTTGAGAGACAGAGATAAACAGAGACAGAAAGTGAAAAATCGCCCCTATCCAAGGGGGATGGCCACAGGGCATTCCATTCTCCTCCATTCTCTTCTTTAAATTTTGGAAACCTAAGCACATGTGCTCACTGTGAGTTTCAAGCCTCTGGGTTTGGGACTTAAACCATAGTTGGCCACGGGAGAGTCCAGTGTCTCAACCACTACGAAACCAGCTAGGCCCCATGAAGACTCCATTATCCATAATAATATGAAAAAGCTTATTAACTAAAGAACAGCTTAACAAAATGTATCTCTGTTAAATGATATGGTCTTATGGAACAATACCTTTATTTCCTGAGTACTTCTACCTCTATCAGTAATTTTTAGCTTTGAACTTTGATATCAGTATACAAATATAGAGCAAAAGGGTTGCAAATGACATAGCGAAGTTTCCAAAATGTCAAGGATTTCATAGAGTGGAGGAGAGTGATACTGAAGGACTTGCAAAGTCGTTGATTAACATGAAAATATCTGGCAGTTAGAGCAGATACAGAACTAAAAACCTATCTTTGTTAAGAGAAATTGACAGAAAAAATAGTATTAGATGTTTCAAAAGAGCATGATTTCAATGTAAGAGTTAGGAGAGGCCCCTGGCAACCCTTATGAAGATTTGAAATATTTTAGGTAAGGACACCTTCCCCTTTTACTTTAAAGGTTTTTGCCACAAGGCACATGCATTTGCCAACCAGAGAAACAGGGAAAATGAGAAATCACCCCCCAAGAGGGGGATAGCCATGACGCCATTCTTCTCCTCCATTCTCCTCTTGGGATTTTAGGCACACACACACATGCCTGGCATGTAGTCCCTCTAGGTCTGGGACTTAAACCATGGTCAGCCAGGTGATTGTCTACTGCCTTCACCACCACACTACCTGCTAGCCATGGTAAAGACCCTTTTAATGACTGTACAAAAGTTTATTGTAACATGAGAGGTCGTTTCATGGTATCCTGAATATTACCAGAAAAATTATACCCTGGAAACAATTGGCTTATGTAATGTTAATTGAGTGCATGATTATAATTATCTAAATATGGCTAAGCAAAAATTAAATATTACATTTGAGGTATGATTTCATTATATACTAGCAGGTTCATTAGAAGTGGATAAGTAAGGGCCAACAGGTGGTGTGGTGGCTAAGGCTCTGGACTCCAACATGGCCTAGTGTGGTTTGAGTTTGGATCTGATGGCTTGAAAATCACACTGGGTGGATATGAGCCTGTGCTCTGAATCTTGAGAGAATGGAGGAGAAGGGATTGTGGCATGGCCTTCCCTTCCAGGGAGTGATTTCTCACTTTTCCTTTCCCTATCTCTATCTGGCTAGTGGAAGTACCCTGTGGCAAGAACCTTGGGGGGAAAAAATTAATAAAAGAGAAATGGGTGTATTATGATGTACCTGAAGAAAAAAGTTTCGGAAGAAGATTACAATGCAGTTGTTACTAGATTTTAGCTTTGCCCATATCTGCTTTTTGAATTGTTTCATATCTACCTACTGTTTGAACAGAATCTTAACCTTTTTCCTGGCTTTAAGCAAATTTTTCTTAACGTTTTTTTATTTTGATTTATTAAAGCTGAAATTACTTTTCTTAAAATTAAAACAAAATGAAAAACAAAAAATAAATTAAAAAAACCTACTTAATACCCGTATTAAGCTATTTAGCCTCAGTTAGGTGCTACTTCATAGTAGGTTCATTCTACTCATTGAATTTTATGCCTAAAGTCAGATATATGTTAATAGATATGGTTATGTCAACTGTGCTTACTATTGAAAGTAATTAGTTCAATTAAGATCTTTTGTGAATCAATAAAATGAGAAAAAAAATTTCTAGATAGTACAAGTGATTAAATCTCTGTTAAAATCCTTCAACAGTGTGTCACTGGAGGGCCTGCGCCTTAGGAAATGCTTGGCACAGTGAAGGCTTCTAGATATTTCTGGTTTTAAGAGACTTAATTTTTTTAATTTTTATTTTAATTCGCCAAAGTGTGTATGCATTTACTGGAGAGAGACAACGTGTGGAGTGGTGAGAAAGCATCCCTCCTTGGGAGATGGCCATGTAGCAATCCTTCTTCCATTTCTCTTTTTGAGATTTTGGGCATTCATGCACATGCACCCAGTTTGTTTTTCAAGCTGAAGGATCCAGGACTTGAATTGCAAGAATCCAGCTGTCCTAACCACAAAGTCATAGGCTGGCCTAAGAACCTTAAAAAAAAAAAAAATTGCTGGAGAGATAGAGAAAGTACTCCCCACAGGGCTGATGGCCAGGACGCAAAGTACATGATCAGCCATGTGGGATCCAGCTGCCTTCACCGCACCACCAGGTAGCCCAGAACCTTACTTTATTTATTTATTTTTAAGCAGCAGAATTTTATTTTCTCACAGTTTGGAAACCAGAAATCTGAAACCAACATGTCCCCAGGACTCTGCTCTCTCTAAGGGAGCTTCATCACAGGAGGTGCTTACAACACTTTCCACCCCTTTTATGTCTGGTTTTGAAAATCACTCATCATCTGCTTGAATTCTTCAGAGGTCATGTCACCAAAGGTGTTTATTTCCATTGTGAAGCCATGTTCCCCTTGGTAGTATTCCCAATGTGCTGTTCAATAATTTTCATATTCCTTTCCCACACAAAAAAAAAAAAAGATTTCCTACAGGTTCAATCATCAGCTGTCATCTGGTATTTAGAGAAAAAGCAGGTTTATGCCCACATACCTTTCTGTATGAATGTTTCAAATTCTTCAAAGTTAGCCTGCTATCACACAACATTTCTAATAAACTTTTTAAAGTTCAAAGTCTACAATTTTCCATTTCCCCTCTCGTTCTAAATCTAGGTTAATTTGGCTGAACCTTTCACTTTTCTGATCTGAATCATAGCTCTTCTGCATGTTATTTTAGAAATAGGATCCGTGAGCAGATGAGACATAAATACACATGAAAGTAATTTTTGATATTTCATAAATGAGAAAAAAAAGGGGTTTTATCAACCTAAAGGAAAATATCTACAGGACAACATATTGCCAAAATACTAATGTGTAATTTTAGATGTAGTTAAATTTGAATTTTGATTTTCTCTATGGCATGAACCAAATGATATTGATACTTGGCAACAAATACCAATTTTTCTCCAAATTATTTTTTCTGTATAGCATTCACTTAATTCCTCTACCCATATGCTACGTTTTACATTTGAAAAGGCCATTGCAACTGGCTGATAAACAAGAAAACTCCTTATGTGACTATATAGACTGGAGACTCTCTGACCAGGGTGAATTGAGGAAGGACCGAAGGTTTGCACAACGCGGAACATGTAGCAGTAGGCTTATTTGGTCACCCTAAAAATAGCTAAGGGATCCAAATCCCCAAAGTTCTCTTTAGTCTAGGTTCGGTAGGTGGGCTAAGAACTTGGTTCAAATGGATACACATGTCAATTACTATTTAAACAGCTCAATCCCAGACTTAGTTAAAGAGCGTCATTGTAAGGAAAACATACCTGACAGTCTTTCCGACTTAATGATAGATCATGTCATGGATGTTTTCTTGTATCAAAGCTAACACATCATTTACCCCGCTTTCTAGTGTTGTGAGTGGCATTTAGTTTAAAGTTTTCTGTCTTTCCTAGCATTCCCAAGTGATTTAATTTTCTCATTTTGCAATGAGCATTGCAATCATGACAGAAAAGGTTATGTCCTTCAGAGACAAACGTCTATGAAAAGTATGGTCTCGCCAGGATTTTTATCAGTATCCACTAAAATATGCTGTACCATGCCAGACAAATTTGGCCATAATCTCTAAGTTAAGCTAAAAAATGTAAATTGAAAGTAAATCTCGTTTCCAGTGTGCTTTGTACCCGATGATTGTTGATGAGTTATTGCATTAAAAGCAGCTAACAAAAGAAAGGACTCCTTATAGACACAAGTGCATTCTTATATATTAACATTCTCTCCCTTTTTTTAATTAAAAAACATAAAACAATGTAAGATAGGGTAGCAAACATCTTATTTCACTTCTTTGCCCTTTTTTTTGAATCTGACTTAACAATTACATTCTCTACTAGGTGACCAAAGCTTGACTCTGAATCAGATAACACATAATACATGTCAAATATTGTTATTTACCTGGGTTGAAGGATCATTTTTGTTGATGAACCATGAAATGTTTTCTGGCAAAGTGCTATGCTAAGAACCGATTACATGGAATTCATGCGGTAATAAAACTGAAAGATTCAGTAACTTAAGACATCACTGTTTTTCTAAGCAAGCTCATGTCCTGCTGTATGTCTAACAGAAGCAGAGATCACAGTTCTCTATTTTTTAAATGTTAGCAGGACTGATGATTTTGCAAGATTTGTACAAAACAATGCATCTTCATAAAAAGGCTAATTCATTCTGGTGTCTGTCTGAAAACTTCTGAGTCATCAAATTGTATTATTCCTGGATTTTCTCCTAAAGGAGCTCTCTAGGGACCAGTAGGTGGCGCTTTGGGGAACCAGCGAGTGGCATGGTGGTTAAGGGGCTGGATGATTGCAGCTTGAGTCCTGGACCTGGTGGCTTGAAAATCACAGGGCCCTTGTGCAGGCATGCCCAAAACCCTAAGAGGAGAATGGAAGACAAGGGTGTCCTGGGGCACAGCAAGGGGAGTTTTGGAAGGGGAGCCAGAGAGAGAGAGAGGGAGAGTTTAAGCACGACTTATTAAAGGTTCAATTCACTTTTATCGGCTGCCCAGTTACAGCCGTCTGTGTTCTAGCCCACGGAAGGAGGACAGGACTCAGGTTTGCCTTTCAGGTTAATTTAATCACACAGGGAAAAAGGAGCTTACAAGTCACGATGGGACAAGCAGTTCAGAGCATCCTATGCTGGTGCAGCGACGGGGAGTGCAGTCCCGCAAGGGCAAGAAGGAGGCCAAGGGCCTAGTACGTTGGGGGTCTGTGAGGCACAGGCAGTGAGCCGGAAATGAGATCCACGAAGATCTTAATGAACGATGGTGGTGGTGGCCACAAGATGACCAAGGGCAAACAAGGAAGAAAAGTCTACCCAGTGATCCTAGAGTATGGAGGTCGGGGATAGTGGTGGACAATAGAGCATCAAAGACAGTGGAATGGAGGGCCATCTGGGAGAGGAGGAGTCAGTGTGCAAACCAGCAGAGCCTCCATCTGCAAAGGAGGTCTCAGATGCAGTGAGAGGGGATCTGGCCCAAGCGGAGGACAGAGCCAATGAGCTAGGATCAGACTACTCTTTTTATGTCTAATTTTGACAGTTTCATGGTGACTTGACAAAAGTTAGGGTAATGGCTGTGTCACTGGACTCCTCCTGCCCATGGAAGTACCTTTCCTCTTTCAAGAACCTGGATTATCCTTTCCAACTTGCTTTCCTGAGCTCAGGCTTCAGGTCTCATTTTGTTTCTTTGTTCCTTGGGGAAGTATTTCTTGAGCTCTTAGACCACAATGTATGTCCCTATTTTCCAGTCGTGCACATGTATTTCTCTTTGGTAGAACTTACCCTGTTACAGTGTTACAGATATTAATCATTTAATATTTTAAATGACTGAACTAGAATCCCAATGAAAGTTACAATGTGTCTTTCAATACTGCATAAACATTAACAAGCACATTGGGGGGGGGAAATAAATATTTTTAAATTAGTAATTAGTGTTAATCCTCCTTTCCTTCTGCCCAAAGCTCCCATATCTGCAGTGACTGCCATTGGAAGTCACTGTCTCAGAATGCCTCTTCCTTTGGTGTGGAGTGAGATGGAACTCTGAGAGGAATAATCATAGCATTTGGATTATAACCCTCATTTGTAGTATCATGAAGACTTCTCAAATTCAGTTATATCAGCTGCAAAATTTGTGACTTTTGATAAATAATTGTCTTCTTCAGATCTAAATTTTCATTTTTCAACTTTTGACTCTGTAATTCTCTAAATTATCTCATTTATAATAATGATGATTTTCTTTCACTGTCAAAAAAGCAAAATTTTCACATTAGAAATAAGTGTGCTTTCTTAGGTTTGAGAAAAGGTATTGTGACAAAGTATGGAGTCGATGACTTGTTTCAATGAATTTGTATGTTTATTTAACTGAATAGAAACTGTGCTTGAAAAAAGAGTGGCATGTAAAAGGGTCATACCTAGTTGCTGAGTCAAGAGAGCAGGCCTAGGGACCAGCAGTTGGCGTAATGGCTATGTTGCTGGACTCCCATGTATTCAACCACTGTTCGCGTACTGGACCCGGTGGCTTAAAACTCATGCCAGGCACGTGTGCGTGTGCGTCCAAGATCCTGAGAGGAGAATGGAGGAGAAGGGATTGCGGTGTGGCCATCCCCCCTGGGGGGGGGATGTGATTTCTCGCTTTCTGTCTCTCTGTCTCTCTCTGGCTGGCGAGCGCACATGCCCTATAGCAAAAACCTCTCAAAAAAAAAAAAAAAAAAAGAGAGAGAGGGTAGGCCTATGGTACTTAGAAATCTCATTCCCTTAAAACAATTCTATTCCCATTTCCTAATCCTTATGTGACAATTCTCATTCTCATACCTCTCTACCCTATCACTGGCCATCTCTCCCTGCCCGAGCCAGTACAACTTCAATTTTTCCTGATGGATTATATAATTCAGTTTTTACAAAACCTCAGAGAAGTAGGTCCCATTACTATCTTCCTATTTTACAATGGGGAAACTTACACATAGTGTTGGATAAGTTGCCAAAGAGCACACATACAGTCAACAGAGACAGGCAAAGCTTACTTCTCTATCATTGCAGTGGATGCAGTGCTCAGAGTCCACAAAAATGTTCAATTTATTTTAAAATCGAAAGAAAAATGACACTTTAGATTAATAAAAATGTTTTAGCATGTTAATATGCCAACACTATCATAAAATGTCATTCCAAATGTAAATGAAAATACAATTGTGTATCAGTATATGGGTGTTGTGTTTGTGTGTGTATATATGTTGAAGATGGTTTTCACATAGACCCAATGATTAAGGGGCTCCCAGTTATGTGTGAGCACCTGTTTTAACCTCAGGCACGCATAGTCTTGACCCTGAAAGCTTTGAAATGATTCGGGTGAGTTGGTGTATCAGGCTATCATTCATTAGTAAAATAATAACAACTGTTGTTTATCTGGTGTAGGTGGCTGCCTAGCAAATCACTTATTTATACATATTGGTGCATTCTTTCTTGGTACCAAAATCCCTGTTTTCTGTCCTTGAGGATTTATGCATAGTTTTTCTTTCCAAAGATATTTTCTTCCCGAAGGACATTTTCACCTTCTTTCTGCCTTTTAGTATTCTGTTAAATTTTCACAGCTAACCACTAGTATAAATTGATAGAGTGGCTGATTTTATACTCTGGTTTAGTACTTGAACACATCTTTTAAATTATACCAAGAAATCATTCGTTTTTAAAGGGTTTTATGTAGGTGTCTTTCATAAGATATTGAATGTTGTGCTTTTGTTCCCAAATAAATCAACTGGCTATTCAGACTAGTGGGGGGAAATGAAAAATCTTCTGTTCCCAAGCAACACATACCTGTTGGTATTCACCTTCCTGAGATCTGTTTCTAAGAGACCATCGCTATTGAGATTGTTAGCCAGTTCTTGAATGACAAATTGTTTCCCGTAATATGATCATAATACACTGGATGATGGGTTGATACAATATGGAATTTAATTAATATGAAACATTTTTTTTAAATCCCCTTTTCTCCTAGGAGCTTTACAAAGTGATGTCTTGAAAGGCAGAACTGCCATGTATAACAATGACTTAATTCCACCTTCTGTTATCGCTGTTTGAGGTGATTTCCCTTCTTTTCCCCTGTCTATTTCTTATCTGTCTACTAATATTATTTGTAGCCATAGTCATTATAGAATCAGAGACTATATGAGATAAAAGGGACGTTGCGAGGTCACCGAGTGGAAGTACTTCATGCGCGCTCTCCTAAAAGATAGCTGTGTCTTTAAATTTCACAAAAGCGAGAAGCCCATTTTCTCATTTGTTGTTCATTTATAAGACTCACAAGGCGAGCTTTCATTTTTTTTTTTTTGACCCGTTCTGTTGCTCTCTCTCTGATTCTTTCTCACTTAGAACTAATGCCTAATATTTCCCTAGTTACAGTCAACCATGTTTAAGCACTTTTTCTTAAGTTTCGACAATCTGAAAATATCTGGGTAAACTGTACCAGGGTGGCAGTTGTTAGAGGGACACCACACTAATGTTGGACAATGAGACGCTGGGAAAGACTTGCCACCAACATTTCTTTTACTTCTTCCTTTTTAAAAATAACGGCGGTGGTAGTTACTTGTTTGAGCTGATAGCTAAAGTCTTTTTTCATTTATATAAATAAAAATAAGCCAAAGATAATAAAAATGATATTTGCCTGTTAGGGTTGTTACAAGCATTAATACATATCATTTATTAAGCATATAGATTGATGGTTAGTAATCTGTTTTCTTTTGTTCAATAGTAATGTATCACTGACAAGCTATTCACTTTATGAAACAGTAAGTTTAATGTGTTGAGGATATGACATATATAACCTACTTAGCTATGTACCTTAATCATCTCAGATACATTTGGGAGATACATACAAAATACCAAGGTTGTTTTGTCCCATTATTTGGTAAGATGCCAACTTGCCAATTATTTTCTCCATAGGACTTATGCTTGGTGGTTCTAAATTGCCTTTACTTCTATTTTTTTTTTTTTTGGAGAGGTTTTGCTATAGGGCGCGTACTCTCACCAGACAGACGGAGAGAGATGGAGAGACAGAAAGCAGGAAATAACCCTCCAGGGGGGATGGCCACGCCGCAATCCCTTCTCCTCCATTCTCCTCTTGGGATCTTGGGCACGCACGCACACGCACCCGGCGTGAGTTTAAGCCACTGGGTTCGGGATGTGAACCGCGGTCGACTACGTGGGAGTCCAGAAACATAGCCATTACGCTAACTGCTGGTCCCTAAATTGCCTTTACTTCTTGTGTGGTTGTGTTGGCTGTTAGCTTAATTTTTCCTATTTTTAAACTCCAATGAGTGCTCTAAGCCCCACCTAATAAATGACATTATTTGAACAACATATTAGATATTCTTTGGACTTGTCTTTGGGAAAATGACATTAGAGCTTCTTGTGTGTATTAGTCTGTTGTAAGTCTAGGTCTCAAAAAGAAAAGGAAATCATTTCAAATAAATGACAACATTATCCAATGATCAAAACAGCTTATAAATTACATACACAAATATTTCTTTTCCTGGTACATTAAGTGTTCACATAGCTTAGATCAGACCAGATGTTGTAAAATCTTAGACTGCTGTGGACTCAGGCCTCAAGAGAGGTAAAACGAATTCTTTGAACACTTCCAGAGATTTATTGGGTTGTTGGAAAAGTCATGACATATTTTTTTCTACTCACAAAGGCGCTATGACTCTTCTGACAACCCAATAGATCCAAATGACTACCCTCTTGTTTTTTTTTTGTGAGCAATATACAAATAAATTTTTGCCATGAATCCTTTCCTTGCTTCTCTTCTAGCATATTACTTTCCCTTGACAATTTATATACTTCATACCTCAACAAAAGTCAACAGAAAATGTACGAATTTGGGTAGACTCCATAATAGAGCAGTTAAGTGCTGTGTATAGAACACCAGATCCCACATGTCTGACTGTGGTTCAAATCCCAGCCCCAGATGCCTCAAAATCTCAGAGTAAATATACATTTGTATGTGTCTTGGACACATACAGAGGATTGGTGTGTTTTTTTTCTCACACATACACACACACTCACCTATGTGCTCTCACTCAGAAGAACACACTTGCTCGCTGGCAAATTGAAAAAAAATTCCCAATTTTACCATTAAACTGTGTATCTTTAATCAGTGGGCTAAGGAAGAAACAGATTCTGGAAGAAAATTGTTGTATGCAAACTGACCATTTCCTGTCACTGATAACCTTATTCTTCCAAGTAATACTTTACATGATTATCTAGATTTGACAAAGCAAATTCAAACACATGTCAACTCCATCTCCTTGGCCAGGTATCTAAGGACTGAAGAGGAGGGACTGCTCTAAAGGGAGTTCTGTTATCAGATGGAAGTTGGTCCTTATCTTAGATTTTTTTGGAAAGGGAGCTTGAAAAAAGGAACATGTACAAAATAGAATGGTGGGGTCAGTGATTTGTAATGGCTTAACTGGCAGTTTTTATAAAAATTCAAAGGAGAAATGAGGGAAATGGTTGCTGCTATAGTTTGGTTGTTCCCCAAAATTTATGCATTGGGATTTGATTGTATTAGAAAGTTGTTAAGTGAAAACTTAATCGCTCCATGGTGTCCTAAGGCAGGCCTTTGGGTGTGATAAGGTCATTCAGGGATGACAAGTTCTGGTGTGTTTATGAGAGAGAAAAGGAGACCATAACAGACAGAAATTCAGGAACGGCCACTCTGCTTCAGTCCTGCCATCCACCTTCTTGTAGCTTTACCAGAAATTGGACCCTGGATTTCAGGCTCCCAAACTGTGGACTGAATAAACCTGTGTTTTGTTTTGTTTTGCTGTGTTTTTATAAATCACCCAGTCACAGGTATTTCTGTTAGCAATGCAATAACTAATAGGTATAATAGACTAAGACAGTTGAATTTGATGGAAATGCTACATCAGTATAAGATGAAGAAAGAGAGTTGAAAGGTGATTAATAGGAACACAAAATAACTAGAACCAATATAGGCCAAAGTTTTGAGCGAGCAGGATTACACTGATTTCAAGATACTGAATTTTGGGACTAGCAGTTAGCGTAATGGCTATGTCGCTGGACTCCCATGTAGTTGACTTAAAACTCATGCTGGGCGCGTGTGCGCGCGTGCCCAAGATCCTGAGAGGAGAATGGAGGAGAAGGGATTGCGGCGTGGTCATCCTCCCAGGGGGGTGATTTCTCACTTTCTGTCTCTCTGTCTCTCTGTCTTTCTGGCGAGCGCTTGCGCCCTTTAGCAACTTCTCCAAAAAAAAAAAAAAAAGACACTGAATTTTTATCCAACTTTTCTAGGACTTCCCAGTTGGCCCTTTGATATAGAATGCTAAGTTTTACTAGAAATCTCCTCAAGTGAGAATTGTATATTATATTTATTGAATCAGATTATCATAAATAATCCAGACAGTAAAGGATAGGCTTGGAACTCTTGCCTATCAGAGAAATGAAGAAAATCAAAATTTCCTAATGCTGCCTTTCTAGATATTTTTGCTTTGGTTTGTAATGTAAACATAACTAAGTGACAGGAAAAACTTTCTCTGTAAAGTAGAATGGTTTTCGAGTTATATTTGGTTCCTGTTTGTTTTCAAAAGTCTTAGGCTTACACATTTTTATCTTTTTTTTTTTTTAATATCACAGCATACCCTTCAGGTAACAACAAATTTCATTAGTAAAAAGTAGATAAGATTAAAGATAAAGTCATGCAAATAAGTCTTATTTAATAATTTTCCTTTTCAAGTAAAATGTCATTTTAAAGATGTAATCAATATTTAGTGGAAGTATAGGCTATTATAGACCTAAATCACTTTTAAAGGGCATTTAGAAGAAAAATAGGGAGGCAAAGCATTAATGGGACAAAGAAATGTGAAGATTTTATACTTTAACCAACTGGACTAGAGAGAAATGTTCACATTGTGAAATATTCACTTTGTAAGCTAAAAAGAGGTTAAGTCATTGTATAAAAAAAAGAAATAAAAAAACAACAAACAAAAAAAAAAGGGCATTTTTTAAATTCCATGTTAAATTGTCAGATAATGATAATACTTTACATATTTTCCTAGTATTTTATTAAGTGTTTTTAAACATTTTAATGCTCATAATCCTATTGACTTTTTTTTTTTTTTTTTTGGAGAGGTTTTTGCTATAGGGTGCGTGTGCTTGCCAGAAAGACAGAGAGAGACAGAGAGATAGAGAGCGAGAAATCACCCCCCAGGGGGGATGGCCACTCCACAATCCCTTCTCCTCCATTCTCCTCTTGGGATCCTGGGCACGCACACACATGTGCCTGGTGTGAGTTTAAGCCACCAGGTCCGGGACGCGAACCGCAGTCTACTACGTGGGAGTCCAGCGACATAGCCATTACATTAACTGCTGGTCCCTCCTATTGACTTTTAATAACACACTGAGTTAGTTGAGGTAAGCACTTGCCTATTTGAAAGAAATATAATTCCTATTACTTTTATGGGTTAATTGACAAAAAAAAAAAAATGTGCAAAGCCTACCATCTGTACAGGGCTACAAAAAGTTTTCTAGGTTAAAACCAAAGTAGACAAGCAGTAGGTATTTCGATGTCTCATAGAAATATTAGTATATCTGTTAAACTTTGTTTAAAAGGCATATATAAAAACTGTCTAATGTCAAGGGAACCTGTACAGCTTTTTCCGTACACAAATTAAACTCTATGAAGCATTTATTGTTAAATAGACTTAAATATAATTAAAATTTGGTCATCACTTCCCATGTCACTGACTGTTGCTTGGTATTTTCCCACTTCTGCGATATCAGGCAGCATGTAAAACTATTTCCAGGGCCAGCAGGCGGTACAGTGGTCATGGCGTTGGAGTCCCACATGCCAAAGGCAATGTGATGTCTTGCACCCAGAGACTTGAAACTCATGCCAGTCCCATGTGCATGCCCCAAATTCCAAACGGATTATGGAGGAAAAGGGATTGTGGCATGGCCATCCCCCTGGGGAGTGATTTCTCACTTTCTCTCTTTAAGTGTCTCTGGCAAGCATATGTGGCCTATAGCAAAAATCTCTTTAAAAAAAAAAAAAATCTATTTCCTTAGGCTGCCATAATAAAGCATGAAAAACTGTGTGGCTTATGATGTAAAAAGTTATCCGCTAATCATAATATATTTGCTAATGTCTTTGACTTGATTGAAAGGCACTGCATTCATGCTGGGAAAAACTATTTTGTACACTATAAAGATGTACAATGATTAAATGTAAATTGAGACTTTTTTGTTTTGTTTTTTTAAGAAACACAGACATACATTGTCTCAGAGTTCTACAGGGTAGAGTTCTGAAAGCCAAGTATCTTTCGATCATGTTGTATTTCCCGGCTCTAGAGGAGACTTCTTCCTTTGCCTTTCTACCTTCTAGTGTTAGCGCGCACTCCTTGGTGTTCAGTCATTAGAAGTAGCACTCTAATCAACTGCCATCATCTTCCTGTGTGTTCATGTTGTCTCGCCTCTGTGCATGTTGTTTCTGTTTCCAAATTTTACCTTTCATAAAGACCAAGACACACATACCGCATACTGGACTGAGGCCCACCTGAATGTCCTTTTTTTTTTTTTTTTTTTTTTTAGGGGTTTTTTTTATAGGGCGCAGGCGCTCACCAGACAGACAGAGAGAGACAGAGAGACAGAAAGTGAAAAATCACCCCCCAGACGGGATGGCCACACCACAATCCCTTCTCCTCCATTCTCCTCTCAGGATCTTGGGCATGCACCCACACGTGCCTGGCATGAGTTTTAAGCCACCGGGTCCAGGATGTGAACTGCGGTAGACTACATGAAAGTCCAAAGACATAGCTGTTGCACTAACTGCTGATCCCTGAATGTCCTTCTTTTTACTTGGTTACCTCAAGAAGAACAAGAGTCTTTGGAAAGATCTTTTTTCCAAGGAAGGTCACTTTGGGTTAGAACTTTCATATAGCTATTCAAGTGTACATAGTTCAACTCATAATGCTCAATCATTTTCTTTTATTTTCTGCCCTAAGAATTATTTATTTAATTCCATTTGTTATTATTACTTCTTAATTTGACCAGAGAGAAAGGTAAAGCAAGAAAGCAAGCTGCTAGATCCAGGACTCTAACCCATGTGGGAATCCAGCCCCTTTAACCACCATGCCACCTGTCGGGCCTGAGACTCAATCATTTTCTTTTCTTTTTTTAAGGAATTTCTTTAAATTTTATTTATCATTATTTAATTTGACCAGAGAGAAATAGAGAAAGGGAAAGTGAGAAAACAAGCTGTTAGGTCAGGGATGGATCGAACCATGGTCAGCTATGTGGGAGTCCAGCACTCTAATTGTCATGCTGCCTGCCTGCCAACTCCTCACTCATTTTCTAATACTAATAAAATCTGTAGCTAAAATTCTAAAGTATACGTCAAGATTTGGACCCAATGGCTTACATGTATCATCTCATTTAACACTTGTGGTAACTTTGTGAAGTGAGGACATTTAATAGGTAAGCAAATGGAGGTGCAGAGGTTTCAAGTGAAATTCCGAGCATTTACTATTAAAAGGCAATGCTAAAATTCAAGCCTGTGTCTTAACTATTGCATTGATGTGGTTTGGGTTTTTTGTTGTGAAATGTCAAAGGACATGTATGTATATTCTCTGTTCATAGCATTATTAAATAATATACATTCACTATATATTAAAGGCAACAGAGAAAGGAATATGCTTTGTATCTTCCTAAAAACAATTTTTAATTATTTTAAAATAACAGGAGTGAAAGAAAACTAAACCAAAGGAAATAGTTAAATGTAAAAATTGAAACCCAAATCTACTTGAAAATATTTAAATTATAAGACCCTGAAAGCAGGATTAGAATAAAAAGATTTATACACCATTAATGGGGTTAACAATGAAACCTAGAAAATTGCTTTATGAATAAGTTATGGGATTATATAATGAAAATATCCAACTCATAAAATTATTTATTAGGTTACATAATATTATTAAAGCATCATTTGTGCTTTAAGTTATTATAAACTGTTAGTACATATTTATAAAAGATGTCATGGGAACAACCTTAAAGAAAAAGGCTGCAAAGCTCCATGTTTGATGAGTATATTGCTAAGTTTTTCTAGAAGTATTTTAAGTGCTAGAATTATAATATGCCAAAGCATTGTAAAACCAACATGAAATAGTACTGAGGGGCCTGGCCCTGTAACGTAGTCTATAAGGGAGCCTAGATCCTGCATAGCTGACAGCAGTTCAAATCCTGCCCCAGGCAGTGTGAGGAATGTGTGAGTGTGCATGTATGTAGGTCTCAAATCCTGAGAGAATGGAGAACAGGGCATGACCATGACCCACTGGGGGATTGCTTTCCCCCTCTCTGTTCCTCCTCTGGCAAGCACATGTGCCCTCTGACAATAAAATAATAATACCAAGATAGAGACCATTAAATGTTAACAGGCTTATTTTAGATTATACTGCATTTTTTTTTTCCGAGAGGTTTTCACTATAGGGTGCATGTGCTCAACAGAGAGACAGAGAGACAGAAAGTGAGAAATCAGCCCCCAGAAGGGATGGCCATGACACAATCCCTTCTCCTCCATTCTCCTCTTGGGATCTTGCGCATTCATGCACATGCGCCTGGCATGAGCCACCAGGTCCAGGACTGGAACCGCAGTTGACTACATGGGAGTCCAGTAACATAGCCACTATGCCAACTGCTGGTCCCAGATTATGCTGTATAAACTGTAGAGACTAGTGACAGTGTGGGAGGCGGGTAGGCAGTGTGGGAGAGAAGATGGGAAAGAGAATTGGAGCAGAAAAATAGTAGAACATTCAACAGACACCAAAGTATAAGATAGTGTGTTAAGGAAGATGTGTATGGTAACATTTTTTACTGGACTAATACTCTGTGTATTCATGCTAGGAAGATTTCTTTTGTATGCTCCAAAGATGTACAGGGATGAAATATAAATAAAGCAAGTAACAGGAAAAAATAAATAAAATGAAAAAAGATACAAAAATGAATTATGCTATATTTAAAGGTATGTTTAAAGTTGTAGTCTGCTATAATTTTAATATTTGATCAAAATCATTGAAAGATGGACATGTTAAAAGAGATATAACAACCAGAAACCTCAGCATTTAATACACAGCAGCATGTAAACTACAGTTATAAGTAAACCTTTTCCCAGTCACACAAGAAATGCTATGAGTTAGAAAATGTTTGTAGATAAGAATTTGTTTTTACTGCATAATAGAATTTAAAAATGAGTGAAGAAAACATAAAATGAATTGTAAATTAAGAGTACATCAATAAATAATGTTGTAAGCTTTAGAGAAGATCAACATGTAAAATCTTTCAAGGAACTAGGTTGGGGATGGTAAGGAAAAAGGAAAAGGGATTTAAGACATTCGCCAAGTATGGAGTGTTTACTATTTGTCCAGATTAGGCTTGAAGGTTATGAGGAAATGGTTGACAAGAAAAGCAAGATTTCAAGTTTCTGGGAAATAACATTCTAGTGGAGAAGATCATGAACAAAGTAGAAACAAAGTAAATACATATATATGTAAGTATTATACAGGAAATCAATAAAGGAGGAAATAAAATAACTTGTGTGGTCAGTAAAAGGTCTAAGGAGATGGCATTTGTGCAGAGATAAGGATAAGATTGGGAAAATAAGTGATGGGAAGACCTGAGAGTTCTCAGCAAAAGGAATAAGCACAAAGATCAGTGTTAAAAAAAAAAATCCTGTTTTGGGGCCAGCAGGTGGAATAGTGATTAAGGAGTTGGACTCTCACATGTCTATGTCAATGGAAAATAACCAACTATGTAAAAATAATAATTAATGCTATTTACTTCTAAGCAGAATCAGTGACCTAGGCCAGAGAGGAGACAAAACATGCCTTTCTTTTTGGGGTGATCAGGTACAGGGGTTCCATTAATCTGATATTTTTGATTTTTTTTTTTTTGGAGAGGTTTTCGCTATAGGGCACGTGCGCTTGCCAGACAGACAGAGAGACATAGAGACAGAAAGTGAGAAATCACCCCCCAGGGGGATGGTCACGCTGCAATCCCTTCTCCATTCACCTCTCTGGATCTTGGGCATGCATGCACACACACCCGGCATGAGTTTTAAGCCACCAGGTCCAGAACACAAACCGTGGTTGACTACGTGGGAGTCCAGCGACATAGCCATTGTGCTAACTGCTGGTTCCCCCCTTTAATTTGATTTTGGGAGTGAGAGACAGAGTTTGGAATTTAGTGAAAAGTTTTTCCATTGGTCTGGGCCAAAAAGGCAGGACATGTTGAAGTGGAGTCTTGTAGGTTATCAGAGGGTTTTACAGTTTTTAGGGTGGTGATTGGCGAAGGAAGGTTGCTGAAACCAGAAAGAAATGTACTTTAACAGTGATAAAGTGACTTAATATATATCACAAAGATACTCCAATACTATGCTAGGGCAGGATGTAGGAAGAATTCTGGTACCAGTGGGTCAAAATTGTTTGTTAACATCTGTGGGCATTACTCCCTCTAAGCCCTCTGGGAAGGATTTTGGAAAAATAGCAGAAAGCAGTCAGACTTCTGTCCATAGTTGACTGCAGTTCGAGTCCCAAACTGGGTGGCTTGAAACATACTGGGCACATGTTTGTGCTGTACCCAAAATCCCAAAAGAGAGTGGATGGAAATGGATTGTGTGTGGCCATCATTCTGGGAGGTAAGTTTTCTTGTTCTGTGTGTCTGGTGAGCACATGTGCCCTACAGCAAAAATCTCTCAAAAAATAAATAAAAATAAATCCTCTTTCAAGAATAAAAATGCTCACAAGTTTGTCTTCCCCTGGATTCAGTAATACAGGTTGTGTGCCTCAAAACTAAACATGCTTCTGAGTACCTCCATTTTGAATCATGCTTGACAATGTGGTTGACAGTGAGCAAAGATTTTGAGGGGTAAATGGGGCGGGGGAAATGAGAAAAGAAGAACCAAAATTCTGACAAAATCAGGTCACCTTGAATGAAGAGTAAAGACTGAAAGAGAGAAGAAGAAAAATGAAACGTGTGAAAAATGAACAGTGGTTTTAGGTCCAGGAAAAACTGTGGGAGAGCCAGGTCTGTCAAAAAACTATAGGCAACCCTGTGTGAAAAAGCCCTTGGGATTCACTCACAGTGAACATTCTCTCTTTTTTTATTTTTTTTATTTTTCATTTTTTTGAGATCATTCACTTTCTAAAGACAGTTTGAGTCTGCACCTAAAGCAGACGGAGATTTGAAATAAGAAAGAGTGGCAGTAAGTTTGGGGCAATGTTATGCTGCTATTACTGAAGATTCCAGTTGGCTTACAAAGCTTTTCACTATTCATTTGGATGGATGGCAAGTTAAAACAACAAAAGTTGTACCTCCTACTCAGGGTAAGGCAAAAATCATGAAAATGAGATATCATCGGGAAAAACAAAAACAAAAACAAAAACAAACCATGCTTCTTATTTAGCATGCAGCCAGTCACTCAAAAAAGAACAAAAATGTCCTAAATTATATACACAAAACACACGCTTTCAATACAATTTTCTTAACACCATTTTATGTCTTCAGTTTTTGAGGTTTACCTATCAGCATTAGCTGTTAAAGATTAAGTGGGTAATCTCAAGAGAACTAACTACTAAGTTGGTAGTGATGTGGAGAGACTGTGAGCATTCAGGGAAAAATTTGGACTAACTGAACAGATTCCAGCTATGTTTTCAGAAATGGCCATGCAATATGTAAGAGTGAGCCAGACTGTTTTCATTATGACAAACAATCAGGGTGGGATCTAATCTAGGTGGCCTTTATACATGTGTTCTTCCCTCAGCTCTCTTGAAAACATCTGCCTCGTGTTCCCACGCCAGGGAAAATGGAGTTCCTTGGGACCAAGCTCTGGAGGGGCAGGGAATGTATCCTTCCTTCCCAGTGTTTTTACTCTTCATTCGGGCGCCCCAAAGCTCTTAAGATCCATGACTACCACACCCTGGCCAAATTTCACAGTGCTGGGAAATGTGGAGGAACCATTTGTAGGACTGGAGAAATGTGTTTGATTAAGTATCTAAAACTCATTCGTGTAGGAAATATTTATTCATCACCTACCACATGCTAGGCACTGTCGTAGTCCCTGAGGGGTCACCAGTGAATGAAGCTAAGTTCCTCTCGAACGTACATTCTGGGGTATAGAGAGAAAGATGGGGAAAAATACACACAATGATGGTATCTAATATATAAATAATAAAACAACATCATCAAAGAAACAGAAGTGCCAAGGTGGGGGAGTGCTTTATATACATTACTGTAGATAGAGTGTCAAGGTACACAGCATGGATAAAACCATAAAACCACATTGGAACAGATGCAAGAAGGAAAGGAAAGAGCCCCCAGGATTTCTGGAATAAGAGCGTTCAAAGAAAAAGAAAGGACCTGATATGGGAATGTTTTCGATGTTTAGGGGAAAAGTAGGGAAGTCGATGTCCTGTTGTTTTTGCACAGTGTTTTGTTATATGAGACCCTCCTGCCTCAGCTTCCTGAACAGGAGGGACTGACTACAGGCATGGACCACTATCTCTTGCTTTTAGGGTGGGCCAGGAGTTGAGTGAAGGCCTTTCTTGTGGTCTCAGCCTGCTGGACAGCAGTGTCTACTAGCACACACTGTGGCAGCAGGGCCAGAGTCAATGTGCTGCTCTGTGTAGATTAATATGAGGGGAGCATGGGGCAGACAGAAGAAGAGGGCAGTGGAGGTGAGCATGTAGAGGATCTTGCAAACTAATACTCAGACTCTTTTTTCTGAGTGAGCCAAAAAGCTAATGGGAGAAGTTAAGTCCAGTGCCAGCCCTATGACCTGTAGCCACCTCTCACTCAGTTGGACCCCTGGCCCTGTCAGCTTGAAAAACACACAAGATGTGTGTGTGCATGCCCAAACTCCTGACTGGAGGGAGAAATGGAGACGAGATTGTGGCATGACCACGCCCCATTAGAGATGGGTACTCCTCTCCCTCTCTTTGTCCTTCTTTTTCTCTAGTGAGAGCACCTACACTCTCAAACATCTAAAAAAAAAAAAAGTTGAATTGGTAATACATTTAGATGATTTACTGATAAAGTAAAGACCGTATTTAACAGTTTTTTACTAAAAGTTCATGTCCCCATTCCTCTCTCTCTATATTGGGGCATTGGGAGAGTCATGGTACTGGCTCGTCTACAAAATTACCTTGAGGCAAAAATACAAGAACTTCTGCTATATTTTTATCCTCCTGCCTCCCTAGATACACCGATACCTGGCTATTCTATATACTGGGAGGTCTTTAAAAAGTTCTTATGGGAAATGGATGTTACCAAAAACTACATGAATTTTAAAATTGTTTATGCCAAAAGAGGCTCATACTTTACCCTCATTTTTTATGAGCTTATTGAAGTCCCTTTGAACTCCTTTTCTCTATGCTTATTTTCATCTATCTATGTATTCTAGAGAGTTCTCTATCAGTAAATAGAGCTCATTCTCACTTTTTTCTATATAATTGAGAGCCCAACATTTTATTCCATTGTATCGATGTAGCATCATTTAATGGTCCTTGTCCTGTTTCTGACTCCAGTTGTTTCTATTTTTGCAATTATAAATAATGTTACAAGGATAAACACCTATCTAATTTCACATATGCTCAGTATATATATTCTCACAGTTGAATACATTCTTATAATTAGGGTTACACTATGGACCTTCAGAAAGTTTATGGAAAAAATGAAGCCACGTGTTTCAGGTTTTTTGCATCAAATTAAACTCATACTATAATTCTAATTTTCCTTGAGCCTTTTGAAGGGTCCATGTACATATATTTCATAAATATTGCCAGATTCCCCTCAAATTATTTGCAGCATCTTCAGTCTCACTAGTTGTTTAGCATATATTTATTTGATGTTTGCATTTTATTTTTTCAACTGTTAGATGTCTCTCTCTTTTGCTCTTTTTTTTTTTTTTTTAAGATTATTTGATTTTTTCCATGAGAGAGACAGGGGAGAAAAAAGCAAGAGTGATCCAGAGAGAAAGAGACAGGGTCCCCGATAAGGTCTGCACGCTGCGATTCACCCCACCCTCAGCCAGCCTGGTTCCAGGCGTGTGTTCACCCAGTGTGTACAGAGGCCTCTAGTGCAAACCCATGACCTTCTCACATGGCCCAGCATCACAGAACATTGGGTTACCACTGTGCCACAGCTGCTGGCCCTACTTTTTTTTTTTTCTTTTTATGAGAGACAGAATGCACATGAGCATAAGCAGGATGGAAAGAGAGAGGTATTTTGATGAGGCCTTACCATATGGTGAGTCCCTGCTCCAGCCTCCCAGTTAGTTAGGATGGTGAACAGGTGCATGCTACTGTACCCAGCCTGTTCGCCATGGTCCAGCAATTAAACCCAGGCCTCCCATATGGCTCTAGCCTCACAAGCAGTGCACACCCCTTGAACCTGTGGCTAGGCCTGCTCATATTCAAAATTGGGTTGTGGTTCTTTTTCCATTTCAACCTCAGTAGTCTATAATGTATTAGGAAAACTTGGCTTTTGTTTATGGTATGTGTCACAGATTATTTTTTTCAGTTTATTGCTTTGCTTGAGCTTGGCTTTAGTATTGCTTCTTATGTAATAACATTCCAGACTTGATCATGAAAATTCTGGCTGCTCTGTTTGGAATGATTCTGAATGAATAGGGACAGAAGCAAGGAATTGAGTGAGGAAGCGATTGCATGTCCACCAGAGATATGGTGGTGGTTGAAATTGGCATGACAGTAGTAGAAATAATAAGTTATTAGATCCGGGATACATTTGAGTGGTAGAACCAAAAGGATGTTAGTGGATATGGACTGTGAAAAAGGGAAAATGGAGTCTAAGCGGAAGTCAGTGTTTCTGATATGAAACATACCTGAAGCAGAAAGTGGGCTTGCTCCTTATTGATTCCACAGAAGATTCAGGTGCAGGAGGAGATTTCCAAAGGAAATGGTGAGTAGCAGTTGGATAATGAAGCTCAAGAGGACTGGGGGATGAAGTTATGAATTTGGGGCTGCTGGCAAGTAAATGCACAAGACTGGAGGAGATCTTACTGGGAATGAATAGAATACGAAAGAGAAAAAGAGCAAAAAGTCCCTGATTTCTGGGGAAATAAACCAAAAAAAGAATGAAAAGAAAGAGCCATGGTCATCAAAGGAGAACTGAAGACTGGAGTTTTGAAAGCCATTTGAATAAATATTTCAAACAATTCATAATTATCTCTACAAAATGTTGTTCTATATGGGATGAATGATGTAACCTTCACAACATGGTTTAATTGCATGATGATATGAAAGAAAGATGGAAGATACAATGATTTTTTAAAAAATTACAGATATAACACGTTGAAAAAAAATGTTGAAGTGAGGTTCTTGAGTCAATGAGATGAAATTTCATCTATACATATTATATCATTGGATAAGAATATACAGCCATCCAGAGAAAATATACAGTCTACACATCTGTGTTTGCCAACCTAACTCATTGGTCCAGTTACAGGAGAAGGCTAATCAGAATTAAACTGAACTAGAATTTGGGGGATGAGAAGTTAGAGAGAAGGAGATATTAGAGTTGAGGCTAGGGGCAAGAGATGAATCATGGAATTCAAGCTGGCTAAGAATGGAAGGTAGGATATGAAGAGGTAAATGACAATGGCCAAGTGTCCCAGGAAGAAATGACAGTTGTCAAAGTAGAGAATTAATGAAAAGACCTTGGAAGAAAAGAGGTGATGCTTGGAGATTAGAAAGTTTGAGATGGTGATGATGAAGAAACTATAATAAGTAGTTTATAAAAGTTATTGGATAATACCATAGTATACTGATGGCATAGAACCATCTCTTAAATGAGGAGGACAAGGAACTGAAAACCAAAACTTTAGATCATCTATTAATATGTGACTACTAAAATCACTCAAGAACTAAGACTGAAATGCTGGGGGAGAGAACAACAGTGAACCAAAAATCACAAATTCCAAGGAATGAATGGTGATTTTACATCTGCTTGTAAATGACAAGAAATAGTTTCCATTGTCATTGTTTTAGATGGCTCAAATTTTACATCTAGAATATTGTATATCTTATTAGTGTTAATAGAAACTTTTAAAAATATAAACCATCTAAGGGTTAGGGGGTGATGTGATGGTTAATGGTGCTGGACTCCCACATGGCTGAACGTGTTTGAAGTCCCAGACCTGTTAGATTCCTTTTCTAGTTTCTCACTTTCTCTCACTCTCTCTTACTTTGTCCCTCTCTGGTCAAATAAAAAATAAGTAAATAAACAAAGTTAAATAAAACATTTCTTTAAAAAAAATCTGAAAAAAATTTCCTGAGTAATTTAGTCTGAGTTTTTTATCTTAAAAAATACTTTTTTAAAAACAGAAATGGCTTTTAAGCAAAAAAGAAACTTTGGAGCAGCAGATGACTTAATGGTTATGTCATTGCATTCCCACGTAGTCCACCACAGATCAAGTCCTGGACCCAGAAGCATAAACTCATGCTGTGTTTATTTGTGTGTGTGTGTGTGTGTGCGCCAAAAATCCCAAGAGGAGAATGGAGGAGAAGGGGTTGCGGTGTGGCCATCCCCCCGGGGGTAATTTTTGGCTTTCTCTCTGTCTCTCCAGTGACCACATGCATCCTATAGCAAAAATCTCTGTCTCAAAAAAAAAAAAAAAACTTGGGCAATGGAGCATGTTTGTTTGTTTGTTTGTTGTGGGAGGCTGAGCACCAGCAAGTCTGCAGAGGCCATTTTATGAATCTTACACTGTTGCCATTTTAAGGAAACCTTTAAGTTTCGATTTCTCAGCGAGCAAACAATTACACAACACCAAAGGCCACAATTGACTCACCTTCAAAACCATACTACCCGGTACATCATGATTGGTCCACAAAGCAACCAATCATAACCCACCTTTTACAATCCTTCATTTAACCAATCACCGCCCACCAACATGTATATGAGCACAATCTCTGGCCCACAATAAACGGATGGACGACCCTGAAGAGTTGTAACACTGTGTCATCTCCATGCTGCTAGTCCCCTCTCTCACTCCTTCCCTCAGGAAACCAGTTCGACTGTCCTGCGGGTTGGGACAGTTTGTTTCGGTTGATAAGACAGAAGGTCTGTGCACTTATAGCAAGACAGACAGATGGAGAGAAAAGAAAAGAAAGAAAGCACCGCCCCAATGGGACATGGTCACATGGCAATCTGTTGTCCTCCAGTCTCCATTCTGTTGAGATATGGGGTACACATGCACAAATACTCAGTGATTATTCTTGCTGCCAGGGCTGGATTTGTCCTGTGGAATCTGGGTCCCTTAACCACTTTACTATGGGACTTACCCAGCATGGTAGGGTGTTTTTTTCTTGTTTTTTTTTTTTTTGTTTTGTGTGTGTGTGTGTGTGTGTTTTGTTTTGTTTTTACCCTGGTTATATTTTTATTTTGTACTTCATCATTGAATTTCTTTCCTCATTATAAATTACTTGAAACTATCCTTTATGGTTAGATGATTTGTATTTTTTAAAATAATTATTTTATTTTTCATTCATTCAGTCATTCATTTATTTTATTTGACCATAGAGGGACAGAGAGAGAGAGAGAGAGACAGAGAGAGAGAAGGAAAATGAGAAGGCAAGCTCATCA
This sequence comes from Tupaia belangeri chinensis, assembly GCF_000334495.1. Taxonomy (NCBI): domain Eukaryota; kingdom Metazoa; phylum Chordata; class Mammalia; order Scandentia; family Tupaiidae; genus Tupaia; species Tupaia belangeri. The sequence continues at coordinate 2,705,332 of NW_006160032.1, forward strand.
TGCCACCTGCTTAACTGCCGTCGGCCATATGGGAGTCCAGTGCCCTTAACCATCATGCCACCTGCTGGTCCTGATTTGTAATTTTTAAAAATGCGTTAACTGAAGCTGTTTTTTTGTCCAAATTGAGCCTACTTAGCATTGTAGGAGCAGGTCTACTGAGGTTGTACTAAAGACATAGCTAAATAAATCAGAGACTGAAGAACTTCATTCTGAACTGCTCAGCCTTCTCTATTCTCAGAAGAAACATTCTAACACAAATTATAAACTTGTTTTCATTCTGAAAATAGTATAAGCTAGAAGCTTTTATTTTAAAAACCATATCTGCTAAGCAAGAGTATCTAAAATAAATAAGTGATTATATTTTTAATGTTGGGAGAGGATTACATATTTTTAAAATAACAACAGAAGTATTCATGCTGACATTCAGATTTTATTATTCCCTGACTACCATTTATTTTAATCAAGTAGTGGCTTCCACTATGTCAATCTTGGCTGTCACAAAGCAGAAAAAGGAATACTGCCTGAATAGACCCCAGAGAAAGTCTATAATGGAACTTAATTCAGTAAAGGATGACTAATAATTATATAACACATGGTGGGGACAATCCACTTGAAATAGGTTTAGGATAAATGAGTGAGAGTATTGAATAGAAACATATTTTCATTTTCTCACCCAAGCTACCTTGTTTTAAAATGAACCTTATATATTATCTTAATGTGGTATGCAGATAGACTAAATCTGGTCTATGCTAAAAAAGTAAGATTAAGAATATTTTATAAATTCTAAATTAAGAAACAAACATAAAAATGGCATAATTTAACAATCAAAAGAAGTCCACATTCTGAGAGGTGTATTGAGAATTCCCAGAACTGGTTGTAATCCGTCACCAGAATGCATACACACACACACACACACACACACACACACAGAGAAGATACCCATGGCAATTTTTCCACTTAAAATTCAAAACATTTATTACTTGTACTATATATTTAAACCATTTAACTTTAATTTTAGCTTTTTATTTATGTCTCATTCCTAACTACCATATTACAGGATCAAGAGTTGCCCTTAGATTTGTACACCCACTGAGAGGAGTGGAGTGTCCTGACATGGACAGCTATGGAGTTGTAAGGAAAGTCATGACACATTTTTGCATGGAAAAAATACGTCATGACTTTCCCAACAACCTAATATTTTCATTTGTCAGTTAAAAAAGTAACTAACTAAAAAAAAAAAGAAAAAGAAAAGATTAATGAACTTGACAAGATTCAACCTCAGAGCAAACAGTTTCCTTTACTAATTCCTTCAGCCAGAGAAACACTGTCGTCTTACTTGGTTGGCTTCCAATCTGTTCCTATTGGAACACATTGCTGCATCATAACAAGTAGGTGAAACTGAAAGAAATAATTACGTACAATCAATTTTAGAAAAAGAATCAATGATACTGACATTTGTTTTAACATGAAAAAACCTTGAAGATATCTAAGTGCAATCAACCAGAAATAGAAGGTCCAGTATTACAAGATGATATGAGGAACCTAGAGTAGTCCAATTCACTGAGGCAGACGGTAGAATCACAGTTGCCAGGACCTGGGAGGAGTGGTTATGGAGAGTTCTTGTGTAATGGGTACAGAATTTCTTCTTAAGATGAAAAGATTCTGGAAGTAGATTGTGGTGATAATTGCCAACTTAATGCCACTGAACTTTTTTAAATAATAACTGAAATGGAAAATTCTGTCATATTTATCTTATTATAATTTTAAAAAATCTACATTAATAGATAAATAATATTCATATATTGGGTCATCTGAAAAATTATGTATTTTTCCTTGTAAAAATGAATCATGACTTTTCCAACGACCCAATAGAATATATTATATGCTGTCCTATATAGAGAGAAAGTCCAAATTAAAGTGAGATTTATTTACTCATTAAGCCTGTAAACAATTTATAGACTAATGATATAAAATATTAATAAATTTATTGGCTGTAAATTCTCTTTTTTTAAAAGTATATTTCATGTGTTTGTTGGGACGGCACACTTTTGGAAATCAAATAAGAAATTAAATTTTTCCAGTCTGCCATCCTTTGATGAAATAATCTTTTACTTATAGTGTTTGTTCATATGATTCAAACTTAAGCATACTTACAATTTTATATAATGTAATGCTGTAGTTATTGTAATAGCTAAATATTACTTCATTGGATTTATCTTAATTCTTCTATTTTTAATGTTTCTATTTTGACTTTCGATAAACTTTAGAATGATGGAATACTTAGGTAAACAGCCAATTTTATTTTAAAATGTTATTACTGGAAAAATTCTAAGGGCTAGAAATACTGGTCAAAAACTGTAAGTTATTTAATTATTTATAATAACTGTAATAATAAATAATAATAATAAATAGCTGTAAGTTATTTATTAATTGATTTCACTGTGATACTGAAACATTTTTTTTTTTTTTAGAGAGAGATATTTCCTATAGGGTGTGTGCACTTGCCAGAGAGACAGAAAGCAGGAAATCACTCCCTGGGGGGGAAGTCCGTGCTACAATTCCTTCTCCTCTATTTTCCTCTTGCGATATTTGGTAAATATGCACATGCATCTCATCTGAGAAGCTTCTGGGTCCAAGAATTGAACCATGGTTGACTACATGGGAGTCCAGCGACATAATCCTTAAGCTATCTGTTGGTCCTGATATTGAAACGATTGACTATTGCTTTCAGACAATCTTAGCCAGCATTGGCTATGATTATTAACTTTTAACTTTTTTTACTTGAAAATTATTATTGAAACTGCAGTATTTTTAATAGTGGACAATATTAAATATTATGGCTTCCTAAATATATATTTCTTTCAGAATTTCTTCCTCATCATTGGTATATATTCAAATGGGTAAATATTTTTAATATCAATACAGTATAAATATTATCTATTAGATAATAGAACATAATATAGAATTTATTGATTTAACCATTATATTGTTTTAATTTTCCTTGAATCTGCTGTTTTTTAGATATCTTCAGATATTATTATACTTACTATTATATTAGCGATATTGATATCATTATCATTTTCCAAAATTCTGTCCTTTTTGTTCCCACTATTGAGTAAGACATCTGTACAAAGCTACGCATAGGTCAGAATAACAATACTTGATGTATCTTCACAAAGTGAAGACATCTCTGAAACCGGAATCTGAATAAAGAACCACATTGCAGTAGCCCACTTGTTCCACAAGGGATACATACTTTTGGAGATAGGAAAGTCTAAAAGGGAAAAACAAAACAAAACAAAACAAAAAACATTTGAGAATGTAACTAAAATGGCCACAGTTTTAATTAAAATAATAACTTACCAATGACTACAAATTTAGAAATATACATTAAAGATAACATTACCTCGTGTAACTTATTAAGTATAAAATACTGGAATTTATTCTCCTTTCCACATTTCAAAGAATAGCTCAAAACTTTGCCTACGTCTTTGCTATCACTTTCTTTTGTCATCACCAAAACCTTATTTTCTGCCATCTATGTATTTTTCTGAGCATCTCATTTTCACCACTCTCCAAATTGCTTAAGATACAGAGCCTTTTTGGGACCAGGAGTTAGCGTAATGGCTGTGTCAATGGACTCCCACGTAGTTGACTGCGGTTCGCGTCCCGTCCCAGTGGCTTAAACTCACGCCAGGTATGTGTGTGTGCGTGCTCAAGATCCCAAGAGGAGAATGGAGGAGAAGGGATTGTGGCATCACCATCCCCCCTGGGGGGTGATTTCTTGCTTTCTGTCTCTATTTCTCTCTCTGTCTGTCTGGCGAGTGCACGCATCTCTTGTCTGTCTCTGGCGAGCACATATGCTCTATGGAAAAAAAAAAAAAAAAAAAAAAAAAAAAAAAAAAAACAGAGCCTTTTTAACTCACATATGCTACTGCTCCTCATGTCATAATGAGGTATAAGTATCCATTTGCAAAATATATGGACTGGTGGGTTTGTTTCTTTCTTTACTTTTTTTTTTTTTTTTTTTTTTTTTTTTTTTTTTTTTTGGTCCCAGCGGTTTATTTTCATGACCTTTAAGTGGTTAAGTGTACCCAGGTAATGTATTGCATAGTGATACTTCTAGTCCCTAAAAGGGCTGATAACAACATCTAGCCTTTCAATTGTGAGGTCACTTTCCTGGAGAAAGGACTAAATCTGCTATCAATATATTTTGCTCTTTTTCTTTGAACCAACTGTAGCTAGTGACAACTAAATAAATAAAACATTCTTATGTAGTGACATCATTTTAAACCAATATGTCTTCTGGATACAGTTTTTTTTTTTTTCTTAAATACGGTAATTGAGAATCTACTCTGCATTATACAACATTTAGAAGAGATCTGAGTAGATGAAGGTTTTTATTATTTACGGGGTAGTTTGGGGGAAATCACTTAGTTTTACATCTTGAGATAACTGGTACTTCTTTTCTGTCTTACCACTACGTGTCTCCAGGAGACACAAAGATGGAGTAATCGGGCCCATAAAATGGGAACTACTTGGTGTAAATAGATTTTAATTACCCTCTGTTCAGGGAAGTTTCACTTCCCTCCAGAAAATAGGAACATATGACTTTTCTTTAGGACAAGTAACCTCAAATTAACTCATCCAAAGTGACTGTCAGAAGATCCTAAATATGTAGTTGGACTTACTATCTCATTTTTTTTTTTTTATGGAGAGGTTTTTTTCGCTATAGGGCACGTATGCTCACCAGAGAGAGACAGAGAGACAGAAAGCGAGAAATCACCCCCCAGAGGGGATGGTCATGCTGCAATCCCTTCTCCTCCATTCTCCTCTCGGGATCTTGGGCACGCACGCACACGCACCTGGCATGAGTTTTAAGCCACCGGATCTGGGATGCAAACTGCTAACGACTACATGGGAGTCCAGCAACATGGCCATTACGCTAACTGCTGGTTTCCTATCTCATTTCAAAACCACTCTACACCCTCGCCTCAGTCTTTATCTCTCCAAGAGATTCAAAGAATTCTAACAAGTGTTCAGTGTCCTGCTCTTTCCTGATACGCTGTGGCCAAAATGTCTGTGCTATTTAGGTTGCTGTATCATCTTATTTTCTCTTCATAGTACTTACTCATTTTTCATAGACTACTAGAAGGTATTGTGGCATGGCTATCCCCCCCCTCCCCGGGGAGTGATTTCTCCAGTGAGCACATGTGTCCATAGCAAAAATCTCCCTTAAAAATTAATAAAAACAAATTTTGATAATAAAATAAATAAATATAAAAGGACAACTGATAACAGGGTGAAAAAGGAAAACTCTACCAACCAAAACTAGAAGGAAAATCCAAATATGTGCATGGTTTTTATTTGTGGTTAAAACTTTTTATTTTGGCCATTAAAGCATGTACTATTTTTGTTTTGTCTCATTTTTCTTTGTTTTTACTGTAAAACATGTGTGCTCACTGAAGAGACAGAGAGAGAGAGAGGGAAAGTGAGTTATCACTACCCAAGGGAAATGGCCATACCACAATTCCTTATCCACTTATCCATTCTTTTTTTTTTGGAGAGGTTTTTCTATAGGGTGCATGCTCTCGCCAGACAGACATAGACAGAGAGACAGAAAGCGAGAAATCACCCCCAGGGTGGATGGCCATACCGCAATCCCATCTCCTCCATTCTCCTCTTGGGATCTTGGGCACGCACGCACATGTGCCTGGAGTGAGTTTTAAGATACTGGGTCTGGGATGCGAACTGTGGTCGACTACATAGGAGTCCAGCGACATAGCCATTACGCTAACTGCTGGCCCCATCCTTATCCATTCTTCTTTGGGATTTTGTGTACCCCCATGCATGCACCCTGCTTGTTTTTCAAGCTACCAGGTCTAGGGCTCAAACCACAGAGTGGGCTACGTAGGATCCAGCTATTTTAACCACCATGGCACTGACTGGACCAGAAAGTACTGTTAACATATTTTCAACACATTAAAAAAATAAAAAAAAAAATAGTATTCACAAGAGAAATGCGTATTTTCTTGTGAGAGTTATGCTGCTTGCTTGTTTGTTTTTTCATGAGATAAAGGGAGAGGAGAGAAAGATAGACACTCTCGACAGGATCTCATGCCACAATCCTACCCCAACAGCCTTTCCAGCCAGCCAGGATCACAGACATGCTTTGTACAGATAAACCTAGGAACTGAAACCCAATCTTCCATATGGCTTCCAGCATTGGAAAGTATTACATTACTGCTGCAACAGCATGGTGGGCCCGAGCGCTACGCTGTTGCATAGTATTTAACCTGGCAAGCTGTATCTAGGGGACGACTTCCAAAGGAAATCATGATGAAAACAAAGAAACAAGGCAGCATGATGTAGAGGATATCACTGGCTGGGAACATTGCAGATCTTTCCTTTATTTTTGATTATAGTTTTTATTACCACCACAGTAAATTTAAGATTAAGTCAGAATAAATCAGTGTTGGATATTTGTTTCAGCTGAAGAAAGCACTGGATGGACATTGAGATGAGGGAGCTCCTTTTCTAGGTCTGCCTTGCCAGAATGCCAGGTGGTTTCTCTTCCTTTTCTAGATCACATAAGAAATAGAGATGACCACTCTGCATTTGAGACACTAGACAAATTAACCCAAATTTAAACTCTGTCAGAAGTAGTAATGGTAGTAAAACTGTTCATACTATCTTTGTTAATCCTATCTTTGTATTTATGTTTCTCATAGTCATACAGGTTTTACTTCTTTTTTTCATCTGTGAGATATAGTGAACTTAATAAAGTATCAGATCATAGGAAAATATCCAATATAGCTACAAACTGTGTGAAATTGTAGAGTGTAAGTACAATTATTCTGATCTTCAGGGAAGCACATTGATGAAACTAAGAAAATACCTTTTAAAGACCCAGTGGACTACTGCTAGGCAGTAGTTACTTTGTCCATAACATAAGGCACAGTTAAAAAAAAAAAAAAAAAAAGGAAGAAGAAAAAAAGATTCTTCCCTGGACATTGTCATTCTCTTCGATTTGAAAATTGCTTTTAAGTTTCCTGTGCTAATCTGGAAGCCCAGAATGAGTGAGAAAGGGAAAGAAGAGTTAGACTATAAAGTTGGTAATACATTAGCTAATTCTTTTATGAAACATTTTGAAGCACAGGCTATTAAATCACCTTTTCCTGTTCAGTTAGCTTTTGAGCCTGATAAGCATCAAAGCCCAGGTGGAAAATTGACATCCAAAGAGACTGACATATAAGCACAGTTTAAAAATTCAGCAAAAGAAGTGTGGTGCCTAAGATCTTTTCCATAGTTATTCTGAAACTCGAGTCTCTATGATGTAGTAATAAAATCTGAAAATAACCAAAAAAAAAAAAAAAAGAGAGTGAGAAGAAAAACCAGGATTAAATCAGATTTTATGAAGTGACTTAAGTAGCCTTTTGAAGATTTTTAAACATCTGTAGAAAAACATTATAGGCTCATTTCATATCGTTATTTGTCAATTGTCAATGATGACCTTACCCTCATGGCCTACATTCGAACAGACGTTCTTGTAAATGTTCAAATGGGGTCCATAGCCAATGGGGAAGGATTTAGGAGAAGCCCTGCCCTAATTTCATAGTAAGTGCTGAACCAATAGTCCTTGACTTGCTATTAGTACAACTGTTGACCTTACAGTTGATGCTGCTTTCAATGTGCTTAACTTAGTAGCAGAGAGTAGCTTACCCCTAGTGAAATTGAGATCAATACTTACTAAATACTTCATGAACTCTCTTCATTCTAGAATAGTCACATGTCTGCCCTTCCTGTCATGTACTGAATTAATTTGATATCTGATAACAATTCTTGCATTTTATATTAGGTTACTTACATGCCGAAAGGGGCAAGGCAAACTACTGATGATTGGGGGATGGTCTGTTACTGTATTTTCATGAAATAGAAAATATTTTCAGACTTACTACAACACCCTCTTAGACAACATTATTTTATTAATTTTTCTCTTGCCTTATTTTAAAAGTTAGGCCTAAGTCCACAAGCAAAATATTAAACATTTACATACTTTCAGTTCTTTGGGGGAAAAAAGATTTCTGTAAACAGAAATTAATCATTTTCCCCAAGCACTCTATAGATAGTCAGAAATGAATATGCCAAAATACAGGTTATCAGAATTATTGCAAGTGTATTTAAAAATCATTATTTTTAAAAAGAATTATGTATTTAATTTTATTTATTATTATTTTATTTACTATAGGGCACATGCACTCATTAGAGACAGACACAGAGATAGAGGAGGAAAGTGAGAAAGCAAGCCACCAGGTCTAGGACTCAAACCCATTTTGGCCATGTGGGAGTCCAGTGCCTTAACCACCGTGCCACCTGCTGATCTCTTTAAAATTATTATTATTATTTAAAGTTTATTTCTTCCATGAGACAAAGAAAGAGACAGGCACCCTCAGAGGGTCTTAGTGCCGTGATCAACTCCCAACCTTGTCGGATCTTGGGTATACACGTCCCTGACATACATGGGATGAACTGAGATGTGAACCCAGGATCCTCCCCTGTGATCTCACCATTGTAGAGTGTTGCATTACCTACACCGCCACAGCTGGCCTTGTTAAAATTATTTTGAGGAGATTTTGTATAAGCTTTATTTTTTTTCTCACTAGAAAAGTCAGCAATACAAAATAATGTCATGTAGAATCTCATCCTCAAGAGATAAGGTGTTCATAATTAGGTTTCTTGCAGGATTTTCTGATTTTAATTTAATAAATAATAATCCCACTGTAGTTTTTAAATTAATCTTTCCACATTGAAAACATTTGGTTCAAATTAAAACCATTGTTTCCCTTTTATTTGTAAGAAGAATAGAGTGAGTTAATTTTTCCCAAAGGTTAACATGAGCTTTCTATAAAGGTGTGATTTGGTTGGCTTAGCTATCTATTTAAAACACATTTCAGCTGGGCACAGCTGCTGTGCTGCAGCATAACACAGTACTCTGCAGTGCTGGAAGCCATGTGGGAGGTCAGGAGTCAGGTTCCAGGTCAACCTATACCCGCTGAGCACAAGTGCAGATGCATGCATGTGATCCTGCTGGCTGTAAGGCTATGGTCAGGATCATGGTGTGGGATCTTGCGAAGGGTTTTTGTCTGTCTGTCTTTGACTCTCTCATGAAAAAAAGAAATAAAAAAAATTTTTCAGGAGTCATTTTTTTTCACTAATACAAAATTATTGAAAACATTTTCCTAAATTAAAGATATTTTAAACTAATAATATTAAAGCTATTAACAAAATAGACAAATTTTTAGAGCAATTTTTGCTATAGGGTATGTGTGCTTGCCAGAGAGACAGAGAGAGATAGAACATGAGAAATCACTCTCCCAGGGAGGATGGCCACACTGCAAATCCCTTCTTCTCCATTCTCCTCTTGGGATCTTGAGCATGCATGCACACATGCCAGGCATGAGTTTCAAGCATCTGGGTCTGGTACTGGAGCCACAGTTGACTATGTGGGAGTCGAGCAACCCTAACCACTATACCATCTGCTGGTCCTGATAGATAATATTTTTTATTCTGTATTAATTTGAAGGACTTGATATTTTCAGTTATCTTCCCTACTACTTACATATAAAGCAGGTATTATTTTTGAACGTTCTAAGCTTGAGAAAGCTAATATGCAAAGAGAAGTGAGTGTCCCAGGCTCTTAATGTCCAATGGTAAACAGAGTTCCCTTGAAACTTTAGCCTGACCGAATATACGTGAGCGCACGCTGAAGCTAAGATAGACAGACATTTGAGATTGCTTGCAAAAACCAAATTCAAAAAGGTTGTTAGAGAAAACAACAAAGGCCAAGTTGAAGAAAAATAAGGGTACTATGGAAATTCAGCAGAATTATTTCATTGTGAATATGGGGAAACCATGCAGCAGAGACATAGACAACTCATAGTTTTGAGCTGGGAGTGAGTGTAATTGAAATGTCAAATGACATATAACTTCAGTAACAATTATTCCATTTTAATTATATGGTGTAAAAGATTGAGTAATAATGCTCTATAGAAAATTATTTCTAATTTGTTTTTCACTATATTCATTTATGTCCCTCTTCTATATCCATTTACCAATCTAAAATTAAGGCTTTCCACAGATTTATTCTTTCCTGTCAAATATATCTGCTATTCCTCTCTCATTTTCTAAAAAGCATCTTTTTTTTTCACTCACAGTTTCATAAACTTTTCTCAGTATTTTCCTAGATCAGAGATACTCTCTTCCCCCTCTGTTCCCACATCAAATATTTACAGTGCTCTGAAGGTTAAAACTATATATATTTTTTCTTTTTTAAATTACTTTTTATTTAATTTTATTTAGTCATTCATTTATTTTAATTTGACCAGAGAGAGACAGAAAGAGAGAGAAGGGGAAGTGAGAAAGCCAGTCACTAGATCTGGGACTCAAAAACCATGGTGGGCCAGGTGGGAGTGTCCAGCCTCTTAACCACCTCGCCACCTGCTGGTCCCAAAACTATATATATTTTCTAACGTGTCACTCTGTAGTCAGTTATCATCTGCAAGCACCTCCTCTAAATTACCATAAAACAGTAACAACTACCTCCTCAGTATTTATTATGCGCCAATACTTAAAAGTACTTTCTTTGCAAGATATCCAATTATTGGGAAAACTGTAAGATAGAGGATGGTTTGATGCTTGCCCTAAAAAATGAGTAACCTGAGATCAGAGAGTTGAAGTAAATTTCTGAAGATTGCATACCTAGGAAATGGGAGAGCCTGTGTCCCTTGGCACAACCATTTTTTATCGCTATTGCTTTTTTCCCTTCTCATCCACACTCAAGAAACATTTGTTTCTTTCCAAAGTATCAATTCCTTAATGTCAACAAGATAGCATGTATATCTTTCTGTTGGTTATAATATTTAATAGAGCTGTGGCACCTAGAAGGAGCAGTAAAGCTTCAAACCTGTCAAATATATCTGCTATTCCTCTCTCATTTTCTAAAAAGCATCTTTTTTTTTCACTCACAGTTTCATAAACTTTGTTCAGTATTTTCCTAGATCAGAGATACTCTCTTCCCCCTCTGTTCCCACATCAAATATTTACAGTGCTCTGAAGGTTAAAACTATATATATTTTTTCTTTTTTAAATTACTTTTTATTTAATTTTATTTAGTCATTCATTTATTTTAATTTGACCAGAGAGAGACAGAAAGAGAGAGAAGGGGAAGTGAGAAAGCCAGTCACTAGATCTGGGACTCAAAAACCATGGTGGGCCAGGTGGGAGTGTCCAGCCTCTTAACCACCTCGCCACCTGCTGGTCCCAAAACTATATATATTTTCTAACGTGTCACTCTGTAGTCAGTTATCATCTGCAAGCACCTCCTCTAAATTACCATAAAACAGTAACAACTACCTCCTCAGTATTTATTATGCGCCAATACTTAAAAGTACTTTCTTTGCAAGATATCCAATTATTGGGAAAACTGTAAGATAGAGGATGGTTTGATGCTTGCCCTAAAAAATGAGTAACCTGAGATCAGAGAGTTGAAGTAAATTTCTGAAGATTGCATACCTAGGAAATGGGAGAGCCTGTGTCCCTTGGCACAACCATTTTTTATCGCTATTGCTTTTTTCCCTTCTCATCCACACTCAAGAAACATTTGTTTCTTTCCAAAGTATCAATTCCTTAATGTCAACAAGATAGCATGTATATCTTTCTGTTGGTTATAATATTTAATAGAGCTGTGGCACCTAGAAGGAGCAGTAAAGCTTCAAAGGAAGCAATGAGTAAGCCTTCAATATTAAGAACTTTGTTAAGGTTTATTGAGGAGTTAGAAAGAAAAATTAAAACCCCACAGTGATGTGGAACATTGGAGTCTAATTTAATTAGAATCTTTATATGAAGGAAGAAAAAAATGCATGCGACAGCTGTGATATCCATTAAACCTTTGTCTCAAAAATTCATTGCTTGTGTCTCAATTTCTCTATTCACACCGAATATTTTTGTTTGTTTACATAATTTTTTTTTTACATTCTGAAAAAGCTATTTTCATCCAAGTTAGTTTTGTTGATATGGTTTTAGTAGCTCCTATCCGAAATCATCTTCAGGAAATTTTTTTTTAATTTTTTTTTCTTTTTGGCTATTTCAAAAAGAAAAATACTTAATATCAGTATGAATAACACATGTGCTCATTGCAGCATAATGTTGGTGCAATCTGTGCTTGATACAGTTATAAATAAGTCTTTGAAAGCATTTTTCTGTATTTTAAATAAAGGCTATAGAAAGCCACAAGAAGGATCTAGTCTTGTTAATATCACAAGCTGTTTCCCCACCTGCACTCAGAGCAGCTTTAGTACAGCAGCTGTCTGGGTTCGTGTTGGCACATCGCTGTCTGCACAGGAACCCCACGGTTTACACAGAAAATGAATAGGCCACAGTTCCAATGGGGGTCTTTAATAATCCTTCCTCTAATGCTACCATGTGTGAGCATTGGGCTTTGAAGGGTGTGAGGTGTGAAGTTTCAGGAGGATTATTTAAAGCCACTCAATTTCGAAAGCTAGAAAAGAGCATTACAAAAACCAGAGAGTGTCTATGTATTCTTCCTGCACGTTGATCAAATGCAGTTTGTATTGATATTAGAGCTTCGTGTCCAGCATGTGATAACAGGTAAAGGGATCGGTATAATTATGTGACAGGCTCTAGTCAGTCTCCTTTAACATGGACAAACAAAACCCAGCATAGATGTTTCATTGATTTTATTTACCAAATATTAGCTGTCAAAATATTAATGTAATGGGAACAAATATCTATCTGGTAGTAGCTGTGGAGATTAAATCCAGAGAGGAAGAAATTTATGCATTGGACTTTCCTATGTATATTAAGTGGCCAATGGATTCTCGGCAATAAAGCAATCTTTTTCCTTTTCTTTTTCTTCTTTCTAGAGGAACCTATAAAAGTATCATTCATGCAATCAGTTATGGCCTTTTAGGATAGATGAATACTTGAAAAATAAATTCTTTGTTGAAACCAAGGATGATAATCCAATGACTCTTCTTTTAAAGTGCATTAGAGAACCCATAACTCTATTTGGTGATTATTTTGAGCATTTTTCAGAGACTTAGTATGACGAAGGTGAGGTGATACAGTCACTTGAAGACATTCTGTGTGCAATTAAAGACTCAGAGTACTAGGGTCTCATCATCTGCCTACCGCCCTGCATTTGGATTTAAGTTCAGAGGATCTTTGAGCATTAGAGATACTGAGTATTGACTTGAGAAATTCATATTTCCAGTGTATATGAGAAAGCACCTGAAAAGACTGATTACTAAAACCAGTATGCATTTCCTCTGTAGATCAAGCATTGTGCCAGGCACTTCAAACTGAAGAAGGGTGATACGAGGCTTACACCAAATGATTCACTCAAGTAGGGATGAAAGATATCCGAACAGTCACGTACATTAACAAACATAGCTTAGAAGCGTCTTAGAGGAGAGGGTGACTAAATCCTTTAGGAGATAAAAGTGGAAAGTCCTCTGAGAAGGAAACATCTCAAAGCAAGGCTTAGAAGAGCAATTAAAGCTCTTCTACATGGGATGGCTCCAGAATGCTGCAGCAGTGAACTGCTTAAGAGCAGCCAGTTCTCACTGTGGTTAAAATCACCCATCTGACCAGCATAAAGCATGCTGAGCATAGTGAAAATGCCCAAGATCCAGTGGGCTAAGGGACTGGAGGAGACGGATTATGCTATGATTAGACCTTATGGAGGATGTTGACGTCTCTCTGCCTCTCTTGTAAATGCATGTATACATGATCTGTTAAGAATTTTAAAAGTTTAAAACAATAAAACTTTTCTAGTTGAATGAAAAGGCAGACTGAACCATATATGCAGAACATGATTATAGACTATGCAAAACATGGTACTGCTGGAGCTCAGAATAAATTGGGAAAGGCTAGAGACACTGAGAAGATGAGTCTATGAAACAGGCAAAAGCCAAGTCATGAAATATATTTTTCTTTAAGGTTCTCAGAATGTAATCTATTGACGTGAAATAAGTCAAAAGTTGGAATGTCTGTTATTTGTGTTTTAGGAAGATAACAAAATGTGATGTGGGGTAGGGAGAGGAAGGGGTACTCGTTATGGGAATTTTGCCAGTGCAAAATCAGATCACGTGGGAAACCACAGGAGATGTGTAATGAGAGAGACAAACAAGGAGATATTTGGGAGGTAGATTTGTCAGGGTTTATCGAAGTGATGGAGTGAGGGAAAAGTGGGTACCTCAGGTCTCTGAATTGATATACTTTAAATACTTTTTCATAAGATTCACAGGTCATCAACATCTCTTAGGTTATAGACAGACAATGGGGCTGTCTCTGATCACCGCTCTGACCATTTCCAACCCCCAAGTTGGTGTCTTGTGTCCTCATTCTATGCAAGAATGCATATATAATCTACAGCTGTGTAGGGCAGAACAACCAATAGCTGTTTCCAATAGCTCTTGACAGGTATTTTGTGCTTGTCATTGCTTTGTGACATAGTTTTTAGGCAGAGACTAAAGATGATTGCAGCTACCACTGCTCTTCTTAAAGTTAAAACAGCCCTCACAGTAGTTTGCCCTAATATTGTCAAGAAGCACAATTCTTTTCCCAGAAAACTGCTCTAATTGGATTCGGTGGACCTTGACTGGCTTGTCACAGCCACGTTCAGGGTGAAGGTGAAATCTTTGAGGAGTTTGTTCCTGAAAATAAGCGCTGAACATCTCTGATGAAGGCATTTTAAGAGTATATATCTTTAGGCAATTATTTTCATACTACCTTTTGTGATCTGTGTTTTGTTGTAGTGACCAGAAAAAAAGAAAATTAAAAATTGTGAGGGACGATTTATACCCCAAATCCTGAGTGCATTCATTGACATTTAAAAAGGCTTACTGACATAGAAATAAAAAATTTGTAAAATTTTTACTTATCATAATTCGTTTAACTTTAAATTTTGTAACAGGTGGAGGTTGCTGTGAAAACCACATTGTTCATGAAGACTCAGAGAGGTATCCTGAGTAATCATCTGATCTGGAGAGAAATCTTCTCTTTGTAAGGTATGCCTTTTCCTTAAACTTTCAAACCTGGGCACTACACAAAATCAGCATTTAAAATAATTATTGTGTGATTTTTCTTAATACGCAGGAATAAAATTAATTTGCATTTCTCACCCAAACTTTCTTAACTTATATTTGGTATAGGGCTATTACCATTTTATAAAATTTTATATGATACACAAACATGTACACCCCCTCCCACATACACAGATACATGAATATACACACCTATTTACTACTACATATCGAAAAGCTTTGTCAAAAGTTCTTATCTGTCTATGTTACTAAATCAAGAGTATGAGCACCTCTTGACAAATATGTACTGGGTCATCGGAAAAGTCATACATGTTTTTCTATGCAAAAATGCATCATGACTTTTCCAACAACCCAATATATACTAAATTATTTAATTTTCTTAACGTCCCAGATAGTGGAGCTGGTATATTTCAAAGTATGCAAAACCTAAATTGTGGGAAGCATTTTTGCTTCTCAGTTTCAGTTAAAGAAGAGGCTGTTTTGTACTTGACCTACTTCCTAGGAAGCCACAATGATGTTTTAATGTGTAATGGAATATAGTTCGTCTCTTAGATCATTTATTAGGAAGAGGAAATTTGTCAGGAAGAAGCTTGGAAGTAGGGCTTCCAGTGACAAGTACCAAGGCGTGAGAAACATGGCTCCCTTAAAGAGACGTAAACGTTCCAGGAAGGAGCCCTATTGGAAGTTGAGCCAATCAGAGTTGGTTCTGCTAAATAAGGAGGCTAAAAGTGTAGGCACCCCTGACTTCTCAACTTCATATTAAAAAATTCTGCAGTTCACCTTTCGTGAGCCTGATTTCCTAACAAGCAGGTTGACATTAAATCCTCATTCTATATAAATTTTAATATTTGGAAAGTGTGTGAAGTGTGTCACCTGGGAATGTAAAAAAGCAATTTTCCAGATATGGCATCGTGTTCCATTTTGGTCTGGATGTAATTGTATTTGGTTTAATGAGTTACTTATTGCTCTGGAACTGATAATATTTGAATCTTGAGATACTACACAGAAATACGACTAAAACACAAGCAACCATCTTCAGCTACATCACCTTCTCGACATACATCAGTCACTGGCACTAAAATGTGAATTTGTCCTTTGAGAGCATAAGAGAAGGGGCAACATTTGTATAAGATGAGCCCCTTTTGGGGACTAACTATAATACTCCTGAAATAAGAGCATGCTTATCACATGTGACTCATGTGACTCTGTGTTGTCTACTGTATTAAAAACCCTCTCATTTAGGGACAAGTTATAGTAAGAATGCACTAAATGGGTTCAAGACAGGGATTAAAAAGTGCTACTCTTTTGAAAGAGACCATGTTTTATGAGGAAGTGTTAACATTCTGCATTGATAAGAAAATTTTCGAAGCTGTAAATTGAACCTTACCAGGTATCTCTTTTAACTGATCTTCATTCCAGTTCGTTAATGGGTGAGTGGAGATTGAGGGAGGGAGACTTTTCTATTTCCCTCAAACTCTAAAATTCTTAGAATTTTTTCCCCTGTAATTTCTGATTAATGGCACCCTTGATTTTGATTTATATTATGCTATTATTCATTATATGGGAGAAATAGAAGTCACTTTTTTTTTCAATTTAATTTTAAAAATTAGGGCTAGCAGTGATGGAATTTAAAATCAAATTATCCTGTCAGAGTGACAGATAAATCTCAAGAGTTTCTAATGAGATTTTTCCACGGGCAGGATGCTGAATTTCTCCCTTTCCCAGACTCCTTCATTCCAGGTTTTGACAGTGAGTGACAATGAGCATCTGTGTTTTGAAATATGGTGCTATTTGCGGCATTTTAGTTCTCATTTAAAATTTTGGGGGATGGCTTGCTTCCTTGTTTGTCTAGGTTAAGGAGGAAAAAGTGTGTATACAGATGTCAAGTGGATACATCTTTTACCATGTGGATAGCTCTTGGTAATTACCATATTGCTGAATTTGGTTACGTAGAGATGATTCAACCAATTTACTCTTTCTTTTGCACTTTACTATTCTGAAAGGAATATTTATTACAAAGATGGTATAAAAATGCCATAGTATTCTTACTACACTCCTTTTTTTTTTTTTTCTCGATCAACCTAAAGTTTAAAATCTGAAGTGCTTTTGCACAATATTGGGTAATCCTCTATAGATAGTTCTGAATATGTTCATGGGTTTAGAAATGATCTGTTTTTGATCTAATCAGAAACTGCTTTGTTGGTCTGTGGAAAGTATAATAAAGGGTGTAGGTCAGATAAGTAGTATATTCAGTAACATGACTGAAGCCAACTGGTTGTTAGAATGTCTTATAGGAACAAAGAGAGTACCGAAGAAATGAATAGCCACAATGAGATCTTCCATATTAAAATATTATTTTAGAATAGACAGTTTCACAATAGGAGGGTGATTCTAGAGTGAGCCTGTTCCCCCATTCTGAATGAACAGAGTTCATAAAATGCCTCGAAGCTTGTCTCCTCACATGCACAAGAAGGGATTTTTCTCTTACTTTCTTTTCTCTTTTTTTCTTTTCAATTATTAGCCAGAAGCTAGCCAAAAACTCCAACTGTAATGTAGAACTACATATGAACAGGCTTCTCCATTGTATTTCTGTTTTTGCATGTTGTCACAATCCCTAAAACAGAGGCTATTAACCAGTAAGTGCTTCAGTAAGCCTGCTTTGGTTACTCAATTATTATTCCAAAATGAGGAATGGTGAGGACATCAGGTAATAATTCAAAGAACAGATGATACTCAGAAGAAAATGTGGCAAGGCACCTATGTGTAGGCCCTGAAGAGCTGCACATACTGTACATTAGTTAAGAGTCTTAATAAAAGAACAGAAGGAAGGGAAAATAACACAAAATGAAGAATGAATTACTTAAGATTAAATAGTTTCTATTACAGAAATAGGCTACATGTAGAGCTAATGGCAGGCATTTTCTACAGACAGATGGAATGCTCTCATCTCCCAATAGTATCGATATGAAGTCTCTGTTAAGATTCATTTTTCCTGAAACATTTGCATATAAATATAAACATCATTACTAGGGGCTAATTGCCCTGTAGGAACTAAAATGTGGGAATTAGCATCTTTAGTCGTTTTTATTATTATTTTTTAAAGTATCTCTAACACGCATCATATTTGGTACTGCATGGCTGCAACAGATAATTACCACCATTAAGAATCTCAAACGCAAAATCAAAACCATTTGGAATGGCTTCCAGGGCAACCCAGCACAGTGAGTAGCCACCAAAATGAGTATGTGAGGTTTATTTTCATGCATATTCATAAGGGTACTTAATTCGACATTCATAGTAGGGGGTTTTTGAAAGCTTGTCAAAAGAGCAGCCCCAAAACAAGCCCAAACATCAAAGGTAAGGAGATGCAGTACTGTCTGGCTCCCACACATCCAAACATCGCTTGCAGGAGGCAATGGATAACACTAAAGGAATTATTTATTTTAACTACTCCGAGGAGATGGCAATTTCTACGAAGATGTAAACCACAAGTCTTGGCCTTTATCATTCATCTTATTGATCTGAAAGGTCAGGAGTCTATGTTATTCAAAGGATGGATCATAAGCAGCAATTCTGGACAAATGGGCATGTAGATTTGTGTGATTAATGCCTCTCGCTTGTGCAGAGTAAGAGGCAAAGTCTGAGGGCATGTCTAAGGAAAGAAAAAGAGAAAACTGTTTGAAAGAATGCAACCACGACGGAGAAGCTGCCTGTGTCTGAAACACTGCCCATTTCGTGGGTGGGTCACTGTGCTCAGCATCCAGGTGCTGCTGTGTTCAAGTGTTGTGTGAGGAGGCGATCTTGCTGACACTTTTACTTTTCAAAACCATTTCCATGACATTCAGCAAATGTTTGTTCTGGTGGAACAAATCTGTTAAATTATAGATTAGAAACAGTACAGAGAAACCTTTACAAATGTTTCAGTTTCAGTTTTGTACAAAGCAAACACCATTATGTTTAAGTGCAGCATTCCTTGTTAGAATAAAAAAATCTCCATAACGAGGTACTGTGCTTGATTTTCTAATGCTTTTTCCCTCCCCTCTGTTTGAGGCATGGATGCCTGAAGTTCTGAAAGAGACAGATGTCTGATGTAGAGCATGACATCTCCTCAGTGCCTTGCGAAGACCCACCTCTACCATTCCCTTCTGTTTTCCAGCCATTCCCCTAGGCCTGCTCCCTGTCCTGTTTCCTTCCCTGGCTGCTTGACTCTCCGTGGTTCCTAGGAGTGGTCTAAATATGAAACAAGAACTCTTTTCCCACAATGGTAGTCCCATATTGTTCAGTTCTGCCTGATGCTTTCTTAACACCATCATATAATCATTACTGGGAGAAAATACAGGAAAGTCATCTGTTAGTATTAAAAGCATTCTGTGGGGAAATATCACAGAGTTACCACAGACTTCAAGTGATTGGTTTATGGGATGCTTTACATCCACAAGTCAAACATTAATTCATTTTATAAGAGAAATAATAGTAAAGCTTAATTTAGTGATTCTTTGCTAAGGAAAGGTATATTTTTTGGAATTATATTTTGTTTTATAATGATTTAACAATCATCAATTTAAAAATTGTCCAAGAAGGAGCCATCAAGTGGTGTGGTGATTGAAGGGCTAGACTCCCACAGGACTGATTGTGGTTCAAGTCCTGAACCTGGTGGCTTGAGAATCATGCTAGGTACGTGTGTGTATATGCACAAAATCCCAGGGGAAGAATGGGGGAGAAGGGATTGTTGATGGCCATCCCTGGAGAAGGTGAGGGAGTGATTTATCACTTTTCTCTCACTTTCTCTCTCTCTGTCTCTCCAATGAGCATACATTCCCTATGACAAAACAGCAAAAAAAAATTTTTAATTGTCAGAGAGATTTTTTCTTTTTAATTTGCTCATAGTCTTTAGTAATAATAAGTAAAAAGATTATTTAGTTGAGAAGAGAATTCCAAAAAAATATTCAAATTATCAAATTATTTTTTTGAACCATTATTTAAAAACAAATCAACATGAAATACAACAGAAGTCTGACAAAGGAGGATGTAAGCATGCTTTAAAACATATATAGAGGGAGCCAACAGTTGGCATAGTGGTTAAGGCACTGGACACTCATGTGGCTGATCACGGTTCAAATCACAGATATGGTGACTTGAAAGTTATGCCAGATGTGTGTGTGTGTGTGTGTGTACCCGAAATCCCAGGAGGAAAATGGAGAAGAGACTGTGGTATGGCCATCCCTGCTGGAGAGCGGCTTCTTACTTTCCTTCTCTTTGTCTCTCTGGAAAGCGCATGTACCTTATGATAAAAGCCTTAAAAACAAACGTATTTAGAAATATATTTTAAATATATTGAAAAATACTACAGATATTGAAACACGTGAGGAGGACTTTGAAAACTTCATGAAAAATGGAATTAAAGTACAAGTTAATTTTGATGCAAAAACATTTTTGAAATCTTTGCATAATGCTTTTCATAGTACAAAATTTCCACGAACTTTTTGAACGCCCTTCAGATTATAAAGACACAACACATTAAACAGCAAAATGTACAAGAATAGCCAAAAAATAGAACCAACTAGAAATAGAAACACATACGTGTGTGTGTGTGTGTGTACCTTTGTATTCAACGTGTGTGGAAATAAGAAAATACCACAAACTATTTGCAGAAGAATTGATGGAGTTGAAAACAGAGGCTCTCTTCAGGAAAGGGCAATAATTTAGAACCTCATTCACATCATATAGCAAAATAAAATAAAAAAGGACACAGAAGCTAAAATGGTAAATTAATGGGAAGTCAATTTAAAGTAAATGTAAAGCTGAAACCTTAAAACAATGAAATGACAATGTAGATAATTACTTTTTGTGATCTCTGGACTTCTAAGCATAAACAAACTTTTTAAGCATGAAAATAATAGAGACACTCACCAAGGGAAAGATCAATATATTTGAATTAAAATTTACAAACGTTTATACTTCAAAAAGTCTTTATTAGCAAAATTAAATGATAAATAACAAACTGGAAAATACTTTTCTAAAACACAGAAATTAAAGATAAAGATATTTAAAAGCTCTAAGTTATTTTTTGAATGGTCAACAGTGGTAAATAGATTTCAAAGTATAACAACTACAAAAGAATAAATATATGAAAATCGTACAACTTCAGTTATAAGAGAATAAATTTTTTTAAAAAAAGTAGAGCCCTTTTTTATTTGCAATTTTTCCTAACACTGGAAGCATTTGAAAAAATGAAAATCCTCCCTATGAATAAGAAAAACATAGGTTATCTCATAGACACCTGGTGTGTTGTGTGAATGAGTGTCAACTTCTGTAAAACACTTTTACCACCATTGAATAAGAACTTGAAAATCTTAAAGAAAAGGTACTATTGGTTCAAAAATGTGGAACTATTCCCTGCAGACATAGTCAGAAATTCAGAGAATTACTTATAAGACAAAGATGATGATTACAAAGAAAAATTTCAATTATTTTTACCCTAGCATTTTTCAGAGTTTCCATTATTTGATAAAACAGGCGAAACAATATAAAGTATTTCTATATATTTATACTGACTGGAAGTAGCTGGTCCCCAACATTACTTACAGTCTGCTTTCAGATTCTCAAAATCTGTGTAAGTGTCTCAGAGATTCCTTGAGAAAAATGTCCAAGTCTTTTCAGTTAGTTCAGGGAAAAAGGCAACAAGAAGGGACCAGCAGTTGGCGTAATGGTGACGTTGCTGGACTCCTATATAGTCACACACAGTTCAAGTCCCAATCCAGTGGCTTAAAACTCACACCAGGTGTGTGTGTGTGTGTGTGTGTGTGTGTATGTGCGTGTGCATGTGTGTGTCCAAAGTCCTAAGAGGAGAATGGGGGAGAGAGGATTGCAGCATGGCCATTCCCCCCGGGGGATGATTTCTCGCTTTCTGTCTCTCTGTCTCTCTCTGTCTCTCCAGCAAGAACACTTGTGCCCTATAGCAAAAGTGTCTCTCTTAAAAAAAAAAAAAATGGCAACAGGGAAATGAGCTTTGTAACAAGAGAAGAATGGAAAAGGCAGAGAAGCTCCAGCCAAAGCTCTCCTTGGAGTGATGCAACCTTACAGACACAGAAAAAAGCTCCACAGTGGCTAAGGCCTGCTCATGTTTATTCAGTTTGTATTTATTCATGCCCTACTGGTAGGGAATGTAGTAGTGGTAAATCCTTAGTTATAAACTGGAAGGTGAAAGCATTAATCAAATGTGGGCTGTTCATAGGAGCTTAGACTGTTGAATAGGAGATAAGTGTATACAGATGCACATGTGAGTGTGTGTGTGTGTATTATTCAATATCTTTTACTTTAAATAATTATTTAATTTTTTATTATTATTACTTAATTTGTTATAGGCCACATGCATTCACCAGAGAGAAACACAGAAAATGGGGAGGGAGAAGTGAGCACAAGTCCAAGACTTGCACTGTGTTTGACCATGTGGGAGTCTAGTACCTTAACTACCATGCCACCTGCTGGCCTCAAGATACAGTATCTTTTTCTTTTCTTTTCTTTTCTTTTTAATTTTTTTTTTTTTTTTTAGAGTTTTTTGCTGTAGGGTGCGTGTGCTTGCCAGAAAGAGAGATAGAACTGAGAAATCACTCCCACCCAGGGGGATGGCCACACTGCAATCTCTTCTCTTCCATTCTCCTCTCTGGATCTTGGGAATGCATGCACACACGCCTAGTGCGAGTTTAAGCCACTGGCTCTGGGACTCGAACCACGGTCCACTACATGGGAATTCAGCTACATAGCCATTACACTAACTGCTTGTCCCTCACTATTGTACTTTAAATGGCTATAGTGGCTACGGCTATAAATATATGTTGAATTAATCTTGCTTCTATAGTGGACTATAGTTTTAAAGTTTATTTAATTTTTCCATGAGAGAAAGAGAGGAGAGAGACAGGTGCCACCAACAGAATCAATACATTACCATCACTCCAGTTCTCAGCCAGCCTGGAGTGCAGAGAAACCTGTGCATGCCTGGTGTGTTCAGGGCCATCTCAGGCATGAACATAGGACCTTTCCCATGCGAGTCTGGTTGCATTATCACTGTGACCTCACCTGGACCCAGACTAAGCTGTTTTTAACATCTAAGAAAAAGTCATGCATAGAGAAAGGGAAGGAGAAAGAAGGAAAAATAAGAGCAAAAATAGGTAAAGAATAATAATGTGATATACAGCAGAGAGGAGGAATTTGTGGTTTCAAATTTTCAAGAAAAAGAAGGAAGTAATGCTAGCCAAGTTGTATAGGAACCCTTGTGAAAGGTATTTAGGTATATTTTAATGATAGGATTGCCGGGTCTTACAGTGTAAGTACCTTTACATTTCTACAATTATGTCCGAAGAATTTTCTAAGGGCTGGTATCCATTTTCACTGTCATCTGCAATGTATTTGTAAGAATTAGGCTGACATACAAACTGATCGGCAGGTCTGGATGGCAGTGCAGCACTTACAACACAATGTTCTTGTAGAAGATCCATATGGGAAGGTTCCTGGTTCATCTCCAGAGACTTCCATAGGTATGCCAAGCTCACATGTGTCCATGATCTGGGGATGCCCGAAGGCTGGAGGTCGATCCTGCTCTCAAGACTCTGCCCTAGGTGCTGTATCTCTGTCTCTCTCTGTCTCTGTATGCCTCAATTATAGAATAAACAAACTTAAAAAAAATCCAAATAGCTCAGAACATGGTATAGTCATGGTTCTTAATTTTTGCCAGTCTTAAGGACAAAAGGTTGTATATTTCTTTCATCTCAATTTACATATCTTCCCTTGTAGTTGAGACATTCACTTTGCCATTTATTTTTGTCTCTTCTATAAAATGGTACTCACCCTTTACCTTTTTAAAAATAACGACTTGCAGAGTTTTTCTTACTAAGATTAAATTTTCTTTTCTTGAGTATCACCAGTTCTTAGTCGTATTTTTATGAATATGCTCCCGCATTTGTGACTTTCTTTCCTTTTATTAAGGAATTTTCTGAGGAACATAAGGTTTTGTTGCTGTGGCTTCTTTTGCGCTATTGTTGTAGCATGGTTGATGTATATTTATTTTTTATGATTTGTTATGGGTTTTGTTTGTGAACTTCCCTTCTCGAAGGTCATAAAGATATTATCTGATGTTTTTTGTAAAGTCTTATAGTCTTGACTTTTAACATCTTAGAATTTTTATTTATCTAAAGTAGATTTTTCTGTATAGTAAGAAGTTTGGATCAATTGATTTTTTTCAAGTGTGGGTAAATGTGAATTCTTATACTATTTACTGAATAGATCTTCCTTTCCCCAGTGATGTATAGTAGTGTCTGAAACATGAAGTAAATTCAAAATATCAATAGGTCAATTTCTAAGGACTTCCTTCAGTTCCACTAGGAACTTGATAACACTCATTTATTACAGTTTCATAACATTCTTAATTTCTGGTATGACTCATCTAATCCTATTTTATTCTACTTCATTAAAAGTGTCATATGCAATCGTTTTGGAACATTGACCTTCTTTGTTAGGTTTCCTTGTTAGATGTAAAGTTAGTGACTTATAACAACACCCATTTAATAGCTTAAGTTTTGTAGGTCAAAATTCCAGCATGGAGTGTCTGCATCCTCGGTTCAGACTAAAACCAAGGGAACGGCCAGGCTGAGTCTCATTTATAGTCTATGAGGAAGGATCTACTTTCAAGCTCAAACTTATGGTTGGCAAAATTCACTATTTTTGATCGTGTAACTGAGGTTCCAATTTGTTTGCACTTGTGGTCTGTTGGTTGCTCTTTGCTCATAGCATCTGTTCCCAGGTCCTTTCCAGGTCAACCTTTCCAAATTTAAGTCAACAAGAGTGTCAGGTGATCTTCTTCAAAGATGACTTCCTCTTCTGCTACTAGTCAAAACAAAATGAAATAACTTTGTGCTTTTAAGATGACTTGATGATGAGATTATATCCAGTTTTTGATTAGTTCAAGGTTAACTGATGAATAGCCTTAACTACATCTTCAAAATCCCCTTTGCCAGGTGACATAATCACAAGCACAACACCTCACATTCAAAGTTCTAGAAACTATCGCAGGGAACTTGAAGAGTCATCTTTAGGATTTTCACTACCACTTTTCCATACAAATTTTAGAGACAGACTTTCAATTTATTTTTTAAAAAATCGTGTAATATTTGTAATTGAATTGTGCTGAATGTATAAAGTGGTAGTGAAAAATTATGCTTATCATACAGTCTTCTAATTCATGAACACAGAATGTCTTTCCATTTGATTTTAGATATGTAAAATTTGTAGATGTTTAATATTTATATTTTTAAAGCAGTTCGATTTTTTTAAAGGTTTTTGCTATAGGGCGCGTGCGCTCGCCAGACAGACAGAGAAAGACAGAGAGACAGAAAGCGAGAAATCACCCTCCAGGAGGGATGGCCACAGCACAATCCCTTCTCCTCCATTCTCCTCTGGGGATCTTGAGCACGCATGCATACACACCCAGGGTGAGTTTAAGCCACCAGGTCCGAGACTCGAACCGTGTTCGACTACATGGGATTCCAGTGACATAGCCATTATGCTAACTGCTGGTCCCTGGTTTAATTGACTTTTATATTGGTTTTATATAGGCTATTTTACTAAACTCTAGGTTGAACTTATAGAAACAAAGTGGAGTGGAAGAATGGGGAGATAAAAGTTACAAAGTTTCAATTCTACATCATAAGAGTTCTAGAGATCCAATTTACAGCCTGGTAACTATAGTTAATATAATGTGTACTTGAAATTTGCAAGAGATCTCAAATTTTCTCATCATACGCACATAAAAGCGTAACCATGAGGTAATGGCTGTGTTAATTAGCTTGATTATGATCATCGTTTTACAACATGTATATAACGTCAAATCTTTGCATTGTACATCTTAAATGCATGCAACTTCTATTTGTCAATCACACCTCAGTAAGCCTGTGAAGAGAAAGGTTCTTCTTTACATCAGAGTATAATTCTCATTGATAACTATTTTAGGCTCTTGCTATTATTGATGCATAAATTCTCTCAATGCTTTAACAGCTGACTGCCTTCCACTTTTAGTCTCTTGTTGTATAAGTTTTATCTACCATATATATTTTGTATATAGTACTCTGGTAACAATACCACTTCTGTAGAACGGCACTGCCTGATCTGCTTGTAAGCTGCTAGTCACATGTGACTATCAAACACTTTAAATGTGGCTTAATAAACTATTATGATGCTGATACTATTTTTGTAAATAGTCCTATAATCCTTATTATCCTATCACTCCATTTTAAACTTAATCATATATTATCATATTATTAAACCATTTCAAAATAACCATATTGTGATCAAAGAGCTACTGGGACCTATTCGTTTTTCTGCTCACTGTAGCTCTCAGCATGTTCTGAACACTTAGTAGGCAATTAAAATGCTTATTGAATTTTCATGCATTGTTATTAACTAAAATAAAGTGTATTAAGAACATAAAGTTTAAAATCAGATTTGAATTTAGTTAACTATTCTTTCGGTTAAAAGGCCATGTGATTTTAGACAAGTTGCCTAATCCACTTCATATATATGTATTTATAAAGAGAACAAGAGCGCATGCATGCATATCGCAAAAAGAGTCTTCACATTGCAGTCTAGCCCCAGCTTCAGACAGCCCAGATCATAGTCATGTGTGTGTTTGCCATGATCAGGGAGGTATCTGGATGCAAACCTGGAACCTTTCCACATGGGTTAGCCTTGTGTAATGTTGATAACTGCAGTGCCACTGTCTCACCCCATTTTTGTTTTTTAGTAAAACTGTTTTTCTAAATAACAATGAACACATTAATGGGTTGTTGTAAGAAATAAATGCTATTATGGGCCCAGCTGCAGTGGTGCACCCAGTAGGGGCACTGAGAGGATGTGGGATGTGGGAAGGCCCTGGATTTGCACCCAGGTCTGCGTCAACACATTGGGTGCTTCCATGGGCACACTCTTGATCCTGGCTAGCTGCAGGGCCATGGGGAGGATTGTGGGATGAAGACCTATTGAGAATATCTTCTCTCAGTAAACAGACAAACTTTAAAAATGTTGTGCATGTAAAGGACAAAAGGACTTAGCATAGGCGCTGGCAGGTGGCACGGTAGTCGAGGCACTGCATTCCCACATGACCTACCATGGTTTAAGTCCTGGACCTGGCAGCTTGTTTTCTCACTTTCCTCCTTCCTCTCTGACTCCCTCTGGTCAAATTAAAAACTAATACTGATAAATAATAATTTTAAAAAAAGACTTAGCATAAATCCTCAGATATAATGTTGTTAGCAAGTTTTTGCTACCATTACCATTACTAAACTTTTTTTATTATTGTTTATTTCTTTTTCTAACTCATAGACTGAAGAAAACAGGATTAAACTTTTTTTTTTTTTTAGAGAGAGATTTTTGCTATAGAGAGTGTGTGCTTGCCAAAGAGACAGAGAGGGACAGAGAGACAGAAAATGAGAAATCACCCTCCAAAAGTGAGAGCTATGCCACAGTCCCTTTCTCTTCCCTTCTCCTCTCGGTATCTTGGGAACCCACACCCACACATCCTGTGTGAGTTTTATGCCATCAGTCTGGGGCTTGAACTGCAGTAGATTGTGTGGGAGTACAACAAAGTAACCATTATATCATCACGTGGTCCCAAGGGCTAAATTTTGGAAACATCTCACATACTTCATTTATTTCCCTTCTTGTAGAGAATTCGTACAAATTTATATTGCCTCAGCCCCCATTTTGAATACAAATTTTACTTTCTCATACCAGAAGTGGGACTCAGTCACCTTTGTTGAAATTTCCAGTTCTACATCGTACCCAAGTGACTCAAGCCAGAGGCCAGAGATAAATATGTACAATTATAAACTGTCAAGGAAATAAAAATTGTTGCAAACATGGAGAGAGTAGAATAGTGGTAACTAGCACTGAGGAAGGCAAGGAGGTAGAGGGACTGGGAAATATTGGTTAACAGATAGATAATTACAATTAGCTAAGATGAATAACTAGTAGAGTTCTATTTGCACAGTAGGAAGACTACAGTTAACAATAAATTATTGTATGCTTCAAGATACCAAAGAGAGAGGATCTTAAATGCTGCTAACACAAAATAATGACAAATTTAGAAAGTGACAGATATGCAAATGATGCTTATTTGATAGCACCTGGTAATCATGCACCAAAAAAATTGCTTTGGACCCCATAAATATATGTACAATTAGCATGTCAATTAAGAAGGAAAAGGTTAAAAAAACATGGAATTATATCTTTTAAATGAGTTAGTTATATGTTATGTGAATTATATCTCATAAGGCTATCATTAAAAACAAAAATGAGCATCTCTCTCGACTAGTAGACTAGATTTCCCCCTTTCCAGCTGCTTCCTTTACATGGGAAGCTTAAATATTTTCCCCTCAAACTTAAAGTGACCCACTGTTCCCATGTATATAGTGCTATAGTTGCCACATGGTTCTCCTTTCTTTGACTGCTTTATTCCTGCCTTGCATGACCAGGGATGAATGTATGTCTTCCTGACTCAGTGTGTCTCCTTGTCCAGGAGTGGGCAATGAAAGTCTTTGGACCTGTCTATTGCCAAGAGGTACTGAACTTGAGAGTTCCATCTGAAGACGTTGGGCTTGCCCATCCTGGGATTTACCCAGAGTTCCTGGAGGAACACAAGGTCAAACTACTCATGCTAGTGCCACGGCCAAGTAGGCATTAACCAGAGACAGACAAGAGCCAGGGCATCTGCCCAAATGAACAGGTTTCCTGTGCAAGGTTCCCCATGGTTTGGGGTTGAGCAGTTAGAGATTAGGCCATCCACCAGGTAAAAGTGTCCCATGAAAGGCTCACTGTAATCATCTAAATTTATCTTCCTTTCATTCTTTGTGAGGTCAGTGTTTCTAGCTGCTTTGGTAATGGAACTCCTATGTATCGTGTAGCTGAGGACTCTCAAAACACTTTTTCTTTCTTTCTTTCTTCTTCTTTTTCTTTTTCTTTTTTTTTAAAAGAGAATTTTGCTATAGGACACATGCATTCACTGAAGAGACAGAGAGTGACAGAGACAGACAGGAAGCAAGAAATCACCCCCGCACCACAGTCCCTTCTCCTCTTGGGAACTGGGCACACATGCACACATGCCCAGCCTGAGTTTTTAGCCACTGAGTCTGGTACTCAAACCATGGTTGACTACACAGGAGTCCAGCAACATAACCACAATGCCATTTGCTGGTTCCCCCTCTAAACACTTTTCAGGGGCAATTCATATTCTGTGATGGTGGGGGGGATATTAGTGAAGCACATGTATCACCAACATATTGGTCATCCTATATGACCATTGTGTTGCATATACTTTCATCTGCAAGGTTGTTCATATTGTGCAAACACAAAGGAACATACCCCTTCTTACTTTATGTAACTTAATAATATTTGTGTCTATAATTATGATTGGCAGATAAAGAATGGGATAGTTGACTATATGGCTTTATGGCATTTGAATGATAAAAAAATAGAAACTAGGTAAAGTACTAAAAAGGGGGTATGTGTGGAAAATACATATATTTTTAGGTAGAAAATACATAGAATAAATAAATATATGACTATAAATTTATTTTAAGGACAATATAGAACTGCTTTATTCAGCTTTTCTAAAATCTTCATTCACTGATGTGCATCATGTCTGAGACAAATAACTGAAACTTCTGTCACAATTTATCAAAGAGCAAGTGTAGTTGAAACATTGACTTCAATGTTGACTGTAAGGATTATATGCATTATTAGTCTTATTTGGAGGCATTTTTTCCTCCGTAATGAATAATTTGAATACATAGCAATATTCTACTTTTCTGCTGAAATGAAACAAAATTCCCTGGTGTACCTGTTCTGTTCATTCCCATAGGATGGAGAGTATGTGTGTGCTTACATTTATCAGGTAAATTATATGCTTAGAGACATAATAGTCTTTGCTTTTATGCAGTTGCTTTTTTCTCTAAGGAATTCAACACATTATATACTAGCTTTAGAAAAATGAAAAACAAGGACTCATCTTGACCTATCATAAAACTCAGGAAATATCTCCTTATATAATTATTTTTTCTTTCTCAAAACTTTTTAATGAATTATAAAAGATCTAGGGTAAGAGGAGAATATGGAGACAGAGAAAAGATCACCTAAAACCGAGTTAATTGATTTGAATGAAATCTTTCATATCTAAAGTCACCAAACAAACATCAAAACTGTAGTAGAATTCTAGTCTTGCAGGTCAC
This sequence comes from Tupaia belangeri chinensis, assembly GCF_000334495.1. NCBI lineage: Eukaryota > Metazoa > Chordata > Mammalia > Scandentia > Tupaiidae > Tupaia > Tupaia belangeri. The sequence goes on from NW_006160032.1 coordinate 2,735,729, forward strand.
TGCTACTTCTAATGAAATAAAACATCAATAAGATTAAAAATATGTTTAAGGAAACCAAATTTAGAGAGGGTCAATATTTTCTAGAAGAAATAGACACGAGATTAAAAACAAAGGAAACTTTATTTCATGACTCAGTTTTTATGTTCTAAGTTTTTATGTGTTGTCTTCATTAAGATGGGAATTTCAGGCTGGTGTTTTGGTAGAAATGACTTTTTTTAGTAAGTCCATTTATAAAACTCTGTCTTGGAACCAAGGGTTTCCACAAAACTAACCACTCCATGTGGCCCTTAAATATATGACATTTGTAACCATGAAAATGTCAACCTGAAATATTAAGGTAATATAAATTAGTCCTTTACCTATACTTATAAGAAACCATGACTCAGAACGATTAAATGACTTACAAAATGGTATGTTGCATAGTGGTTAAGAGTATCTACTAGAATTATATTACCATGTTGAAACCTGGCCTCCATCACTAACTCCCAATGTAGTCTTGGACACCTTGACTCTCCCTTTTAAGCCTATTTCCTTATACAGAACAGGGGACTAACAACACTTACACCTTAATGTATACTAAAGATTACAGGAGGATATAAAAGAGAGATCATGTCAAAGATTTTTATTAGAATATCAAAGGTTTGATGGTTGTCCTAATTCTCCATTTTCCCATTTGGAAGTCCACTATCTCTTACTGTTCACTTACTGTTTCATTCTGTCTTTTACTTAACCATTGGCGAATTAAAACAGCACTGTGGGCGGATGTGAGATATACGGTAGCATTGTAGTGAAGCTGGCAGACTCTATACTGGATTGCCAAGAAGGATTACTTTTCTGCTGTGTGACTTTGAATAGTCTGTGACTCAGTTTCCCCATCCATATAACGGCAGCAATCATAAAACCTGTATGATAGAGCGGTAATGTGAATTCATAGAAAACACTCAGCAGCGCTGGGCATATAGCCAGTGGAACATGTTAGGAGTTAGTTGCAGACATACTATAAAAAATAAAATGTGTGAATCGTTTTATTCAGTTTCCTAACATCTCCATTTCCTAATCCCAACACATATTATAAATAAATGAAACATACTTTCTAAAAACCATGAAAAATATGTTTATAAATTATGCTCTCTTTTTTGTCTTGATAAATACCCATCAAATTCCATTTTAAAGTAATATATAAAAATGGTCATTTTCATTACTGTTTCTCTAATTCATTTAAATGAGTATAATTAAGATATTGCCAGAATTTTCCAACTAATTTTCAAGATAGTATTCACAGAGTCTTCCATCACACCATCAAAGTAAAGAATGACAGGGCCCCAATGGTGACATAGTAGTAATACAATACTCTGCTTGCTGCATCCAAGGGGACAGTCCCTCATTTGCATCCCAGAGCCTCACTGTGCACACTGGACATGTGACACGTGGCTGAGGGTAGATCACTGAGTGAAGACTATTAGAGGTCCTTTTCTCTTTCTCCCACTCTCTCTCCTACCCCCTCCCTTTCTCCCTCTTCCCCCACCCCGTCACACGCAAAAAATCAACTTAAAAATATCAAAAATAAGGCCAGCCTGTGGCCTGGCATTTAAGGCAGTTGGATTCCACATAGCTGTCCTCACACTGTAGTCCTGGAACGGTGGCCTGATAAACATTCAGGGCACATGTTCCGGTGTGCCCAAACTCCTGAAAAGACGGACATGGAGGTGAGGGGACTGCGGCTTGACGGTGCTCAGTGAGACATGCTTTGTCATTTTCTGTTTCTCCTTCTCTCTCCTCTTCTCTCTCTCCCTCTCTCTATCTTTGTCATGGAAAAAAAAATCAACTTATTAAATGAACAAAGAGCCAGTCCATGGTCTGGTGGTCAAGGTGGCTGGATTCCACATGACTGGTTGTTCAGCTGTAGTCTTGGACTGGTGGCTTAAGAAACATGCAGGGTGCATATTTCTGTGTGTCCAAATTCTGTTGGGGAGAGACGATTGCAGCATGACTGTGCCCCATGGGGCATACTTTGTCACTCTCTTTCTGTCTTTCTCTCTTCATAGAGGACACAGACTCTCTGACAATTTTTTTTTTAAGAGAGATTTTTGCTATAGGACATTTGACCTCATCAGAGACACAGAAAATGAGAAATCATCCCCCATGGGAGATGGCCATGCCACAGGCCTTCTCCTTCTCCTCCATTCGCTCTGGATTTGGGGCACGCACGCACACACTTCCAGTGTGAGTTTTAAGCCACAGGGTCTGAGATCCGAACTATGATCAACTATGCGGGAGACCAGCAACAAAACCATTATACCATCTGTTGGTCTCCTCTGACAAATTATTAAAAAACCAAAACAAAAAGGCCAACAGGTGGCGGTGAGTGAGGCAGCTAGATCATTTGAGTTCTGGGTCCAGCAGTTTGTACAATATGCCAAGCAAATGTGCACACAGGTGCCAAAAAATTCAAAGAGGAGAATGGAGGAGAGGGATTGTGACCTGGCTATCCCCCCAGCGGAGGAGGGAGTGCTTTCTCACACCTCCCCCAGTCCCACCACTGATTGTCTTTGGTCAGCGTATGTGCCCTATGGCAAATTAAAGAAAAAAGAGAAAAAAGGAAAGAAAAAGAAAACTGAAAAAACAAACTAAAAATAAACAATGACACAACAAAATATATAATTAATCTTAAAACATAATTAAACATTGTCACAAAATGAGCAGGGTCTCAAATGAATCTTGTGAGAATAATAAGTATGTCAACTTTCATCAAGGTAGATTACAAATTTTTCTATTTTTAAGCCAAATCTGTTTTTGCATAACTGAAGTAGATCATATATTTTTGCACATTTCTATCCAAATTCAGTATATTAATCTTAAACTGGTATAATTTCTCTAAAATAGAAATTCTACCCACATATTTCCTCACCAAGTGTTCAAGTTCATTTCTGCATGGCAAGGAGGAAAATAAGATTTTTGTGTTGTGTCATGGTAAATGAAAAAATACTCTTTCTGTTCATTTGAGTGGACATAATAGAATAATTATGTATTCATGGTGGTCAGTTTTCTATAAATATTGGAATCCAGTAATTGCTATAAACTGCCTGCTATTTACTCATTTGGAAGACTTAAAGGAACATGAATATTCATGAGCTACTTCTATAAGTCAAAAAACATACTTTTGTTCTTTGAGTTCCCATAGGAAATTTTAAAAAATTTAGTATCTGTCACATTCATCATCTTGACATAGGTAGTGGTTTAAGTGTAATTTTAATGTGGATTCAGTTTATTTACGACAGTTGTCTTCTCAGAAAGTGTGGCTCTAGACTTTTCTTTTCTGCTTCTATTTCTGAGACTGTAGAAGAAACATTTGTTTGGAGAAAAAAATAAAAATCACCTTTCCTTTATCCCCTGCTGTTATAATTTTGTTCTCTCTTTCCCAATATTATCATGAGCCAATCTAAAAATTTTAAAAATGTGTATAAGTATTAAAGAAGCAAACTTCCCCTGTTCATATTTTCCCAGAGCCCAAGTCACATTTTACTAAATAGATTTCTAGATATTGACCTCAGTTGTCTTCTCTCTCCAATTGGTCCTCCAATTTGTTTTGACAAAGAGGATCTAATCTCCAAAATGCAGAGTTGTGTAATGAGACTATTTCGTATGAAATAGGAGCCATCTGTTAGACCTCAGATTTATTCTGCTTGCTGTCTTCTCACATGGCTGAAAAGACTGGCTTTGATTTCAGAAGAGTCGAGTCTTCATCTTAGAAATCTAAGAGAAGAACCTTCTTTTCTGAACTCACATCCTTAGTTAGCATCATGTTAAAGATTTACAAAGCATTTCTAGAAATAAATTGCTATGGAACTCAGAAGTGCTTAAGAGTAATACTATAATTATAGAAAGCTGAAAATGTAATATAGCTTGCTCAATACTTTTCTGCATATAAGGTTGGAAATATTCACTGTTTTTCAAAAATACGGTAGTATTTGACTCATTCAGCTAATCTTATTTATGTTCATCTTAACATTGAGTTAATCTTCTAAGTTAAAGATCTACATTAGATTTTTTTATTCTGTTTTGATACAGGATTCAGAATCATCCCCTGAGAGTTTCCCACAAATCCTCTAACAATGAACTATATTGGTACAAAACAATAAAAAAAAAAAAAAAAAAAAGGGGGGGGGAACCCAAAATAGAATCGCCATTCTATAAAATCATGATAAAATTGCACATCCCCCCCCACCCCAGAGAATTTCAGTACCAAATCATGGAGATAAAAAGTTTACCATTTGAAAATGACTAATAATGAGAATGAACCCAAATAGTTATCCATTTGTTTCCAACAAACTTACTCTAGGAGTTTCTGGGCATCGTAGTAACCAATTGGATGAACAGGAATACTTGGGAGACCGATGGCCTCTGTAATCTCATGCCTATAAGCATATTCTGGGGAAAAAAATTAGCATACTTCAACAGTCCACACAGTCCTTCTGTCCTTCTACATCAAGATATCCAGGAATGTGGTAGTAGTAGCGTAAAAATAAACTGCTAGTAGAGACACGACTGCAGTGACTGCTAATACAGGAAACTATGGCTATGAGGCCATTTTAAAACCAAAAGAAAGAGTCATTACCATGAATGCAACAATGTTGGGTATTCCAACTGGCCCTTTTATGAACCAGCATTCTATCAATTCTGTCTGACCATGAAGCAAGTGAAAAAATTGAATCTAAACTCACATGAAATTAAAGGTATCGTTAGATATGTCCTCATTCTTGATGGTTTTGGAAAGTTATATGAAGTTTCTCAGAAAATTCATGGAAAATGCACATTTATGGAGAAAAAAAGCATGGATTTCTAATTTTGGGAGTTACTAAAATGATCACTTTAATTACTTTTTTTTTTCATAAATGCACTGAAATCTCTATATATCCATGATTGCTTGCAATGGCACTTTGGTGGAAACACATATAATTCTCATTTAGTATTCTGAGGCTATATATAACAATAATAATAAATAGTTAAGGGTCCTGATTATTCTCTTCTAGAATGGTCTAGTATTTATTTGCATGTTCATATGTAATTTTCTCTATAGATTGTCTTTTTGTACCGTTCTAATGAATGCAAACCATTCTCACCAGATGACTGAAACTTTACTAAGCTTGATATGATTATCAACACAGTATTCTTACAAGCATGTCTACTTACAATCTTTTAAAAATATTTTATGTGCAGTTTTATGATGCATATTTTCTTCTGATATATCTATGAAGAACATTATGAAATGTCTTATGTAAAATGTAGGAAAAAGAGTGTTATATAAAATGCAGGGGGAGGACAGGCTCCCTGGAGCAGTGGTAATATACTGCTCAAGAGAAGCTGGATTCCACATGGTGACCAAGGTTCTAATCCCTAGTCTTGTCAGTCTAAAACAAACTGGGCCTATGCATGAGTGCTAAGGTATGATGAGCTGAAGAGGAGGAAGGGGATTGCTATGTGACCAGACCCTATAGAAATTGCTTCTCTTTCTCTCTCACATCTCTCTCTCTCTCCTGTTTCATTTACTGTCACGTGCACATGCATGTGCTCTATCATGAATAATAAAAAAGATTTAAAATAAAATGGAGGGATTCAAATTTCAATATTCAGGGCCAGTGGATGGTATGTTAGTTAAGGTGCTAGACTCCAACATGGTCAACCATAGTTCAAGTCCTGGACCTGGAAACTTTAAAATCACATCAAGCATGTGTGCATGTGTGCCCAAAATCCCGAGAGGAGAATGGAGGAAAAGGGATTGTGGTGTGGCCATCTCTCCCCCGGGTGGTGATTTTTTTGCTTTCCCTTTCACTGTCTCTCTATCTCTCTCTGATGAGTTCACGTACCTTATGGCAAAAGCTTTACAAAAAAGGAAGAACTAAAAAGTTCTGTGTTTTTTTGAAACAATCCCTGTGAGGTTGTTACCTTGGTAAGCAGTATTGCTATAGGACACTTGAATTTTCTTCAAGACTCTGTTTATACTGTAATTCTAAAATTATGCATGAGGGGCAAAAATGATCTTTTACCTACAAATATCTATAAAAATGTAACTTTGTTCAAATATATAGGGTGATCTGTGATTTAAAAACAAAAAGATTTAAAACACAAACAAGATTGTTTCCTTGGGGCCTGTGAAAACTTCAGTATGATCAGAACCCATTGATATGTATGGAAATTTAATGAAAATAACTGGATTCTGATCCAATTCTGATACTTATCAACTCTGAAGAAAATGAAAAAAAAAAAAAACACTTGAATCTTGAGCACGAGTTTTCTTATGTATAAAAAAGAATATTTCAATAAATACTTAAAAATTTACACATTCATTTTTGGTACATATTTAATCACTTAGGTTTTATCATCAAAGCAGGATGAAAACTGGCTAACTTAAAATAACTAAAATACTGTTCTGACTAATAGTGCCATATTGATGTCTATTGGTTATGGGCTCTTTTGTTTTTTTTTTCCAGAGAAAGTATACAGCCATCTGCACAGGTCGCATTTCTCTTTTTCACCCAATCAATAACCAGCACTGAAAAGAACTGCATGATAGGTATTGGGCAATCCAAAATAAAATTCATATTTTTATCAAAATGATCATAAACAGTAGTTAACCATAAAAAGTCATAGATGAGAAAAAATGATAAAAAACAATGGCAGAGCACATTATATATGTTAAAAAGCCAAGCCAAACAGTTTGTTTTATCCTTAAGTGATTATACTATTTAATATAGCAATCTTAGGTAAAAATTAAAATGTATCTACTTCCTCTCTTGAGTAATAACTCTCTCAAACTTGGGAATGTATGTAGTCATGTGTGGCTTAAGCATGGGAACATTCTGAGAAATGTGTCCTTAAGTAATTTTGTTATTGTGTGAACATGAAAGGGTATATACACACCAACATAGATGGCATAGCCTACTAGGTATGTAGGCTCTGTGGTATAACCTCACAGGATCACTGTCATGTAAGCAATCTGTTGATTAAAATATCATTAACGTGGCATATGACTTCATTAAAGAAAAATCAGTGACCTTAGTATCATGTGTTCAAGCACGCGTGTGTGTGTGCGTGTGCACACACACACACACACATACACACTCTGAATGAATTCTAATATTAAATTGCCATTTGGGATCCAGCATGTGGTATGGTAGTTAAGGTGCTGGACTCCCATATGACTGACTGCAGTTTGAGTCCTGGACCCAGTGGCTTGCCCAAAACCTCAAGACAGTAATGGAGAAAAAAGGACTGTGACATGACCATCCGCTCTGGAGGGGGGTGATCTCTCTTTTTCTCTCTCCCTGTCTCTATCTCTTTCCAGTGAGTGCATGTGACCTATGCCAAAAACATAAAAAAAATTCCCATTTGTTTATGTGATAGCTATTTACTGAATGCCATTGACAGACATATTTTCTGCTGTAGATGCAGTGCTAAATAAAAAGGATGATGCACAGAGGACACCAGATTTTAAAGAACTTAAACTGTCTTTAAAAAAAATACAAAATCATCTTTTAAAAAAAGTGAAACATGAAAAAAAAACATGTATTTTGAATGACAAAAAAATTATAAGTTACAAAGTTAAAATTCTGGTCACTACCATAAAAATATTAAAAATCCAAAAGAAAATATTTTATATCAGTTATCCATTTATAATATTCTCTTCATGTGTTTTGAATAAATGCTATTTGAATGCTTCTTCACATAATATTTTATAGGAATATTAAAAATGTGATTTCTTTCTAAAGAAAATGATTGCTTTCTTTTTGTATTAAGTATTTTAAAGTTTATGTTAGCTTCAAGACTTGCTATTGGTAATGCCATGTAAATATTTAGGATATTATCACATATGAGAAAACCTTTCATATTTAAGTTATACTATTTGGAAGACTCTTCCACAGACTGGCTTCTGACTTTTTCAAACCTTGCTCTTTGCCACCACCCACATACTACTAGTACAAGATTCTGTCGAATATGTTTATTTTAGTAGATAACATGTAGCTCTGTATTTTCTTTCTTTCTTTTTTTTTAAGATTCTTTTGCCATAGGGTGCATGCATTTGCTGGAGATGAGAGACAGTGAGAGGGAAAGTGAGAAATCACCCTACTAGGGAAGTTGTCCACAATGCAATCCTTTCCCATCAGTTCTCCTCCTGGGATTCTGAGCACACATGTATACATGCCTGGCATGATTTTTCTAGCCACCAGGTCTAGGATTCAAAGTATGGCCACCCATGTGGGAGTCCAGTACCTCAACTACTACCTCATCTGCTGGCCCCATAGTTCCTATATTTTCAAGAAACAATAACATAGCACTCTGTAAGGGTATTATTGGGAACTATTTCTTCACAGGGACAATTTAGAATAACTTAACTATCATGGAAATGAAATCAAACCATATAAACACATATCTCGAAACCAAACCTAAATATATACTCAATACCATTTCCCTTAGCCATACTCCCAAGATGCGTGGGATGACTACAGTGTGATTCATGTAACTCTAACAATGACAGAATGACAGATGGAAAGTCAGTGAAAAAATAATAATAAATAAATAAAACAGGGGCAAAATGATTTTGGCAAAATGTCTTGTACATGTTTTACACAAACACATGATTCTGTAAATCACTATGGTTCTTCCCCAAAGTTGCTGAGACCGATACAGGTAAGAGCTTGGTTTGAGTTCCATTTCCTTCATAGTAAATTCCCTTTGGTTCACAAGACCTTACTTCCTTGGAATTTTCAGCTCAGCAGAATATATATGAAATGTTTCATAACTGGTGTAAGTACTGTGAAGAAGTATATGATGACATGGGATCATATAGAAGAGGAACAGATCTGTTCCTATAGGTCAGGGGCAAATTCTCCTAAGTGATAACTGTGGCTGAAACCTGAATGAGAATCTCATTCTTATGAACCAAGTGATGGTAGTGAGAGAGGTGGAAAGGATTTTGAGCATAAGGAAGTTAATGCACAAAGACTGATGCAGAAAAATAATAGGAGGAGGTGGGGAACTGAAAGAAAAATTAAATATGACTGGAGGTCAAAAAATAAGGATAAAAAGGTCTTCTGGGATGAGGTTTTAAAGAAAAGGAGGCACTAGATCTTTCTGGGTCTGAGTAGACAACATTAAGAATTTTGGTTTTATTCTTTAAAAAGTTAGATGTTAAGAGTTGACAATAAGATTTTTATCAAAACCAGACCAGTCTGAATACAGTATGGGGAAGGAATTGAAGTGGGGGATGAGCCACAAATTGATGAAGGTTTTTCAAAAGAATTGTCCCCAATAGGAAGAAATTGTCCAGGGTGACCAAAGTGGCAGAAATTATGTTTTTGTTCATTAATCTCAGCAGTTAAACTGAACTTCAATGAATTATATACCTATTCTTTTTTCTTTTTTTAAAAAATTTTTTTCAAGAGGTTTTTGCTATAGGGCGCATGTGCTCACCAGAAAGACAGAGAAAGTCGGAGAGACAGAAAGCGAGAAATCACCCCCCAGGGAGGATGGCCACACCGCAGTCCCTTCTCCTCCATTCTCCTCTCGGGATCTTGGGCACTCACACACATGCACCCGGCGTGAGTTTAAGCCACCAGGTCCAAGACTCGAACTGCAGTCGACTACATGGGAAGCCAGTGACATAGCCATTACGCTAACTGCTGGCTCCTTATTTTGTAAGTATGATAGGCATTGATTTCTAATTGGTAGTCTCACAAATGATACTAAAATATTTTAAATTTGTAATTCGAAGATACTAAAATATTCTAGAATTTTGGCCTGAAATTTGAAATGAAGCTATCCATTTTTCAAATTTGTGAAAATATCTAAAATTTAAGATCTCCTCTTCGAAGGGCGGTATGTCTGCAGATGTGGTAAATGTGCACATATTAATCATAGTAATTAATTAGGTTTCCTTATACTAAATTCATCTATTTTCATCTTTTTTCTTGGCTTACCTGATTATTGAAGTGATATTTTTATGATAATTTTTTTCTGTTTTGTTATCATTGTTCTGTTTTCATATGTGGTCTTAAAAAAGATAATTCCTTTTAATTCTTAATTGTCATTTTTTTACTTGTTCCTATTTCTATTATCTCTGCTAAAAGTGCCAAAGTGAAGTTTATAAGTAGCATTAAAGTACTCACATTTTCCTGGAATCCTTAGTTTCCAAACCAATATCAGTGCCAAAAATAAGAGATGTCCGAGTGTCCTTGTTCATATGTGACCCCACTGATGTTGACAAACGTTCTTTTCAAGAAGGGCCTGATAAGCATTCAACCTTGTGGATAATTGGAGCTTGCTGGGTTGGAGTGGAGATGGGCCGCATAACAATCCGCACAGGATTTAATTTTGTTTGCCTCAGGGATACTTGCACTGTCACTATAACTTTGCCTCAGCATCATATTTTATGCACTTCTGAAAAGGGCTGTGTCAGAAAATATCATGAAATTCAAGAACTGGTTTGACTTTCTGAATTGTAAAATGTTGTGGTCGCTATAAAAATATCAGAGATCAGATCCTTCAGTGAGATTCTTTACAAGATTTATATCTGTCATTGACTATAATACATGTGATATTATTAAAAATGATAATACTTATAAGTGCCCAAGGTCCCAAGGAAAAGGAGAATGGAGGAGAAGGGATTGTGGCATGGCCATCCCTCCTGGGGCTGATTTCTCACTTTCTGTCTCGCTCTGTCTCTCAGGTGAGTGCATGTGCCCTATAGCAAAAAAATCTCTCAAAATTAAAAAAAGACCCTCTCCCTTCCCCAGGGTTGGTTGATTTTTGTTTTGTTTTCTTTTGGGAGCTTTGTTGTAAACTGAATCTGTGCCAGTGATCAGTCTGAGGTGGAAAGGGTCTTCTCGTTCTGAGTTTACACCTGCATCTGGATATTTGCAGTACGTGTCTGATTTCCTCCACGTGTGCAGTTGCTTTTCAATGTTCTATACTTCCACACACAAAGAGGAATAAAAAAAAAAAAAAGAAATGGGGTAGGCAAGGTATTGACCCTTTTAATCCATTGAAAATCACTTCAGCCAGAAGGAAAAGACTATAATAATTGGGAAGGTGCACCATAAAACGACCCTGCCTCTGTGCATCTTTGTGATCAGAAGCGGAAATCAGTGATCAGAACATGGCCATCCCTCCTGGGGCTGATTTCTCACTTTCTGTCTCGCTCTGTCTCTCAGGTGAGTGCATGTGCCCTATAGCAAAAAAATCTCTCAAAATTAAAAAAAGACCCTCTCCCTTCCCCAGGGTTGGTTGATTTTTGTTTTGTTTTCTTTTGGGAGCTTTGTTGTAAACTGAATCTGTGCCAGTGATCAGTCTGAGGTGGAAAGGGTCTTCTCGTTCTGAGTTTACACCTGCATCTGGATATTTGCAGTACGTGTCTGATTTCCTCCACGTGTGCAGTTGCTTTTCAATGTTCTATACTTCCACACACAAAGAGGAATAAAAAAAAAAAAAAGAAATGGGGTAGGCAAGGTATTGACCCTTTTAATCCATTGAAAATCACTTCAGCCAGAAGGAAAAGACTATAATAATTGGGAAGGTGCACCATAAAACGACCCTGCCTCTGTGCATCTTTGTGATCAGAAGCGGAAATCAGTGATCAGAAGTGGAAATCAATGATCAGAGCATAAATTCCTTTATATTTGGAGAACAGGATCCGTTTTCTCACCCTGACTCCTGGAAGCTATTCTAAGAATAATCACAGATACCTGCAATGGGGCTGGGAGGAGTGGGGGTAGATACCTGCTACTGTATGAAGAACTGGAAATGACTGAAGTTAACTGCAAGTGACTTTCTAAGCCTTCCTCGGTAGTTGCAAACTTCAGTGGACTCTTAATTTCTAGAACAGTTAGAGGAGAACAACTCTGCCAGTGCAGTTATTGGTAGGTGGGCTGACAGATTGCTGTGGTTCCATAAAATTGTTGACATTTTATTATTCTTTCCATGTCTGTAGAATCTCTAATAATAGCTCCTTCATTGTTGGTATTGATAATTCATGTAACTCATGTTCTATTCTTTCTTTCTCAATCTTGGTAGGTGTTTAGCTAACTTATTTATCTTTTCAACAAGCTATCATTTTGCTTTTAAAATAATTTTTTGGGTCCAGCAGGTGGTGTGGTGGTTAAGGCGCTGGACACTCCCACATAGACAATGATAGTTCGAGTCCAAGACTTGGCTTGCTTTCTCACTTTCTATCTCTCTCTCTGTACCTCTCTCTGGTGAAATTAAAGTAAATAAAAAATTAAGTGAATAATTCTTTTAAAAAACTGATTATTTACTCACTGTATTTAATGTTACTGTTTTGTGCTCTTTGTTTTTTCTACCTTTTATGTACTTGGGCTTATGTTATTCTTCTAATTCAGTTTTCTTAGAGATTAACTTTTTAAAATTGTGGTTTCAAATATTAGTGGTTAATATTAGAAATTGTCTTCTAAATACTGCTTTAACTAGATTTCCTTATATGTTGATATAGTTTTATAATTATTTAGTCAGATATATTTTCTCATTCATGTGATTTATTATTTAATTAATATGCTTTTATTTATTAAAACATTTTTATTCAGCATAATTAAAAAACAGACTTAAAATTGTTGTCTATTATTTTCAATATCTGTCATTCTTAGGCATCTGTACTGATTATTTTTTTCTTGAGGATTTATCAAGTATTTCTGTTTTGTACTATGTAATTTCTGATTGCATGCTGAGACTGTGAATAATGAATTGTAAAGATTCTAAATTTTGTTACAGTTTTCCCAATAGTATTGTTAAAATAATAATAATGATAAAAGTAATTATCTTGGCCAAACCCAGACTTCAAACTCTGTCTCCACTGAGGTGGATAGCAGCTGAAATCTATGTTTATTTCTTCCATCTTCGCTTAGTATCTTAGAATTTGTGTTGTGCATATGTAGTTATCTGGTTAGTCACTGGTTCATATGGAATTTATCCACATTGCATGGGGCTCCCAGATTATGGCGATCTCTTTCTTGCATTTCTCACCTTACAGGTAATGTTGTCCCCAAATTACTTCCTCCATTTCTTCAAGTTTGTGTGAATATACCTTTCTATCTCCACATGAATCACCACACAGAGTGAAAACTGGAGGCAACTTATGGGATACCATCTGTGAAAAATGTAAAGCTAAAACAGGGTCATAAATTTTATTCTAGCATCAGTTCCTCTCTGGCATATGTATGTATGTGTACATGCATGTATGTACACATACATACATATACACATACATACACACACCCCATACACACATTATATATATGTTTTAGATGTATACACACATATCTAAAACATATATTACATGCATGTGCATATGTAATGCATATTATTTTACATATATTTACATGTATGTGTATGTGTGTGTATTATTTTTTAAGGATTTTTCCATTGGGCAGGTATATTTGCCAAAGAGACAGAGAATTACACATGAGAGGGAAAGTGAGAAATCACCCCTCAGAGGGTGTGGCCACACCACAATCCCTTCTCCTCCATTTCCTTCCTGGGATTCTGGGCATGCATGCCCAGTGTGATTTTCAAGTTTGCAGGTCTGGAACTTGAGTCACAGTCAGTTCCTTAACCACCATGCACCTACTGGACCTCCTCTCTGGTATTTACTTGCCTTTAGGTCACTTACCAATATCTAAAATAGCGTTTATAATGTATTGCCCATATGTTACAGTTATTCTGGAAGGATTATGTCTCTTAAGTTTCATTCACAACTATGCATTGTACTTGTTAACAAGTTGCTTTTTATCTCATTTATTAAATTTTAAAGGGCTATATGCTTTGTAAAAATATATAAACAGAGTAAAACTATGTTAAAGGCACTAGAGTCCCACTAAAATATACATTTATATACATATAACATCCTATTCATATTTACACAAATGTACCCTTATATTTCGGTAATAGATTAATAGCAATTAATCTGGGGCTGGCAGGTGGCGTGATGGTTAGAGGTTCTGGATTCTCACATGGCTGACTGGTTCGAGTCCCAGACCTGGAGGCTTGCTTTCTCACTTTCCCTTTATCTCTCCATCTCTCTCTAGTCAAATTAAAAAACAATAATAACAAATGAAATTATATAAATAATACTTTTTTAAAATTAGATCAATTTATATTGTAGTCTTGTAGCTGAGCTCAAGTATTCCTTTACAAAATAGTATGTTTATACGTGTGTACATAAATCTGAGATTATAGTAAATCTTAGTCTAAATTTTTTTGTAGTATTACCTTTCAACTATATCGCTGTCTTTTCTTTAGATAGCTTTCACCTTTATCATAATCACCATCTTTATCATCATAAAATCTAACATTTAGTTTCCATTTACTGTTGCATTTTTATACATGCTTCATCTATATTAGCACACATATTTATCATACATAATATATGATAATATATAGAATTTATTGTTTATTGAATTTTATTAATGAAAAAAATATGCTTAAAATCTAAAGCATACTGCCTAAGCCTAATGGAACATAAGCAATATATTCAGATATATCAGTCTGGTCTACACTGAATGCCTACCTTTTTTTTTTTTTTTTGCCAGTTTCTCTAGTGCTTTATAGGATGAGTGTTTCATAATTTATTCAAACATTCACTTATTGTAGCATTGATGAAAATAGATTTTGTCAAAACTCCATATTGGGGCCCAGCTACTGCAGCACAGTAGTGGTGCTGAGTCCACTGCTAAAACAGGGTCATAAATTTTATTCTAGCATCAGTTCCTCTCTGGCATATGTATGTATGTGTACATGCATGTATGTACACATACATACATATACACATACATACACACACCCCATACACACATTATATATATGTTTTAGATGTATACACACATATCTAAAACATATATTACATGCATGTGCATATGTAATGCATATTATTTTACATATATTTACATGTATGTGTATGTGTGTGTATTATTTTTTAAGGATTTTTCCATTGGGCAGGTATATTTGCCAAAGAGACAGAGAATTACACATGAGAGGGAAAGTGAGAAATCACCCCTCAGAGGGTGTGGCCACACCACAATCCCTTCTCCTCCATTTCCTTCCTGGGATTCTGGGCATGCATGCCCAGTGTGATTTTCAAGTTTGCAGGTCTGGAACTTGAGTCACAGTCAGTTCCTTAACCACCATGCACCTACTGGACCTCCTCTCTGGTATTTACTTGCCTTTAGGTCACTTACCAATATCTAAAATAGCGTTTATAATGTATTGCCCATATGTTACAGTTATTCTGGAAGGATTATGTCTCTTAAGTTTCATTCACAACTATGCATTGTACTTGTTAACAAGTTGCTTTTTATCTCATTTATTAAATTTTAAAGGGCTATATGCTTTGTAAAAATATATAAACAGAGTAAAACTATGTTAAAGGCACTAGAGTCCCACTAAAATATACATTTATATACATATAACATCCTATTCATATTTACACAAATGTACCCTTATATTTCGGTAATAGATTAATAGCAATTAATCTGGGGCTGGCAGGTGGCGTGATGGTTAGAGGTTCTGGATTCTCACATGGCTGACTGGTTCGAGTCCCAGACCTGGAGGCTTGCTTTCTCACTTTCCCTTTATCTCTCCATCTCTCTCTAGTCAAATTAAAAAACAATAATAACAAATGAAATTATATAAATAATACTTTTTTAAAATTAGATCAATTTATATTGTAGTCTTGTAGCTGAGCTCAAGTATTCCTTTACAAAATAGTATGTTTATACGTGTGTACATAAATCTGAGATTATAGTAAATCTTAGTCTAAATTTTTTTGTAGTATTACCTTTCAACTATATCGCTGTCTTTTCTTTAGATAGCTTTCACCTTTATCATAATCACCATCTTTATCATCATAAAATCTAACATTTAGTTTCCATTTACTGTTGCATTTTTATACATGCTTCATCTATATTAGCACACATATTTATCATACATAATATATGATAATATATAGAATTTATTGTTTATTGAATTTTATTAATGAAAAAAATATGCTTAAAATCTAAAGCATACTGCCTAAGCCTAATGGAACATAAGCAATATATTCAGATATATCAGTCTGGTCTACACTGAATGCCTACCTTTTTTTTTTTTTTTGCCAGTTTCTCTAGTGCTTTATAGGATGAGTGTTTCATAATTTATTCAAACATTCACTTATTGTAGCATTGATGAAAATAGATTTTGTCAAAACTCCATATTGGGGCCCAGCTACTGCAGCACAGTAGTGGTGCTGAGTCCACTGCAGTGCTGGAAGCTATTTGGCAACCCCGACTTAGATCCCAGGCCGTCCTGAAACACACTCAGAACATACCAGCAGGCACCCAGGATTCTGAGGAACTAGAGGGCTGGGTAAAAGGAGTTCCGACATGATGAGACCCTGTTGACGGAGCCGTGAACGCACTTACTCCCTTGCCCTCTCTTTCTTGTACATTTGTTGTACTTTTTATCATAGAAGAAGCACAGGAACATTCAACATTGGTGAACCTTTGCATATGTAAGGAAAGTTAAGATACCTAATTAGAAAGATAAGGCCAGGTTATCAAGACCCTGGAATGCTATGCTAGAGACTTTATAAATTATGTTCAAGCAATAGAAAACCACCAAAATCTCTAAACTGAATTATGACATGATTACAGTGATCTGTTTAACAATTTTGGTGTAAATTGTAAGTTGCAGAATGAGATGGCAGAAAGACCAATAATTTAGAAATTGCAAAAGTTAGGAAGTTAGATAATGTGTACATGAATCTTGAAAGTTCTAAAAAGGGTATGGCTACAGGGGATAATCAGTGTAAAGAAGCGGCATGTTAACATCTTGGTGTTACAAAACAAATCGCATATAAATGCCAGCAAAGTCTAGAAATAAATATTGAAGATGAATCTCAGTAAAGCAATGGTGCCTTAAGTAGCTAGGTAATAGGGATGAGTCTGTTTTCCTCTGGCTTATGCGCAGATGTGTGTTTACCTATGGTTTTACTGAACTTTCAGTTGCTTCTTTGTCAGAAGCAGTTCATGTTGGGACCAGCAGATGGCATAATGTTTGCATGGCTAGACTCTCGTGTAGTCGACTATGGTTTGAGTCCCTGACCCGACAGCTTAAACTCATACCAGATGTGTGTATACCCAAAATCTCAGGAGGAGAATGGAGGAGATGGGATTGTGGTGTGACCATTACCCCTTGGAGGGGGATGATTTCTCACTTTCTGTCTATCTCTCTGGCAAGAGAATATACCCTATAGCAAAAATCTCTCTTTAAAAAAAAAAAAAAAAGAAGCAGTTCATCTTTACTTATGAATAAGTTTTGTTCAGAAAAAATAGTATTGCAGGAAGTGCTTAGAAATATAGACTACCATTTAAGTCAAAGAAAGTTATTGCCCAGCAGATGGTATAATGGTTACATCTCTGGACTCCTACATGAACCACAGTGGTTCAAATCCCAGACCTAGTTGCTTGAAAATCACACTGGCATGTGTACTTGTGTGCCAAAAATTCCAAAAGGAGAATGGAGGAGAAGGGACTGCAACAGGACCATCCCCCTCTGATGAATGATTTCTCACTTTCCCTCTCACTGCTTCTGTTTCTCACTCTCTCTCGAGTAAGCACTTGTCTCCTGGGCAAAAAAAAAAAAAAAAAGTTATTTAAGTTGTTCAAAAGTTTTATAAACTATAAATGTAAGTGTAGTTAAGTAAGTATAATAGTTAAATATCAATCAGCAGATTGCTTAAATCATTTCACTTTCTGT
This sequence comes from Tupaia belangeri chinensis, assembly GCF_000334495.1. Taxonomy (NCBI): domain Eukaryota; kingdom Metazoa; phylum Chordata; class Mammalia; order Scandentia; family Tupaiidae; genus Tupaia; species Tupaia belangeri. The sequence continues at coordinate 2,753,525 of NW_006160032.1, forward strand.
GTTGAATAAATTATGTAAAACATACCTATTATATAAATACAAGAGCCAATAAAAATGAGTCTTGTATTTTACATTTGTGTACATTCAACAGATTGTTAATATTCTCTTCAATAATTCAACCTCCAGTGTCATACAGAGAAAGCCTTGAATGTTTTACATATGTTCTTCTCAGATAAAGATGTATAATATTTCTGTAATTAAATGTTGTAAAATGTGTTTTATAATCTTTTTGATTAAAAGAAACTAATTTTAAGTATATGATTATTGCAGAAGACTACAAATTGAACCCCATTGAAGGTTTTAAACCAAAGACTTTCTCATTTTTGTTAACTTTTTCTATTGAATTTTCATAAGTATTACCTTTATTTTTACTTCAGTCGGAGTTGCTACTGGTGGCTGGAAAAATATCTGTCTAGATATTTCTTCTTTCATAAAATATCTACTTCCATTTCCGTATTTATATTAAATCTTGGGGGTTTTTCTGTATGTGATTGAACTGAAAGTTCAAACAGGTGACTCACTGTCAAAGAATAGGTTACTGCTTTATTAATATTTTAACATTTATCTTAGACAAACATTAAAGCAATTGCCATTAAGTAAAGGATTAGAAATAAACTGCTTCTGGATACAAGAAATTTAATTGTCGTCTAGGACAATAGCTTTATTTTAAAATATTTTCAACCAAAGTTTTTATTACTAGCTCTATTAAAATTTCTTTGTAACATGAATTATAGATAACGAAGCTCTCTTTAAGATAGGTATATTTCATTTTAAATTAAAACATTTTGCATATTCCTATTAAGAGTCAGAGCAATATGAAGAATACTCCTTGTGGTGATTTTGTAGGCTGAAGAAAAGTTGCATTTTTGAAGCATTAAAGGAAAATTAAAATAATTAGATCCTTTCAAACTGAGGCAATGTCTATCATGAACATTCTCATGTTAATAGTTGATTTGATTTGATTATTGAGCATGCTGATAGAAAAGAGTTGAAGGCTATGCATATGTTCCTGATATTAACCACATATGCTTTACACATAGGGCCTTTCTCTAACATAGAAATAACAAATCAGTTAAATGCATTCATTAAGTTAAAGTATGTTAGTTATGTTTTGGATAATTTATTCTTTTTTTAATAATTATTTGTTTTTATTCTTTTTGTTTTGTTTTGTTTAATTTGACTAGTGAGATACAGAGGGGTGGGGGGAGCATGGAGTAAGAATGCAAGCCACCCGGTCCAAGATTTGAACCATCATTGGTGATGTGGGAATGTCCAGCACCTTAACCACCACACCATCTGATAGTCCCAGTTTTACTCTTTTTTTTTTTTTTAATGCCATATACAGCAATAATTTTCTCCTATGGGAAAATGATCACCTTAATTTTATGTTGTATTCTTGGTAATCCCTGTTGCTTTGATGGAAAAAGGTATTAATGGGGTTAGTCAGGGGTGGTTAAGGAGGCTGGAACCCCCATGTCCAAAAGCACTGTTGGAGTCTTAGGCACAGCAGTTTGAAAAGCACAGTGGAAGGACCAGCAGATGTCAAATGGTTACATCACTGGACTCCCGTGTAGTTGATTGCAGTTCAAGTAAGACCTGGTGGCTTAAAACTCACGCTAGGTGTGTGTGCATGCATACTCAAAACCCCAAGAGGAGAACGGAGAAGAGATTGCAGCGTGGTCATCCTCCCAAGGGGGTAATTTCTCGCTTTCTGTCTCTCTGTCTCTCTAGCAAGCATACACGCTCTATAGTAGAAATCATTCCCTAAAAAACAAAATAGAAGAAGACGACAACAAGACACTGGATGCCTGTGTGTGTGTGTGTGTGTGTGTGTGTGTGTGTGCACGTGCCAAATCCCAAGAGGAGAATGGAGAAGAGATTGTGGTGTAGCCATGCCACTTGGAGTGTACTTTCTGACTTTTTCACTCTCTCTCTTTGCAAGCACATTTTTAAACGTGTTTTTATTAAAAGCAATTGAAAACAGATTATCAACTCTCATCAGAAAAGAGAAGAGTCAGTCTTCGTGCTGCTTACAAAATCTATTTGCCATATCCCATTTTACTTTCAGCTTTATCTACATATTATTTGTGTGACTTTTGGCTGGATTATCTTCACTTTTTATGCTTCTGTTTTGCTATCTCTGAAATGGGAATATTTCAGTCCTGGTTATTTATAACTGAAGATATTTATGGGGATTCAATGAGATAACTTTATGACTATTATGTTATCACATAGAGGACACAGAAGAGAAAATGACTGAAACAACTGCTTATTCTATACAACTTTATATCTAAAAGAGGTTGCTTAAATCCAGTTAAATACTCTAAAGATGGAAATAAAGAAAAATCTTTGGATAGGGAGTTTTATTTTTTTATTCTCTGACTACTCTTCATTCCTTGTACTTGTAAGAGTATCTTTCATTAGTCAAACATACAAAACTTGAGATTAGTCAATTTTATCACTTACCTTTCATTGAGATATTTTCAACCAGAGCATAGATCATTTCTACAGTAAAAATCTGCTAGTATAACGAATACCAATTAAACATATATGTGTTGACTATCTATGTTATATTAAGTAGGATACAAGTTAGAAATGGTGCAAAGAACAAGAAACCAGAATAAAATTTCAGGCCAAGTTCAGCAGTATCATTTTAGCCTGATCCCTTGAGAAACTAGACTAGAATTTAAGCCTAAAAGTTATCCCAATCTAAGTTAGCTGGACTTTCATAGTTCTCTAGGCTATAACCATTGACTAATATTTACCCTTGAGAAAAGAAATTTCCAAGAACTTCTGATACTGTACTGGGGTGCAAAGCAACTCCAATATCCTGATGATTAATTACTCAAATGAAAGTCACAGGAGAGTCATTGAAGGAAAAGACCCATTAAAGTTATGAAAAGGGGCATGACTACGCTGAAAAAAATGATACAAGAATTTCTGATCAAAGCACCAGGTATTTTTCATGCATATTTCTGACATATATATTATAAGGGTTAAAAAACATCACATAAAACACTTAGCAAAAGGGCCAGCAGGTGCTCTGGTGTTTGGGGTGCTAAATTCCCACATGGCTGACCACAGTTCAAGTCCTGGACCCAGCAGCTTGAAACTCACACCAGCACTGGTGTATGCATGCCCAGAATCCCAGGAGAACAATGGAGGAGAAGGGATTGTAGTGTGGCCATCACCCCGAGGAGTGATTTTTCACTTTCCCTCTCACTGTCTCTGTCTCTTTGGCAAGCATGCATGTCCTATGGCAAAACCTTAGCCCAGTCAGATCTGATTAAGCATTAGCTAATTATTATAGCCTTAAGGATAAGCTGAGGGTCTTGAACTTATAGGTGGGTATCAAACCTAGCTTTGATGGGGTACAGGAGTGATAGGTAGTTAAGGTGTGTCAGAAAAGCTTCTTGAAGGAGTCAATGTCTCTGCTATGTCCTGAAACATAGTTAAACCAATGCTGAGACCTATAGAGACTACAGAAATCAAGAATTGTATGGACAATGAGGCAGAAGGAGAGAGAGAGAGAAATGGATGTCAAAGGCAGAGATAAGGAAGAAGAGTCATTAGAGGAATGCAGAGATTTTTGTGTGCCCTGACCAGAGCACTAGGCAGAATAAATTTGAAAGGTCAATGGACCATGTTCAAACTCATTATTTTGAATGCATTCATTCATTTGTTCATTTATTTATTCAACTAATATTTATTGAGGGTTTCTTTTATAACCAACACTTCTGGAAAGTGATCAAAGCATATATCTGGGAACAAAACAAATATTCCTCCCTACATAGCTTATAATGTAGAAAAGTGGCAGACAACAAGCAAGGAATGAATACACAAGTAAAATATATAGTAGTTTAGGCAGTAATATGTGCTTAAGAAAAAAAAAATAGTGTTGAGTAAAGGATTTAGAAAGTGACCAGGGGTGGGGAGACGAGTAGGCCTTATCAGGCAGATTACATCTGAGTAAGGTCTTGAAGGCACTTTACTGTGAAACTAATGTACCTGGCATGTTAGAGGAGAAACAAGGAGACTGATCTTGCTGACAAAATCAAGTATGGAAGAGAGTGGTTTTAAAAAAATGATATTAAAAAAGGTCATAGGAACTAAGATCGTACATAGCCTGATAGGCCATGGAAGGCATTTTTATCTCTTGCTCTGAGTGAAATGGAGAGTGATTGCATGATTTTGAGTGGATGATTTGTATGAGATGTCTTTAGTTCTGTTTTAAAAAGATTACCTTGGTCACCAAATGAGAAATGACTGGGATAAGGGATAGTGTAAGCAGTCAAGCCAATTAGAGAGATTGCACTAATCAAGGTGAGAGATCTTGGCAGTGCAGAAATCAATAGTAAGAAGTTATAAATTCTGAGTATTTTTGATTGTGCAGTCAAGATGATTTCTTAGGAATTTGGAAGTAGTATATAAGAGACATGAGTCACAAATATAACAGAGGATATGCTTTGAGCAACTGGAATCACGGAGTTGCCACAGTGTAATATGAAGAATATATTGGGCCTGGCCGTAGCCTAGTGGTGGGATAGCTGGGTCCCACATGACTAACTATGGCCTCAGAAACAGACCAGATGCAAATGCATGTAAACCCAAGATCCCACAGGGAGGAAGAGGTAGAGGAAAAGGAACTGTAATGTGACATGCCCTATGGGAGAGAGCTTTCTCTCTCTTTGTCTCTCTTTCTCTCTTGGGCAAGTACACATGCCCTCTGACAAATTTTTTAAAAAGTTTTAAATATGAAGATTATGTATGCAGCTGTTGGAGTTGAGAGTGAGATCAATATAGTTTGAGAAAAAGAACAAAAGTCATTCACATTAGAAAGGAAGAAGTTAAATTGTCTGCAGATGATGTAATTTTAAATATATCTTTATCTACCTGTAAAATATCCTAAAGATTTCACCACCAAAAAAATTGTTAAAATCCATAAATTAATTCAGTAAGTTTGCAGTATACAAAATGGACACATAAAATGGGTATTGTTAAGAAAACAATCTCAGTTGCAATAGCATAAAAAATGAACTATTTAGGAATAAATTTAATCAATGAGGTGAAAATCCTGTATTCCCAAAGCTGTAAGATTGATGGAAAAAATTATAGAAGACATAAATAAGTATACAAATATCCCATGTTCATGAATGGAAAGAATTAATATTGTTAAAATGTCCATGTTACCCAAAATGATCTATAGACTCAATGCAATCCTTTTAATTCTAATTCATTTTTATAACAATAAAAAAAGCTATTCTAAAATTCATATGGACCTATAAAAGACTCCAAATAGTAAAAGCAACCTTGAGAAAGAACAATTCAATGAGAAGGACTGGTTGTGATTTAGAGGTTCTATCAGGCATTCAAGTGGGAATTTCAAGTAGGTAGTAGGATATGTAGTAGTCTAAATTGAAAATATAAATTTGGAAATTCTTCACATATATCAACAGCAGTTAAAGCCATAATTCTAAAATTTATAAGAGAGTGAGTCTAATTGAAAAAGAAAAGAGAGGTCAAGAAGAATTTTACATAACGATGTAATGAATTGGATAGTTATTATAGAATATGCTTTCTGGTGTCACAGAAAGAATGAACTTCCTCCAACCCTGATTTTTTGGTGATGATGGTATGTTTGTGTGTGTGTGTGTGTGTGTGTGTGTGTGTGTGTGTGTGTGTGTGGTATAGTAGAAAGGGTCATGCTGTGTTGTCCTTCCTAAGTCTCTGGAGTAGGTGGGACTATGGGGACATGCCAGTGACAGCCAGCTCTCAAAAGTGGGCCAGCAAACTAACCTGGCCTCTCCTATAGCCTTGGCCTACAGCACAGAAACATAAACCAGCACATGTCAACACAGTTGGGAACGTCGGCCAGGATGTTTTATTTTTTTCTTCAGATTTTTGTTGTAGGGCATGTAGAGACAGAGAGACAGAAAGCAAGAAATAACCCCCCAGGGGGGATGGCCATGCTGCAGTCCCTTCTCCTTTGGTCTTCTCTTGGGATTTTGGGCACGCACACACATGCACCCAGCATGAGTTTTAAGCTGCCAAGTCCAGGACTCAAACCTTGGTTGACTGTGTGGGAGTCCAGTGAAGTAACATTTCCACTATAAGTGCTGGGGAGGCTATGATGAAAAGGGAACTCTCTTGCACTGTTGGTGGGAATGTAAATTAGTGCAGCCACTGTGAAGAACAATATGGAGAGGTCTTACATGTTTTCTTTTTTTTTTTCTTTTTCTGGAGAGGTTTTCACTATAGGGCGTGTGCGCTCGCTAGAAAGACAGAGAGAGACAGAGAGACAGAAAGCGAGAAATCACCCTCCAGGGGGGATGGCCATGCCGCAATCCCTTCTCCATTCTCCTCTCCGGATCTTGGGCACGCATGCACACGCGCCCAGCGTGAGTTTTAAGCCACCGGGTCCAGGACATCCAGCAACATAGCCATTATGCTAACTGCTGGTCCCACCTGGGCCCAGATTTTAAAATCAACATGTAATGCACAGAAAAGGCATTCACAAACTTCCTAGGAACTCCTACTTGGCATGTTTTTGGAAACACTGATTAATAATTATAGTTCTGTTCAAAAATCCATATTAATTATCAATTGCTGCATAACAAAATACCCCAAAACTTAGGGTTTACATTAGTCATCTCACAGTTCCTGTGGGTTTGGCTTTGTTTAGTCTTCTGCTTCAGGGAATCTCACAAGGGTGCATAAAGGTTTCAGTCAAGGTTACTTTTGCAACTGCAAGTTTGAATGAAAAACTCACAATTTTCTTGACAAGGTTGTTGGCAGGGTTTGATTCCTGGAAGGTCATTGATTTGAGGGCTTTATTTCTCCTCTGGTGGCTGGCTAGAGTTCATCTATCCATCTAGCAATCTAATTTTCTTTCTTTCTTCTTCCCTTCCTTCCTTCCTTCCTTTAGTTTTAGATAAATTTTTGCTATAGGCATAGGTGTGTGCCAGAGATACAGAGATTAATATAGAGAGACAGAAAACAAGAAATCACTCCTCAAGGGAATAGCCACACTGCAATCCCTTCTCCAGTCTCCCCTTGAGATTTTGAGCACACATGCACATGTGCCCATCATGAGTTTTAAGCCACCAGGTCCAGGACTCAAACCATGGTCAACCATGTAGGAGTACAACAATATAACAATTATGACATCTTTTGATCCCTAGAGGTCATCTTCAGACCTTTGCTGTGCAAGCTATTCCAGATTGCTTCCTTAGAGCAAGCTCTTGAAAAGAGGGAGGTCATCATTTTTTGTAATCTAATCCAGAAAGTATTATCTCATTATTTGCCATTTTCTACATATAATAAGCAAGTCAATAGACCCAGCCCACATCAAGGATGGGGATTAAATAGGGCTTGAATCCCAGGAAATGAGATCAGTGAGGCCATGTCTTAAGTGCCTACCACACAACACATATTATTAAATAGTTTAGATTATGTATATATTATTAAATATGTTCACTAAAATTTTTAAATCCCTTCCATTATCCTCTTTATATGCCCCTAGAAAAATTATTTTTTCTTTTCATTATGCCATTTATTTGCTTTCTGATACTATAGTTGAGAGTCATAACCGTGTTATGCACCTGAATTGTCTTACTAGGTGTTGGATAATTCAGTATTTCAAAGCTCTTACTATTGGTACAAAGAACTTGTTCATACCAGTTTTTGTTTGTTTGTTTGTTTTAAAGTTTTATGAAGATCTTCCATACTTGTACTTGTTAGAGAGATTAGTCATTCAGAGATTTTGCTACTCTTAAAATTAAAGGTTGTATATATATGAACTCAAGTTACAAACCATAGAAGGTTAAATGGAGTTGTAAATGGAAAATATTAGCTGTTACCATTTAGCAAAGATTATTTTCTTGCTCTATTTCTCCCTCTATCTTTGTCTCTAACTCCAATATATATTTACACACAATTATGTCTACTATCTCTCAAGAAGTTGTTTTTTGTTTTTGTTTTTGTTTTTGTTTTGTTTTTTTAAACTGGAAAGAACTTAAGTTGCTCTAAGTAAAAGTCATTTTTCAATACAGGGACCCCCAAATCAATTAGGTTTCATAGCATCGTTCTTTTCTTTTGATCTCTCCATTCTCCTTCCTGTTCACTCCTATTTGTTACTTTCCTGCTGTCCCCTTGTTTCAGGTTCCCACTGCCAACAGCTGGGATAATCTCCCACCCCAACATCTGGTTCCTGCCACCTAACTGTACCTCTGTGCAACAGCCAAATACAGATGCGAATCTAATGATCTCTAATTACCAGGTTTGGTATGCATTTGCATCTCAGTTGGTTACAGATTGGAGGAAAATTTGAATAAAATATCCACATTTATATAATGTTTTCCATCACATCTATTTTAAACAAATAACTTTTAAACTCTAAAGTTAGTTCCCATTTTTCACCACTGAGAGTTGCTGAACATTACTGTGTGATTAATAAGTTTTCCATAAGCACATCAGGTAGGCAATTTTAAAAATCATAAATAAATTGTAAATTAAATATAAGACGTTTTTCTATTATAAAAATTATACAGGAAAGTGATTGCAATATTGTAAAGGATTGGATTCTGTCCCTTATAGGAAACTGGAGTAGAAATGTGAGACAATTACTGTGTATGATTTGTCCGGATACCAACTGGGAGGCTGTATGTATAACCAGTGGTTCACAGCAACATCTTTGAATTCAGATTACTATAATCAAAATAGGGAATTCTCCGCTACTGCCTATGTGCCAAACTTTGTTTTAGTATTTTTCAAATATTAACTTATTCCACCTGTATGCCAATCCCAGGGTGTTGAGTGCACACATTTAAAGTCATTGGGCAGGATTCAAATCTAAGCTACAAACATTAATCTAGTGAGTAATCATGAACATATTCCTTAAATTTTCGCAGCCTCAGTTTTCTCTACAAAATTCAGGTCATTTCAAGTAGAACTTTATTAGAGAAGCAGAACCACTGAGAAAAGAGAATTGAAGCTTACCGGTATCAGACCTTATAATTATGGGGACAATCCATTAAGAACGTGCCGCTAGTTTTAGATCTAAAGTCAGCTGAGCCAGCAGGCAGGCTTTCTGAATGATAGCTCCTTTGTCTGACTTCTGACTGTTAGAAATAAATGATAAAGAGGGAGAATGTCAAGGCAGAAAAGACATTGTGATCTCTAGATAACGGACTTTGGCCCTTTAAACAGGTAAGGCATTTAAATGGAACAGCCTGTGCTATGTTTAAAACTTTTTGTATACACAATAAAACATGGAAATAGGGTTGAGATCAACAACAGTGAGTTTCTTGGCTACCATGTCTTTGCATTTAGAAATGCATGTAGTGCTTTGAGGGTCTTATTTAAGAAGTCTTTGCCTACCCCAATGTTTCCCAGAGTTTCCCCAGTGTTTTCTACTAGTAGTTTTGTAGTTTGACGTCTTAAGCTTAGATCTTTGATCCACTTTGAGTTGATTTTTGTCAATGGTGAGAGGTAGGGGTTTAGATTCATCAGAAAGGATTGAAAAAGTGTGGCAAATATACTCTACGGAATACTACTCAACCATAAAAATGAAGATCCTGGATTTTGGCAGAAAGTGGATGAATATGGAAGATTTACTGCTGAGTGAAGCAAGCTAGGCTATGAAGGAGAGACGTTGTATGTCTCCACTTAATATATACCAACCGTCTGCTCTCTATGTCTGAAACTGAATGTCTAGAGGAAATAGAAACACAGAAAATGGTTATAGATGCTGGATCCCCTGTGAGAAGAGGGTGGGAGAAAGAGTTGAGTCTGAGGAAAGACATTTAGGAGAAAAATACAGAGGCAAGATATTTATGGGACAACGAAATGTGTTATTATCTGTTGAAGATAACTTGTATAGTATCCTCAACTGGACTGGTGAGAAATGTATTTATGTTGGAACATTCACTTTGCAAGCAAAGTGACATATGCGAGTGAATATATAAAAAAGAAATTAAAATAAAATGAAATTAAAAAAGAAATGCATACAATGTTTCCTATTATTCTACAGTGAGGATCCCCAGAATGCAAATGCCATTCTTGGATAATATGTCACATGCACAGGAAGATGCATTAACATTGCTGGTTCACTAGGGAACTATAAGAGTGCTGTAGAGGTAACTTACTTCCAGGAAGTGACATCAGCATAGGGCAACTAGGGCCCTGTCAACGTCTACAAATAAAAATACACACATACACAGAGTAGTCAGACTACATACAGCAAGGTTCATCAGTTTGAAATCTCTGACTTTCAACTACTCATTTTCCTTCTTATTTAAAAGAAAACTGAAATATTAGAAAACACTGTGAAATGATCACTTTAGAAAACAACACATGTCACGTGAACAAAATAGACAGATATAGACTTATACCAACAAAGCCTGACAAATGAGGGCACCAAGAACCTTCTAGTTGAGAAGAAGTAAGGACTTTATTTTTATTTATTTATTTTAGAGAGATTTTTGCTATAAGGTACATGTGCTCCAGAGAGACACAGAGATACAAAGTGAAAAATCACTCTCTGGGGTGGATGGCAACACCATAACCCTTCTCCTCCATTCTCCTCTCGGGAGTTGGGGCACGCACACACACACACACACACACACACACACACACGTGTGTCTTTGCATTTAGAAATGCATGTAGTGCTTTGAGGGTCTTATTTAAGAAGTCTTTGCCTACCCCAATGTTTCCCAGAGTTTCCCCAGTGTTTTCTACTAGTAGTTTTGTAGTTTGACGTCTTAAGCTTAGATCTTTGATCCACTTTGAGTTGATTTTTGTCAATGGTGAGAGGTAGGGGTTTAGATTCATCAGAAAGGATTGAAAAAGTGTGGCAAATATACTCTACGGAATACTACTCAACCATAAAAATGAAGATCCTGGATTTTGGCAGAAAGTGGATGAATATGGAAGATTTACTGCTGAGTGAAGCAAGCTAGGCTATGAAGGAGAGACGTTGTATGTCTCCACTTAATATATACCAACCGTCTGCTCTCTATGTCTGAAACTGAATGTCTAGAGGAAATAGAAACACAGAAAATGGTTATAGATGCTGGATCCCCTGTGAGAAGAGGGGGGGAGAAAGAGTTGAGTCTGAGGAAAGACATTTAGGAGAAAAATACAGAGGCAAGATATTTATGGGACAACGAAATGTGTTATTATCTGTTGAAGATAACTTGTATAGTATCCTCAACTGGACTGGTGAGAAATGTATTTATGTTGGAACATTCACTTTGCAAGCAAAGTGACATATGCGAGTGAATATATAAAAAAGAAATTAAAATAAAATGAAATTAAAAAAGAAATGCATACAATGTTTCCTATTATTCTACAGTGAGGATCCCCAGAATGCAAATGCCATTCTTGGATAATATGTCACATGCACAGGAAGATGCATTAACATTGCTGGTTCACTAGGGAACTATAAGAGTGCTGTAGAGGTAACTTACTTCCAGGAAGTGACATCAGCATAGGGCAACTAGGGCCCTGTCAACGTCTACAAATAAAAATACACACATACACAGAGTAGTCAGACTACATACAGCAAGGTTCATCAGTTTGAAATCTCTGACTTTCAACTACTCATTTTCCTTCTTATTTAAAAGAAAACTGAAATATTAGAAAACACTGTGAAATGATCACTTTAGAAAACAACACATGTCACGTGAACAAAATAGACAGATATAGACTTATACCAACAAAGCCTGACAAATGAGGGCACCAAGAACCTTCTAGTTGAGAAGAAGTAAGGACTTTATTTTTATTTATTTATTTTAGAGAGATTTTTGCTATAAGGTACATGTGCTCCAGAGAGACACAGAGATACAAAGTGAAAAATCACTCTCTGGGGTGGATGGCAACACCATAACCCTTCTCCTCCATTCTCCTCTCGGGAGTTGGGGCACGCACACACACACACACACACACACACACACACACGTGTG